>NC_090246.1:7311609-7357327 GCF_037325665.1 Littorina saxatilis | reverse complement strand
AACTTTTAACCGGTATCAATCAAATGTGGCTCTGACTTTATAACTTTTAACCGGTATTAATCAAATGTGGCTCTGACTTTATAACTTTTAACCGGTATTAATCAAATGTGGCTCTGACTTTATAACTTTTAACCGGTATTAATCAAATGTGGCTCTGATTGTATCACTTGTAACCGGTATTAATCAAATGTGGCTCTGATTTTATAACTTTTAAAAATCCTTTGGATGAAATAAACACTCGATTTTATCGTCCCATCCCCCCAGATTACGTAGATCCCACCTATACTAAGGTGATACAAAGTACTCGATTTTATCCAATCTTAACAGATCTTTTTAAAATATCTTATCACCCCCACTCCCGTCATCCTCCCGTTTTTAACCAGCTCCCGATATTTTTTTTTAAACTATGGTATAAACCACGTCATGTCCAGTATAGGCAATTTAGACCTGACGGACAGTAAAGTAACAGATAAACACAATAAACAGTCATTGCCGATATTATATTTAAGATAGTCTCGACTAACCACACCCCAAAATAGAGACGGGTCACGCTCGTCTCCGGGTAGCGTGGAAACGCAGTATTTACTTAACCTATGTTTTGTCATTCTGAGCACAGTTTTAGAGTAAACAAGACATATGTATATATTTTTGAATTCAGGAGAAATTGAGGAATACGATGCAATCAAATTTGTAAGTGAAAATTCGATTTTAATGACAACTTTAATGAGCAAACTAATTAACTAGTTTTTAAGCCTCCAAGCTGAAATGCAATACCGTAGTCCGGGCTTAGTCGAAGTTAATTTACCAAAATGTCAACCAATTTGGTTGAAAAATGAGGGCGTGACAGTGCTGCCTCAGCTTTCACAAAAAGTCGGATATGACGTCATCAAGGACATTAATCGAAAAAATGAAAACATTTTATGGGGATATTATACCCACAAACTCTCATGTGAAATTTTATGAAGATTGGTCCAATAGGTTTTTCTGAATCGCTCTACACACACACACAAACACATACACACACACACACACAAACACACACACACACCACACACACACACACACACACACACACACACACACACACACACACACATATCTATATATATATACGACTTGTGTCTGTGTGTCTGTGTGTCTGTGTGTGTGTCTGTGTGTGAGTTCGCGATGCACGGCCAAAGTTCTCGATGGATCTGCTTCAAATTTGGTGGGCTTATTCAGAGAGACCCCGGACACAACCTGGTCGATATTTCAACACGTGCTCTCAGCGCGCAGCGCTGAACCGATTTTGGTTCCACCTCAGCTATTTTGGTTCCACCTCAGCTACCCGGGCCCCCATACCGACACACCAAAGCCAAAGTTCTCGGTGGATCTTTTTCAAATTTGGACACCGTATTCAGCTACACCCCGGACACAATATCATCGATGAGATATTTCAACACGTGCTCTCTGCGCGCAGCGCTGAACCGATTTTGGTTTTTGTGTTCATTTCACCATTATAAGTAACTCTTCCTTATCTTCTCCAGGTTTTCAGCGTTTACCTCCCTTCCTTCGTATGGTGCACTATAGTATGAGTGGGGCATCTTCGGATATTCCCGGCGTTCTGTTACTATTTTTAGAAGGTCACCGCAGTGTCCAGAACGTAAATTGGACCCGTAAATTATCCTCACTGTAAAAGTGCAAAGGTCGAATCAATTTATAACCACGCGAAAAATACACTGTCATCTATCTCTCTATAGATACGGCTTCTCTGTGTTTGTGTGTGTGTGTGTGTGTGTGTGTGTGTGTGTGTGTGTGTGTGTGTGTGTGTGTGTGTCTCTATGTGAGCAACACCTGGGGATTGTTCAGTTCTGTTTGTGATGTGGTCTGGCGGCTTTTGTGTATTTGTATGTACTGGCCTTCCTTTGAAAAGCCATAACAGTTCAAAAGGGCTTACAGATAAGCTCTAAATTGCTCAATCCTGTTTGAGTGGAGTTCGCCTCCAAAGGTGATTAACACGGTTACATTCGTCGACAAGGATGGGACTCGATATGGTCAGGAATGGCATTATGGCTACTGAATCATTTTCGTGCTGTTCCCATTCCACGAATCTGGGAGGGACCTAAGCTTGGCGGGTCCATTGTTCGGACCCGGCAAAGCCGGCGTACGGCTCTAAGTATTTCATCCCGGCGAAGCCGGCTACCGGGCGAAGCGGGTATTCCTCTAATATATATATACGACTTGTGTCTGTCTGTGTGTCTGTCTGTGTGTGTGTGTGTGTGTGTGTGTGTGTTCGCGATGCACGGCCAAAGTTCTCGATGGATCTGCTTCAAATTTAGTGGGCATATTCAGGTAGACCCCGGACACAACCTGGTCGATGAGAATTTTCAACACGTGCTCTCAGCGCGCAGCGCTGAACCGATTTTGGTTTTTCTGTAGATCCATTCCCAGTAACTCTTCCTTATCTTCTCCAGTGTTTTGCGCGTTTATCTCCCTTCCTTCCAAGCAGCTTCAGATATTCCCGTTACTATTTTTAGAAGGTCACTGCACTGTCCAGAACGCGGCTTTCCTTGCATGTACCCGTAAGTTGTCCTCACTGTAAAAGTGCAAAGGTCGAATCTATTTATCGAAAAATCCACTGTCATCTATCTCTATATAGATATCTCTATAGATATATACGACTTCTCTGTGTGTGTGTGTGTGTGTGTGTGTGTGTGTGTGTGTGTGTGTGTGTGTGTGTGTGTGTGTGTGTGTGTGTGTGTGTGTGTGTGTGTGTAGGCAACACCTGTGGATTGTAGAGTTCTGTTTGTGATGGGGTCTGGAAGCTTTTGTCTCTCTGCATGTTCTGGCCTTCCTTTGAGAAGCCATAACAGTTATTATAGGGCTTAGAAATAAGCTCTAAAATTCTCAGAGGACTTCGCCTTCAAAGGTGATTGTGGTGTTTTGGCACTCGGTTACATTTGACGTCGTCGACAGGGATGGGACTCGACATGAAATGTTCAGGCCACTGAATCATTTTCGTGCTGTTCCCATTCCACCAACCTGGGAGGGACCTAAGCTTGGCGGGTCCATGGTTCGGAACTTTGGGGACAAAGTTCATTCAAAGGGGGTCGAGTGTGACAGGGAGACTACCGTCGCCCTTCACAGCAGACTCTGCAGAGTTGTTCGCCTTAGAAGTTGTGAGCTATTTATAGCTAGCTCGCCAGGCAACACCTGTGGATTGTAGAGTTCTGTTTGTGATGGGGTCTGGCGGCTTTTGTCTCTCTGTATGTTCTTGCCTTCCTTTGTGTGGGCACAAACTGGTGGATGAAAATGTTCAACACGTGCTCTAAGACGGCGACTCTGTCTCTGTCTCGCGATTCACCCGGCAAAGCCGGGTATTCCTCTAGTACATACATACATACATATGTATAAAAACATACACACACACACACATACACCACCACCCTCGTCTCGATTCCCCCCGTCTATGTTAAAACATTTAGTCAAAATTTGACTAAACGTAAAAACCAGTCATCGCCGAGACTACATTCAGATAATCTCGGCTAAACTTACCCGAAGACCGTGACGGGTAACGCTTGTCTCCGCGAAGCATGCGAACATTATACTGGACCTATTTTGTTTAATTTTGAGCGCGTTTTTCAAGTAAACAATAACATATTTATATATTTTTGAATTCAGGGGAAAACGAGGAATACAATGCAATGATTTTTTAATCTGTAAGAGAAAAATCTTTTCTAATGACAACTTTAATGAGCAAACTCGTTAATTAATTTGTAGGCATCCAAGCTGAAATGCAATACCAAACTCCGGGCTTCGTCGAAGATTACTTGACCAAAATGTCAACCAATTTGGTTGAAAATTGAGGGCGTGACAGTGCCGCCTCAAGTTTCACTACTTGCCGGATATGATGTCATCAAAGACATTTATCGAAAAAAGAAAAAAACCGTCTGGGGATATCAAACCCAGGAACTCACATGTAAAGTTTCATGAAGATCGGTCGAGTAGTTTTATCGGAACCGATCTATACACACACACACACACACACACACACACACACACACACACACACACACGCACCTAAAGTGTGGATGGTTACCTAAGAGGCAGCACTGGGTGCAGTGCCTTTCTAGTGCACTTGCACTACAACAGCACTGGGTGCAGTACTCGCTCCGGCATCGAAAAATTTTGCACTAAAAAATGCACAAAATTTGACCTATTTCGTCGCCTATAGAGGACGGAAAGAATGTCATTTTGAACATTGTTATGACATTCTTTCCGTCAAAAAAGTCAATTTAACGGTGTTAAATGAAGCGACCATCCACACAATTAGGTTGCCATCCAGAGTTTAGGTTGCCATCCACGTGTGGATGATTGCCTTATGGTGATTTAGGCAACCAAACCTGTGGAAACGGGGGTACACACGCACACACACACACACACACACACACACACACACATACACCACGACCCTCTTCTCGATTCCCCGTCTATGTTAAAACATTTAGTCAACACTTGACTACATGCGTATTTAATGTCTCCCTGTAACACAATATGTGACCCTCCACCACGGGATGAGTCGCATGTCACCTTTGCATGATTTTCATATTTGTACATTTTCCTAAAGACATTTTTATGCTCTATCCAGTGGTGAAAACCGTTTTAAAAAAGAGCGAAAACTGTTTGAGTTATAAGCCTGTGACTAAGGTGACCCTCACACTGTTTACCTGACACTCCCCGGACTTATATCAAGCCTAGCGCAGAACCGCGCGAGGTGACATGCGACTCATTTCGTGGTGGAGGGTCACATATGTCTTTGTTATCGTATACTGTTCAAAAAAAGAAACGCATAGCTTGTAATATTTGGTTAATTTAGTTATATGGCTACAAGGATATCCACCAAACTGCAGAAAATGTTTATCTGGTCGTCGACCTTTCGTCCATTGCCACAAGTGAGCTCTGCACGTGACGCATGCGTTATCAGTGGCTACAATGTCAAAATTGCTCATTTGGCATGACCACTCGTCATGCTTCAGTGTAATCTCGTGAAACGCGGGGAATATTGAGCTCTCACCATGTCTTCCAAAACCCATAAAAGCGGATTGTTCGCCACAAAGAAATCAGACGACAATTCAGCGACGAAAGATGGCCCGATTGAGCAGAGAAGACCGCCAAATTGCATTGGGTCGTTTACAAGCAGGCCAAAGTCAAAGTGCAATCGCCAGGCACTTCCACGTGTCCCAGAGCACCATCAGTAGACTGTGGGTCAGGTTTCAAGCCACTGGCTCCGTTGCTGACTTGCCACAAGCGGGAAGACCAAGGGCGACAACTGCTGCTCACGACCGCTTCATACGGCTCCGCCACCTCCGGAATCGTTTCCTGTCGGCCTCATCTTCTGTCCAGGCTCTCCCCGGGCCACACCGATTATCGGACCAGACCGTGCGGAACCGCCTGCATGAAGCTGGTTTGAGAGCTCGCAGACCTCACAGAGGAGCTGTCCTCACCCGCCGCCATCGCCAGAACCGAGTGCAGTGGGGCAACCAGCACCTTCGCTGGACCGTCCGGAATCACTGGAGACACGTGTGGTTCAGCGACGAGTCCTACTTCCTGCTCCAGCGACATGATGGTCGGAGGAGGGTCTACCGGAGAGTAAACGAACGTTACGCGCCCAACTGTGTGGATGAGGCACCCGTTCATGGTGGTGGAGGCGTCATGGTGTGGGGGGCGATCAATACCGCTGGAAGGAGCACCCTGGTGCACGTCCAAGGGCGCATAACTGCCCAGCGATACGTGGAGGAAATTCTGCGCCCACACGCCCTTCCTCTTCTGGCTGACCAGGATGCCATATTCCAGCAGGACAACGCTCGCCCGCACACAGCACGACTCACCACCCAGTTCCTCACCGACCACCATGTCCAGGTGCTTCCCTGGTCATCCATGTCGCCAGACATGAACCCGATAGAACACCTCTGGGATGAATTGGACAGACGTGTGCGCAGGCGAGAAGAAGCGCCGGCAAATCACCGCGATCTATTGCAGGCACTTCAGGAGGAGTGGGACACCATCCCACAGCAAGATATCCGGCATCTGATCCAGTCCATGCCCAGAAGGTGCCGGGCAGTTGTTGCTGCTCAAGGCAGTCACACCCCCTACTGACTTGACAGCCTCGGCACCCAATCGTATTGATTGACTGATTGATTTGAAGATGCAAATGAACTGTGTGTGCATTCAACTGTGTCCATACCAAATTTCAAACAAATAATCTAAATATTGGATTTTCTGTTAATTTTTTCGAAAAATAAAACAAATTTGGCAAGTAACAACTATGCGTTTCTTTTTTTGAACAGTATATTTTGCGCTTCTGTTTGGAAGGTTCGATCATCCATTACAAAAAATATCGATTACAGATCTGACCTGTTGTTGACTCGCGTAGGCATTGCAAGGAATAATTATCCGCCGGTATGGCATTTTTACAAGGGCCGTGAACTGTAGAAACATGTATTTATCATTGCGTATTACTATTAGTTTTTTCGCTGTTGCTGTTGGTTTCGTTCTATTGCTTTTGTATAAAACTAGGCGGAAATATGATCGCGCGCAATATTCAATTAATAATAAATGGATTTTGTCAAAAAAACATTGTCAGTGTTTCGATACGTGCAGGCGAATTTGTTCCTATTACTTGTGCGTTTTGATGTGGATTTGCCGCATTATACTTGTCTGTGAGTATTTGCGTTCGTAGGTGTGCACGGTGTGTGTGTGTGTGTGTGTGTGTGTGTGTGTGTGTGTGTGTGTGTGTGTGTGTGTGTGTGTGTGTGTGTGTGTGTGCATTTGTGCGTGCATGCGTGCGTGTGTGTGTGTGTTTGATTACGTCTTCACAATGATGAAACTCATACCATCTACTATGCAATAATCTATATTGCCGATTCCTTGTAGCCATGTTTCTATAGTATTTTTACAGAAAGGTTTTCATTGTCGACGCAACTAGCAATAATGGAGGTGATTCAATGTGTGGCCACAGTGACTTTGATCATGGCAACGAGCTCTTTCCTCGTCGTTGGACAAACGTCTTCTACAGGTTAGGACTATTAAAGGTTGCTCTTGTTGTATTGTTGTGTGTGTGTGTGTGTGTGTGTGTGTGTGTGTGTGTGCGTGTGTGTCAGTGTGTGTGTGTGAGTGTGTGTGTGTGTATGTGTGTGTGTGCGTGCGTACGTGCGTGTGTATGTGTGTGTGTGTGTGTTTCATTGTCTGTGTGTGTGTGTGTCTCTTGTGTGTGTGTGTGTGTGTGTGTGTGTGTATATATATATTTGTGTGTGTGTGTGTGTGTGTTTCATTGTGTGTGTATGTGTGTGTGTGTGTGTGTGTGCGTGTGATACAGACAGACTGACGGACAGACAGACTGACAAACTGACAGAAACCTAACAACCACACGTACGCACACAATCGGACACACAAACAATCGGACACACACACACACACACACATACACACACGCACGCACACACACACACAATAACACACGCACGCACGTACGTACGCACGCACGAACGCACGCATACACGCTCGTACGCACACACACACACACACACACACACTTTTACTCAAGTCACATTTTTCAGAATCAGCATGGACAGACTCCAACGTTGACCTGGCGGGGACAGAATTCCGCGTGGCCTTCATTCAGCACGTGCCACCAAATGACGTTGTCGACTACAAGTCCTCCGATCAAACCCTCGCGCTTTATCTCTCGAATGTGGGGACCGCTAATGCCACAGTAAGTATGTATGTCTGCGGCTTGGCTGCCGTTAACCTTCTCTGCCAGTCACTGTTTGCATATGTCTGTCTGTCTGTCTGTCTGTCTCTGTCTGTTCATCCAACCAACCGTCCGTCTGTCCCTCTCTCTCTCTCTCTCTCTCTCTCTCTCTCTCTCTCTCTCTCTCTCTCTCTCTCTGTTGTTTTCTTCATTTCTGTTGTATCCCATTGTTTGGAAATGAAATGAAAAAATGAAAAATTCGGGTCGCTTCCTCCCAGTGCTAAGCTAGCAGCAACAAGAGTCCCGGCCTGGATTTAACCCCGTGACCCGAGGCTCACAAGTCCAGTGCTATGCTAACTGAGATCCAAGGCTCACACCCCCCCCCCCTTTCATCTCCGGCAAGCCATATGCTTAAATCTAAAATTTTATAAGTAAATTTTGATTTGATTAATATACTTACCCGACTCACATTTAGCATTAACTTCAGATTAATTGCTTGGACACTGAACTACGCTTCACCCCGAAAGGGGAAGCAACCCCTTAAAAAAGAACGGCCTTGACGCAACCCAAGTTAACAAGAGTCAAGGTCATACCGCTCTCGCGACCTATCACGCGAGACTCAACCGCCGCCATGTTAGAAAGCTCACTCCTACTGAAGTGATCTGTTCTTTTTTATGGAAACCCTAAGCGGGGTAGGCGGGAGGGTATTAACGATGTGAATCGGGTAAGTATATTAATCAAATCAAAATTTACTTATAAAATTTTAGATTAAATTACATATCTTAACCCGACTCACATTTAGCAGATTGCTAATGTAGGTGGCGGGTACTTACTCTATGATCTTGGAAGAACCTGTCCTGCGGCTACCACAGCCGGTAAGGAGTTGGTCCCATCTTGCCGCGTACTTGCAATGTCGCACAAGTAAAAATTTATGAAGACGTCTTCAGACGCCCAATACGCAGAGTCAAGTACTTCAGAAAGCCTTCCTGACTGTAGTACGGCCAAAGAAGAGGCCCAGGCTCTCGCCTCATGAGTACGTGCAGACGACATGGGGAGAACGGACTGCCCCCCCCTTTTTCCCTTCTGCCACCATTCATATGCTTGTTTTATGAGTGTGGCGATCCACCTAGCCAAAGTCACCCGTGACAGGTCCCTGCTCCGAGCAGTATTGAGTGAGATAAAAAGAAGTTTCTGTTCTTTAGCTCTTAACGGAGCAGTCCTAGACAAATAGCTGCTAAGTGTTCGCACTGGACAATTTGTCATATCAGGGTCGCCTGGTGCTAGTATAATAGACAAAGACGGAATCCTGATAAAAGGAGCAGGATGGTGAGGCTTTTGATTTTTTGCTAAGAAATCAGGTCTAAAACGAAGTGTGATAGAGCCATCACTTTCGACAGAGATGTCTTTTGGAAGGCCTGAGAGAGCGTGTACTTCGCTGCTCCGCCTAGCTGTGGCCAGTAAAGTGAGCAGAAGAGCTTTACGTGTAAGGTTATGGAGACTTGCCAAGTGTAAAGGTTCAAAATCCGAAGATCTCAAGAAGTTTAAAACTAGAAACAGATCCCAGGCTGGGACTGGAGTCTTTGTCTTAACAAAATCCAATGCCGCGCCTCTTAACACGCTTGCAATTACTCCACCCAGGGAAATAGTGCGACCTAATTGCTTTAAGGTGGACGAAATCGCTGATCTCCTGACCTTAAGAGATGATGGGGACTTGCCTTGGGAGGCCAACCAAGACAAATGGTTAGCTACCTGCATTGACCGCGGGGATGTAGCTTCGACCCCATTATCTGCGCACCATGCCACCCATGCAGACCAGTGTGAGGTGTAAACAGAGCTAGTAGACTGCCTGTGAGCCTTTTGAACCAGATCCAAAGTACCTTCAGAAGCACCTGAGTGAAGAACGCCCGTGCGTGGTTGTAGCAGATCTCCCTTCTCTAGGTTTAGCGGAATAGGAGGACCTACTGTGAGACGAAGCAAGTCCGGAAACCAATGTTGGCTTGTCCACATTGGAGCCACCAGAATGAGGGACGGGCGTTCCATTTCGACCTTTCTGAGTACCCTGCCCAGCAGTTGAAACGGAGGGAAGGCGTACGCCGTAAGATCCGACCAGTTGATCTCCAGAGCGTTTGTCTTCCAGGCTTCCGGATCCGGAAAAGGGGAGACAAACACTGGTAGTCTCCGGGAAAACCTCGTAGCGAACAGATCCACTACAGGTTTTTCCACCTGAACCCACAATCTCTGAAGTGCATGGTGGGTGATCGTCCACTCCGTGTGCAACACACTGGACGAACGGCTGAGAGCGTCGGCTAGAACATTGAGTCGACCTGGTAAGAACTTCGCCGACAGAGTGATCTGATGTTGAGCACACCACCGCAGGATCTGACAAGTTCTGACTGAGAGTGTTTGCGACCGTGAACCGCCCTGTTTGTTCACATAAGCCGCTACCGTGGTGTTGTCGGTATGTAGCCGAACATGCTTTCCGACAACAGCAGGGAAGAAGCTCCGAAGCCCCAAAAAGGCTGCCTCCAACTCCAACACATTTATGTGAGACTGGGCTTGACTCTCGGGCCAAGTCCCTGAGGCCGTGAGTTGTGCAAGATGAGCACCCCAGCCTAACAGAGACGCATCTGTGAACATGTCGACCTCCGGAGGTGGAAGAACAATCGGAACTCCCAGAAACAAGTCTGCTTGCAACCACTGAAATGTGGTCTGTCGAATCCAGCTGTGTATCTGAACAGAGACATCCCAGCCCTGGTAAGCCGGGTTCCACTCCGAGTTGAGTGCAGCCTGAAACGGCCTTTTAATTGCATACTCTCCCCAGCGGAATGAGAGTGGCCATAGATTCCATCTGTCCTAGAGCCGAAGCCAAGACCCTGGCCTTGGCCTGTTTCTGTGACCTGAGAGACCTGAGTAGGTCTTGAAGCTTGTTGACTCTTCTCAGGGAGGGACGAACTGACCACGCCACCGTATCGAAGGTCATCCCTAGGTACGTGAAGTTTTGGGACGGTATCAGCTCTGATTTGCTCTGGTTGATCTGAAAACCCAGATCGTTTGCCTGATTCAACACTGCCTGCGTGTGAAGACTGCAAGACTGCTGGTTCTGATGTAGGACGAGCCAATCGTCTAAATATGCACGCAGACGAATGCCTTTTTGCCTGACCAGGGAACAAAGTTGTCGTGTCACCATTGTGAAGACCCAAGGGGCCAGAGACAAGCCGAAGGGGAGAGCCCTGAACTGATAAATCTCTGTTGCCCACCGAAATCTGAGCCACTTTCGATCTGACGGATGCATGAGTATATGAAAATACGCATCCGTCAGATCTATTGACGTTGCCCAATCCCCCGGTCTGAGTGCCTCCCGAACGGAAAAGGGAGTTTCCATGGTAAACCGAATCTCCCTGAGGAATTTGTTCAATGGGGACAGGTCTAAGACTGGACGCCACCCTCCCGAACTCTTTGGGACTACGAAAATCCTCCCATAAAAACCCGGGGAGTTGTGGTCTGAAACAACTTCCACTGCTTCCTTTCGAAGAAGAGCAGCGATTTCCAACTGAATTGTGGCCTTTGCCTCTGGTTTTGTCGGAAATTTGAACGCAGGAGGTGTTCTGGTAAGAGGCGCTTTCTCCTCTTTCCAGAGCAGCCTGAACCCCGAACGTACTATCCCCACAATCCACTGACTGTTTACATGCTGTACCCAGTAGGGAAGGGCCCGGGAGGGGCCGCCCTCCACCAAAAGGGTGGGGGCTGTGGGGATGAGTAGCTCGGGGCCTCGTCATTGGGGGTTAGGTTTTCGACCCGACCCCCTAGCATTGCCGAAAGACGGCTTCTTCTTGGGGTAAGGAGCGCCCCTGCCTCTACCCCTATAAGAGGACTGTGAATGCTGAGAGCCGCGTCCTCGATTAGCAGAAGTGAAAGACGCTTTAGGGGGACCCTGTTGTTTGGCCTGAGGCTTAGCGAAACCGTGTTGGGCAAGCTTGGCGATCGCTAAGTCCTTAGCGTTTTGTGTTTGCTTGTCAAGCGCATCAAGTGAAGGTTGACCAAGCAGAGAACCCTCTGTGAAAGAAGGAGAGACCTTGAGCAAGTCCAAAGTAGACTTATCTTGAATTCTAGAGCCAGACAAGAAAGCGTCCCTGCGTGTGAAAACCGCATGTGCGTACAACCGTGCCGCGACTGACATTTGTTCGGCTGAAACCTTAGCCAAAGAGGCCAGGAGTATGGGGACGTCTTTCACGCTAGCGTCGTTCCGAAATTCGAAAGGATCCAACGACACCGCGATCGACCGCGAAAGAGACCGAAGAAGTGTCTCTGAAAGAGACGCAAGTTCCAACGAGTATCTTCCCGTCTCCTCCAAACCAAGTAATGCGCCTTCAGAGTAAGCACAAGTTTTGTCCAAACGATAGACATCCTCTCTGAGATTAGCCAACTCCGGAGTGACCGGAAGCGGTGCACTCGGCAAAGCGTAAGTCTCAATAAGACTGTGATGACGACGGGAGAGAGCAAACTTGCGTGAATGAAACGAAGTGCTCGACTTCCGTAACTGATCTGAGGCAAGCCATGGCTGAGCAGCATCAGGAGCCTGACCGTGTGCAGCCAGTAAAGGCACAGTATCCACAGGCAAGCTATTCTCAGAACCCGAAGTTCTAGCCAGCACCTTGGAAAGTTCGTAAGCAACAGAAGGAGACTCGCTAAAACGATATCCCTGAACTTCCGTTAAAGCAGAGCGGAAATCGCCCACCGCTGAGGGTGGTGGTGCCGCAGAGCTTGTCACAGCTGTCACCCCTTCAGCGAAGTACTTGGCAGACACCTGAGCTGCAGTAACCATAGCTGGTTTAAGTTTGAGTGACAACTTGACATCAACTTCCTCCTCAGTAGCTGAGTGAGAATCATCGAACTCCGAATCTGCTGAGGGTGGACCGTGAACGTCACTGTGACTAGCTGCGTCACTAAAACGATCCACCACAGGCGAGGCTGATTGCAAAACGGAAGAACCGTGCAAAGCCTGCCCGAAAGCAGCTTCCTGCCCAAAAGGAGGAAGTTGAGACTTGTGTACATTCACTGGAGACATAAGAGTCTGCCCGTGAGTACATCCGTCTCGTTGTCCAGTGTCGACCCCCCGTGAGTTCCGCTTACTTAAGGCCCGTCCAGACACTCCCGGCCGACCCTGTCCACATTTGACTTATGCTCAAAACGGCGCACCGCGTCGTGCTATGATCGCGAAGCGTTATTTGCAGAAGAATATCGCGTGTTCTAATTTCTATGACACAGACATAGAACGACGGAAATTTGACCAATCAGAGCAAACCAGAGCGATGACGTCAGCTGCTCGCGGCGCGGCAGTCGAATGCAACTGAACCTTCTTGTCAGCTGACCCGCTCCACTGATACCGCGTTGTGAAAAGAATCGTCGATGTGTGGCCACTCGGCAAATCCCGCGCGACGCACAAAACGGCCTGCGGCGCATAGAGCGTAAAACGGCGGCCAAGTCTGGACAGGGCTTAAGAGCGATAGCCTCCGGGAGAGTCGAACTTTCACCCCCCGGCCGTGGCGGGGGGGCTACTAGTTCCGGCCCAACTTGTTGTCCGGTGTTGACCCCCCGTGAGTTCCGCCTCTTATAAAGAGCGATAGCCTCCGGGAAAGTCAAACTTTCACCCCCCGGCCGTGGCGGGGGGGCTACTAGTTCGGGCCCAACTTGATCACTTTCACCAGAGAACCTGGCTACCGGTGAACTTGACAAACCTGTAGAGCGTGAAACCGTTCCGCGAATGAAGTAATCACCCTGCTCTGCGTGCACGTCGGCCGACGTGATAGTGCATGAAGGCGGAACCTTAGCGTGAGCCAACGAAGCCACTCCGCCCACTCCCGCTGGGAGAGAGTGCAACTCTTGACGAGTAGCATGCAAATCAGCTGCAAACTGCTGTTGTTGTGCAAACATGTTATTCATATTGGCGGAAAACTTCTCAAAAAGGGAGGAAAAATCATCTTTCACACGACGTCTCTTCTTGGCTGAAGGAGCCTTACTTTTAGCTTCTTTCAGTACCGGCATGACCGGGCTATCGGGGTCCGAAATATTAACAGACATGGTAGTTTGAGAAGCTGGGTCATGAACAGAGACGGTAGTGCCTTTGTCTTTCTCATTATGCGTAACCTTACTAGGCGAACCCTCAGCAGCCATTTGTCTAGTCTGAGGTTTCTTTCTCTCCTTGTCAGCCATTGCTGACGAAAAACAGTCTGAGATATGTAAACACGAAACAGACCGCAAAACGGAGAAAGACACAAACAAACAGGAGCAGAACAAATTAGAAAGAGCTCACCCAATCTTGCATAGGCAGGGACCTGTAGAACGGGGTGAAAAAACTGCCTGAAAAGCAGTAGTAGGCTGAAAGCCTGTAGCGTAGCTGTGAAAACGCGTCCGAGCTGATCGGAGGCTGAAGTAGGAGTGAGCTTTCTAACATGGCGGCGGTTGAGTCTCGCGTGATAGGTCGCGAGAGCGGTATGACCTTGACTCTTGTTAACTTGGGTTGCGTCAAGGCCGTTCTTTTTTAAGGGGTTGCTTCCCCTTTCGGGGTGAAGCGTAGTTCAGTGTCCAAGCAATTAATCTGAAGTTAATGCTAAATGTGAGTCGGGTTAAGATATGTAATTAATTTTAAGCCCAACCTCTTATACAAAACTATCGCCGACTTCTGACAGCTCCCGAGGCTAGCGTGTACCCTGGGACAAGGAGATTTACGATGCAGGAGCTGTTTGTTTGTTTGTTTGTTTGCTTAACGCCCAGCCGACCACGAAGGGCCATATCAGGGCGGTGCTGCTTTGACATTTAACGTGCGCCACACACAAGACAGAAGTCGCAGCACAGGCTTCATGTCTCACCCAGTCACATTATTCTGACACCGGACCAACCAGTCCTGGCACTAACCCCATAATGCCAGACGCCAGGCGGAGCAGCCACTAGATTGCCAATTTTAAAGTCTTAGGTATGACCCGGCCGGGGTTCGAACCCACGACCTCCCGATCACGGGGCGGACGCCTTACCACTAGGCCACCGTGCCGGGCAGGAGCTGTCAGAAGTCGGCGATAGCATGGGCGCGCAAGATAAACAAACAGTCTTGGCACTACTATAAACGCCTAATTGACTCCGCTGAACAAACCACCGGTAGCACGAGGTCTTGTGTTGACAGCTTAGCTGATAACGGCTGTGGAACCACAGCAGGGAAAGTTTTGTAGAGGAGGTCGGGCTTTAAATGATGATGCTTACGTAGGTTTGTGTGGCAGCGTAAACCCACATTTAAAAAAAGTATTTTGCAGGTAGAAATACAGTATGCTGGCCTGCCTTCAGCAAATGACCTGAACTGCACTATTGTAGCCGGGGAGACTGAGAAGGTGAAACTGAACTCCTCCCTCGTGCTACAAGGCGCCGGGAGACACGTGCAAAGTGTGCACATTACGTGCGATGAGAAGATCTTGATTCAGGCCTCCATGGGGTTTACCGGGAACAATAAGCTGTCCTTGGGAGGGTAAGTGCGATGTTGCTCATTTGTGTTTCAAATCTACGCTTACCGTAAAATGCCTAGCATAAGCCCACCATCTAGCAAACGCCCACCCCCCACTTTGGGCCAAAAGTTGTGCACAGGGGTAACTACCTAGCAAACGCCCACCCTGATTTTTTCAAAGAGACTATAGGCTCACTTTCACCAGGATTTGTGCAAACTGTTCTAAAAGTCATCTTTTTCCCCTTCTTTACCTTTTCGTGTTTCTTTCCTTTTTATATTTAGTCAAGTTTTGACTAAATATTTTAACGTAGAGGGGGGAATCGAGACGAGGGTCGTGGTGTATGTGCGTTTGTATGTGTGTGTGTGTGTGTGTGTGTGTGTGTGTGTAGAGCGATTCAGACTAAACTACTGGACCGATCTTTATGAAATTTGACATGAGAGTTCCTGGGTATGAAATCCCCGAACGTTTTTTTCATTTTTTTGATAAATGTCTTTGATGACGTCATATCCGGCTTTTCGTGAAAGTTGAGGCGGCACTGTCACGCCCTCATTTTTAACCAAATTGGTTGAAATTTTGGTCAAGTAATCTTCGACGAAGCCCGGACTTCGGTATTGCATTTCAGTTTGGTGGCTTAAAAATTAATTAATGACTTTGGTCATTAAAAATCTGAAAATTGTAAAAAAAAATAAAAATTTATAAAACGATCCAAATTTACGTTCATCTTATTCTCCATCATTTTCTGATTCCAAAAACATATAAATATGTTATATTTGGATTAAAAACAAGCTCTGAAAATTAAATATATAAAAATTATTATCAAAATGAAATTGTCGAAATCAATTTAAAAACACTTTCATCTTATTCCTTGTCGGTTCCTGATTCAAAAAACATATAGATATGATATGTTTGGATTAAAAACACGCTCAGGAAGTTAAAACGAAGAGAGGTACAGAAAAGCGTGCTAACCTTCTCAGCGCAACTACTAAACCGCTCTTCTTGTCAATTTCACTGCCTTTGCCATGAGCGGTGGATTGACGTGCATTGCGTTCCGTTTCAGTCTGTGAGTTCGACAGCTACTTGACTAAATGTTGTATTTTCGCCTTACGCGACTTGTTTCTTATTCTTTGTCCCCTCTCCTCACTCCCACCCATCGTTCATGTTTTTTCGAGTTTCTCTTCTCTTTTTTTCCTAAGTTTGTGGGTTTTTACATTTAGTCAAGTTATGACTAAATGTTTTAACATCGAGGGGGGAATCGAGACGAGGGTCGTGGTGTATGTGCGTGTGTCTGTGTGTGTGTGTGTGTGTGTGTGTGTGTGTGTGTGTGTAGAGCGATTCAGACTAAACTACTGGACCGATCTTTATGAAATTTGACATGAGAGTTCCTGGGTATGAAATCCCCGAACGTTTTTTTCATTTTTTGGATAAATGTCTTTGATGACGTCATATCCGGCTTTTCGTGAAAGTTGAGGCGGCACTGTCACGCCAAATTGGTTGAAATTTTGGTCAAGTAATCTTCGACGAAGCCCGGACTTCGGTATTGCATTTCAGCTTGGTGGCTTAAACATTAATTAATGACTTTGGTCATTAAAAATCTGAAAATTGTAAAAAAAATAAAAATTTATAAAACGATCCAAATTTACGTTTATCTTATTTTCCATCATTTGCTGATTCCAAAAACATATAAATATGTTATATTCGGATTAAAAACAAGCTCTGAAAATTAAATATATAAAAATTATTATCAATTTTTTTTTCGAAATCAATTTAAAAACCCTTTCATCTCATTCCTTGTCGGTTCCTGATTCCAAAAACATATAGATATAATATGTTTGGATTAAAAACACGCTCAGAAAGTTAAAACGAAGAGAGGTACAGAAAAGCGTGCTATCCTTCTCAGCGCAACGAATACCCCGCTCTTCTTGTCAATTCCACGGGCACTGCCTTTGCCACGGGTGGTGGAGTGACGATGCTACGAGTATACGGTCTTGCTGCGTTGCGTTGCGTTCGTGAGCGAGGCTGGTACTACATATTGTTCATACGAAATGACAAACACAGGTTACAAGCGATAACGCGCAAAAGTACTGGTTTATTATTTTACATCTGACACTAAGGTATCAGTAATGCATATATAGTTACAGTACTACGTAATGAGATACTACGTATTGCGGTAAAAAACTTATGGACAGAAAGAAAAAGAGAAAAGAAAACAAATTATTAGACATGGCAAAAGTATCAAAAGCATTAACAAGACACGAGAAGTAAATACAAGAAAAATAAACAATCACAAGACAGGCGAAGACAAACAGACAAGAAAGTTACAATTACCAAACACTCGTTGGTTAGTCCTTCAACAACAATAAAGAGTTACGTTCTGTACGTTCAACAACAATAAAGAATTACGTTCCGTACGTTCAACAATACCATAAGCACTAAGAATACTCAAGAAACTTAGCATACATACGTTTAAAACCAAAATGGCTACTTTCAGAAAAATACAAAACGTTGACTCATCAGGCCAGGAATACAAAGCAAACTGTCAGTGTCATACCAAAAAGTCTCCTAACGACAATGTTCCTGCGTTAATCAAAGTCACAAACAAGATATTTACTCATCCACTTTCCCTCAATAACGTTACAAGAAATAAGCCCGTTTACAAACGATCACCACAGACCGCAAGCTTCTTTTACCTAAATTCTTTTAACGTAAGGCTGAAAAAGTCGGAGAAAACGTTTCACTTCGAACTTCGTTAACCACAGAAAACACAAGTTATCATTATAAACATTAGCGACTTTCTAGCGTCTACAAAACATTGCTGTACGTTCACAACACTAGAACAGTTGAACACACAATAAAGAAACACTACAACAAGTCAGACTTTCAACTCACGTTATACATAAACAACTCACAAAGTAATTACAAAATGGCGACCAAAACACAACACAAACAAGTAACAACAAAATTACCTTATGCGCTGTGTGGGTTGACCAGCAGTACCAAAAACGTGTTGCCTCACAAACGAAGGGCACAAAACGATTCACACTTGAGAAACAACTGTCTCCAAGAACATTACGTTGACGTTAAAACATAAGAAACACTCCGTTGGTTCACTTGATAACCTTCATACGTTTACATCAAAACCAAACGCTTCCTAAAACCCTCAGATCGACTCACGAGACAGGAGTCAAGCAGCGGTATTTATGGAAACAAAAACCTAACATGGAATAGTTATTCAAAAGTCAAAGGTCACCGGATTGACCAACCAACAACATTCCTAAGACAGAATCGGGTGAAACTACTATTTTACAACCAATCAGTAACCGATCACGCACTCCGTGCATGCCCAAAACTTAAAACGGTATATTTAACAGAAAGAACATCAAGGAACTAGCTGACATCACAAAGCTAAAAACACGTGAGTCACACGTATTCTAAAACTTGCAACGCAGATTCGCAGGGCTCACCTCAAAATCAAAACACGGAAAATAGCACGTGAATCTCACGGTGTTCTAGAACTAAACGACGCAGTTTGTGACGCTCCGACCAAAACCAGGTCACAACAACTGAACAAGGAGCACGTGAATTTCACGTAAAAATATTAACGCTCCACAAAACGGGTCACAACAAGGTGCCACAATAAAAACACGGTTTACTTCTTTTTACATCGTGCAATGACTTGAGCAAACGTAATTACAACAAAAGTAGGTGACTGCATGCCACATCGGCATGCACACTCCCACCGGAAATTATATTAATATAATTTACTTCAAAAACCTTTGTACAAACATATTCCTTATATCAAAAGAAGAATAACGCAGATTTAGACATTTCCAATTTACAACTCAAAATCATTGTGTTGCAAAACATTTACACAGCACTATTACGGTTCAATCATTTTCAATGTTTCAACACATCTCGTTTCAACTAAATGCCACTGGTCATTTACTCGACGGCATAAAGAAAACGCACCACTTAAAACATAAATGTCCGTTACATCATCTGGTATAAAAACAAACCGCAACAATCTACAACTGTCAAATTGGAAAAACACTCCAAAGTTCAATGTTCTTTCAGTTTGCCTACACAGCTTTGTCTTTGTGATTTTCACGATCTACTAACACAGTCATTTTGTGAATAGGTCGCTCTAATATGCGACTATCACCAGTGGGACGGCCGTGATTGTCTAGATCCTTTGTTCCAACATGCACTTTCACTCGTCTGACCAGTCCATCAGATCCCGGCATCACTTCGACTACACGAGCCATGCACCACTCTGATCTGCACAAGTTCTGGTCATGCAAGACAACAACATCTCCCACCTGTACGTTTGCCTGGGGATGTTGCCAGACACGACGTTTCTGCAAGAGTGAAAGGTACTGGCTCTTCCATAGCAGCCAGAATTCGTCTGCCATCCGCTGGACACAGCGCCAACGTTTCCTGGCGTACAGGTCTGGATCTTCAAACACACCAGGGGGCGGAAGGATGGCACCTGACTTCATGGTGAGGACGTGGTTGAGGGTCAAAGGGCGTGGTCCATCTGCCGATTCCAGTGACTCGACAGACAGTGGTCGACTGTTCACGATGGCCATCACCTCGTATAGGAACGTACGAAGTGATGAAGTAGTGAGACGCTGGCCTGATCTTCTGAGAAGACCATTCAGGATGCTGCGTATCGTTCGGATCTGACGCTCCCAAACGCCACCCATGTGACTAGCTGCAGGGGGGTTGAACTTGAACTCACATTTGCTTTCCAGCATCTTTGATGTCAGTCGTTCAGAGTCCATCTCCTTCCATGCCAGTTTGAACTCGTTGCATGCACCTACAAAGTTCGTTCCTTTGTCACACCAAATGCGTGATATGTTTCCTCGCATGGAGACAACAATGCGTAGGGCGTTGATGAAGGAATCACTTGACATGTCATCCAGGGTTTCAATGTGGATTGCCCTAGAGGCAAAACACGTCACGATCAGCCCGTACAAGATTAATGTCATGACCTTGACGCAGTCATCACGGTACCCTCGTTTTTTCTGGCGTTTCAGGCCCTTCAGATGCTTGACTGCGGCACTTCTGTTGTCGGGGAGGGACGGTTTCTCTGGTCGAAATGGTAAGGGCATCTCGTAGTGACCAGCTTCGTTGACCTTCACGATCTTCTTGAACTTTACATCGTCCTGGGACATGGATCCTGAGTCACTTGCAAAGTCTCTTTCCATAACATGTAATGGGTCAGTACACGAGACTTCGTCCACCTGTACCTTGTAGACGTGAGCTACACGTTCTTCTTCCCTCGATCCTGGCTTGACGATGACGCGCATGGACGAGGCTATGCCATCAAAGGCGACGGAATGCGGTGCCTTGCCGACGATGCTCCAACCTAACTTAGTCTCTACTGCGAATGGCAGTCCTTGGACAACGTTTAGGGGCATGAGGGCTTCAGCGCAGTCGTAGCCGATGAGGAGGCCTGCTTCGCAGTCAGGGTACAAGGGGGGCAGTTTTGGAGACAGGTGTTGGAGATGTGGGTAAGCTTTGACAGTCTCTGAGGTGGGGATATGAGTGGGGTCAACGGTCAGATAAGGTCGTGAGATGGCAGAAGGGAGCCTGACAAACTCACTGGAGGTAGGAGAGCGGACACGCAATCCAGAGTACTTCCTGCCGGAGACCACAGCATTGTCCTCAGTCAGTGTGGAGACCCTGAGTGTAGTCGGCTGCGATTTGGCTTTAACTTCTTCAGCCACTGACTGCACTACAAAAGTGGCGTTGGACATAGTGTCCAGTAGTGCGTACGTCAGCACTTCTACGTTGGGGTTAGAGTCACTGGAAACGAGAACGGGAACGATCATAGACGTGAAACCGATGCTGTTTTCCTCGCTGGCCTTAAGAGCAGACACCGTAGGAGTCGACGATGACAGTGGCTCTTGAACGTCAGCAGCAGAGGTACGGTAATTGTTCTTGTGTTCACTCGCCCCTTTGTTTTCACTCATACTGTTCTGATATTTGAAATTGTCATCGTGAAGACAAGTGGGATGAGCCTTCTTGCACTTCTTGCACGTCTGTCTCTGCATACATTGACGGCTCTGGTGATCCTTACTTCTGAGACATCCGTAGCAGATACGGTTCTTGAACAGAAAATCTCGTATCTCAACCAGAGGCTTCACTATGAGTTCCTTACATGTCCCAGCGTCATGGTCCGGAAGTTGACAGTGCAGACATGCGGAGACATCCTCTGTCAGGGTTGACAGGTTCGTTGTGAACTTTCTTGGTGTCCCCGATGCACTTGTCAAGCCGAAAACAGGGTCGTTAGAAATGTCTGCTTCGAGAGTAACGAACGACACGAGTTCATTGAACAGAGGATACCTCTTCTTTTCAACCTTGGTTCGAGCAACTGTTCTAGACCATCTGTGACTCATCCAGTCTGGGAGCTTTCCGACGATCTTCCGTAGGTACTGGGCATCATCCAGGATGCTCAGTCCACCAACTTCCTGGGCAGCAACGGAACATTGCTGCAAGAAATCGGCCAGACTTCTGAGTCCCTTGGGATCCTTGCTTTTGACTGGGGTCCATTCGTCCAGCTTGGTCCGGAAAGCTTGCGAAACGACGTATGAGTTGCCGAACCGATTTTCCAGCACTTCCATGGCTCTCTCGTAGGCATCACCTTCTCTTAGCAGAAAGAAGCCGGTCACGGCCTCCTTTGCTTGACCTCCGATGTACCGTTGCAGATACAATAACTTCTCACTGCTGGTTATGTTTTGTCTCTCGATGAGGAACGAAAACGACGACCTCCAAATTGGATATTGGAGAGGGTCACCAACAAAAATGCACGGCTCCTGCATCGGCAAACGGTTGATCATCAGAGCGTCTGATAGGGTTTTGGCGAGAGAGTCCATAGGAGTGTCCTGCTTGGCAGGAGTAGCACGTGGACGTTGGTAGTACGCAGACGGGGGGTAGGAGGCAAATGGACGATCTGCATGACATTCCTTGTCAAAGTTCATGTACGCAGGGGGCCTTGCATTTTCGTTTCCCCAAATAACTTTGGGGGTGGTCTGATGTGGGTCCAGGAATGTGGGCACGAAAGGCTCTGGTTTGGGATGTAGGTGGGTATCATAGGGGAAACAGGGTGGGGTAACTTGAAAACGTCTGTGGTCCATGCGTTGGTGACGTTCTTCTGGGAAGTAGGTGTGTCGTTCTTGCGTCTCATCACCTTCCCTTGTCTCTGGTAGGTGATAGGACCAACCTGTGTGGTCGAGATCAGGCGGGCGAGGGCCTGTGACGCTTGTCGTTGAGTGTCCAACGTTGTGCAGAGGCGGCTGACCAGTGTATGCACCGAGAGGGTGCTGCAGTGTGGTCAGCAGCGCTGTAGGCCGCATGGAGGATGTAGTTGCAGCCGTCGTGTAGTTGGGTGTGAAGGGCTCCTGATGGACGAAAGGAGCGCTCGTTCCGACGTGATGGGGGGCGTTGACATCCGCTCTACGTTGAGGTCCGTACGCCTCGTAGGTGGCGTTGTTGGTAGTAGCGGCGCTTGTAGAGGCGTTGACTCCAACGACGAGGTCCACGACAGGTAACGCGTGCTGTCGTGGCTCAGTCGTTGTGGTTCCTGCGATGAAGTTGGTGACAGCAGCGTTGACGTTGACAGTAGAGATGTCATGGATGCTGGCGGCGTTGCAGACAGGAACAGACGTGACGTCCAAGGCTGGCTGGTGTGTCCCTTGATCAGCAATGACGGCAGCACCTGTCCCTATTCCTATCGCTGTTTGTTCATTGTTTAGAGGAGGGGCTACAAGACTGTACAAGGGAACGAAAGGACGAGGGTGGAACCTAGAGTTCAACAAATCAACTGACGGTAGATCAGGGAGATCCTGCTGAACGGATTCACCTTGTTCCAATACTTGTAACATAGCTTGTTGTTCTCTTAAGCTAATTTTCAATTCGGTGGACTGAATTTGTCTCAAAGCCTTCTTCTGTTTAATCTCTTCAAGAGCTGCTTCAGCTGCGTCTTCGGCCTGCCTAGCTGCTATTCTCTCAGCTTCCTTAGCCTGCCTAGCAGTTTCTTCGATCAGCCTAGCTGCATTTCTCTCAGCTTCCTCAGTCTGCCTAGCTGCATTTCTCTTAGCTTCCTCAGTCTGCCTAGCTGCAGTTCTCTCAGCTTCCTCAGTCTGCCTAGCTGCTGTTCTCTCAGCATATTGTTGTTGTAAGAGATCCAGTTCACTAAACTGAGCTTCCTTTATTGCGTCACCTTCCACTTTTATGGCCAGGGATGCAGCCTCTAGTTTAAGAGCCAATTTAGTGTCTTCAGAGCTAACACTTTTAGAGCGGAGAGACTCGGCGCGAGAAGCTACTTGGCTACCTGATCTCCTGCTACCTGACTTGTGGCTAGCTGACTTGTGGATGGCTGACGTAACGCTAGCTGCTTTATGGCTGGCAGTCTTACCACTGGCTGACTTGTGGGTGGATGACCCAACGCTAGGTGTAACACTGCTATGCCTGGAAGTAGGCTCCTTAGCCACCTGCACACTAGTCGTTTGTCTGACAAGAGCTTGATCAATGTAAAACATAATGTTCTGAACTGCCCTTTGAACATCCTCCCAGCTGTCCTGAACGATTTCACCGCTACCAATCATACAAAGAACTTTCTCAATGTCACCAAGATCCTTGTACATGCTCAAAATAACCTTTTTTTGACTGGTTACTGACTCTTTATTAGGAGTTTCTTGTTTAAGCTCTGTTACTATCTCATCGATTGCTCGTTCCAAGAATATTCGTTGTCTTACAAAGTTTCTAGTTTTGATCTCAATCTGGTACTCTCTACCTTTTTCAGTAGGCTTAATGTCACGCCTAGGCCTTTGAGAATGTTCATCTTCATCGCCGTTAATGTCATAACCTGAAGCTTCCAATGGTTTATCTGCTGGAATCTTCTCCATTACAATGTTCGCTTATTCAAAAGCACTTAAAACATACATAAGGTTTATCTGGTTATAAAGTAAAATGAGTCGATCTGAGGGTCGTTTGGGATAATACACAAAAGTCACAAAAGATGCGCCGGATATGGAGTAGGAAGATCTCTAACCGACAAGTTGATCTGTGTCAAACTATGGTTCACTAACACAGTGACAGGTAACAATAAAGTCTTTTGCTGGTTATCAACAGCTACGTTTACGTTCATTGAGCGTCAATAACAAAAGTTCTTTACTGGGCGTCAGCAGCTAAGTTTGTTTACTTCAGCTAAAGTTCTTTCACTGGGCATCAACAGCAGCTAAGTTTTTTACTGGACGACAGCAACTAAAGTTTTTTACTGGGCGACAGCAACTAAAGTTTTTTACTGTGCGCGCCTTCGTGAGCGAGGCTGGTACTACATATTGTTCATACGAAATGACAAACACAGGTTACAAGCGATAACGCGCAAAAGTACTGGTTTATTATTTTACATCTGACACTAAGGTATCAGTAATGCATATATAGTTACAGTACTACGTAATGAGATACTACGTATTGCGGTAAAAAACTTATGGACAGAAAGAAAAAGAGAAAAGAAAACAAATTATTAGACATGGCAAAAGTATCAAAAGCATTAACAAGACACGAGAAGTAAATACAAGAAAAATAAACAATCACAAGACAGGCGAAGACAAACAGACAAGAAAGTTACAATTACCAAACACTCGTTGGTTAGTCCTTCAACAACAATAAAGAGTTACGTTCTGTACGTTCAACAACAATAAAGAATTACGTTCCGTACGTTCAACAATACCATAAGCACTAAGAATACTCAAGAAACTTAGCATACATACGTTTAAAACCAAAATGGCTACTTTCAGAAAAATACAAAACGTTGACTCATCAGGCCAGGAATACAAAGCAAACTGTCAGTGTCATACCAAAAAGTCTCCTAACGACAATGTTCCTGCGTTAATCAAAGTCACAAACAAGATATTTACTCATCCACTTTCCCTCAATAACGTTACAAGAAATAAGCCCGTTTACAAACGATCACCACAGACCGCAAGCTTCTTTTACCTAAATTCTTTTAACGTAAGGCTGAAAAAGTCGGAGAAAACGTTTCACTTCGAACTTCGTTAACCACAGAAAACACAAGTTATCATTATAAACATTAGCGACTTTCTAGCGTCTACAAAACATTGCTGTACGTTCACAACACTAGAACAGTTGAACACACAATAAAGAAACACTACAACAAGTCAGACTTTCAACTCACGTTATACATAAACAACTCACAAAGTAATTACAAAATGGCGACCAAAACACAACACAAACAAGTAACAACAAAATTACCTTATGCGCTGTGTGGGTTGACCAGCAGTACCAAAAACGTGTTGCCTCACAAACGAAGGGCACAAAACGATTCACACTTGAGAAACAACTGTCTCCAAGAACATTACGTTGACGTTAAAACATAAGAAACACTCCGTTGGTTCACTTGATAACCTTCATACGTTTACATCAAAACCAAACGCTTCCTAAAACCCTCAGATCGACTCACGAGACAGGAGTCAAGCAGCGGTATTTATGGAAACAAAAACCTAACATGGAATAGTTATTCAAAAGTCAAAGGTCACCGGATTGACCAACCAACAACATTCCTAAGACAGAATCGGGTGAAACTACTATTTTACAACCAATCAGTAACCGATCACGCACTCCGTGCATGCCCAAAACTTAAAACGGTATATTTAACAGAAAGAACATCAAGGAACTAGCTGACATCACAAAGCTAAAAACACGTGAGTCACACGTATTCTAAAACTTGCAACGCAGATTCGCAGGGCTCACCTCAAAATCAAAACACGGAAAATAGCACGTGAATCTCACGGTGTTCTAGAACTAAACGACGCAGTTTGTGACGCTCCGACCAAAACCAGGTCACAACAACTGAACAAGGAGCACGTGAATTTCACGTAAAAATATTAACGCTCCACAAAACGGGTCACAACAAGGTGCCACAATAAAAACACGGTTTACTTCTTTTTACATCGTGCAATGACTTGAGCAAACGTAATTACAACAAAAGTAGGTGACTGCATGCCACATCGGCATGCACAGTTTCATTCTGTGAGTTCGACAGCTACTTGACTAAATGTTGTATTTTCGC
This sequence comes from Littorina saxatilis, assembly GCF_037325665.1. NCBI lineage: Eukaryota > Metazoa > Mollusca > Gastropoda > Littorinimorpha > Littorinidae > Littorina > Littorina saxatilis. The sequence goes on along the minus strand of NC_090246.1, from coordinate 7,331,016 downwards.
CTTACGCGACTTGTTCTTTCTCAGAAAGATTGGGCCTTTTGAAGACAAAATCCAAGTTCAGTTAACGTTTCATTTCCAAAGACGATCGTGTAATTTCTTCCCTGTACAGAAAGAAAGGGCTTCATTGGTGTTGACATTTCGACATTTCATCAAGTTTCTTTTTCCCGGAATTGTGTTGTTATTGTTTGTCCTTGCAAAGGTCTGGCGATTTTCTTTTTACTCATAAATTTATATGAATGACTATGCTCGTGTTGTTTTCAGAAGAGCCAGTCCTTTTCTCTCTCTCTCTCTCTCTCTCTCTCTCTCTCTCTCTCTCTCTCTCTCTCTCTCTCTCTCTCTCTCTCTCTCTCTCTCTCTCTCTCTCTCTCTCTCTCTCTCTCTCTCACTCTCTCTCTCTCTCTCTCTCTCTCTCTCTCTCTCTCTCTCTCTCATGGTTGGCCTTCTTTGCCTCAAAGTCCTTTTTTTCTTTTTTCCTTCACTTCTACTCACACGACCTAACTTACATGCTTTCTGGGTTTGTATTCACTCAATTACACGGTTGAGCACAAAACTTACTTTGTGCAAAGGGGTCTATCCCTAGCAAACGCCCACCCCCCAATTTTGCCCTAAATCTGTGCGCAGGGGGGGTGGGCTTATGCTAGGGATTTTACGGTACTTGGGATGATAAACATCCAATTTTCCGATCGTTACAGGGGCTCACATCCATGAGAGGTGGCATATAGGACAAATTGCATGGACAATGCAAAAGTGATAGGACATTTGACCTGAACAAAAATAAATCAATATGAAAAAATGTTTCGCAACAAAAGTCGTAAATTTAATTAAAGACACAGTAAGCCTCCCGTAAACCATCACAGAGCTCTCCGAGCGTCCATATACAGTACAAGCATACTTCCATTTGAACGCTCACCGAACGGGAACATCCTGGCTGCTTTATGTCGAGCGTGAGAAATTTTCAAAGAATTCATTTTCGTGGACTTGCTCCTCTACAACAATGGCGCCTCGTTTTGGTGCTGGACGGCTGTTATGAATATTCAATACCGGAAATCACGCCCGGACAGTAAGCCTGCCGTAAACCATCACAGATACTGTCAGGCTTTCATACACAGTTAGTACAAACACCCTTCCATTTGAACGCTCACCAAAAGGGAACATCCTAGGTGCCCTACGTAAGGAGCGAGCAATGTTTAAAGAATTAATTTTGCAGATTGTCTCGAACACTTTTTGGACCCATCCTGAACTCAGGTCAAACATGAGTTACTTCCCTTCGGGTCTCATTCTATCCATGTAAACTGGCGATAGCCGTGGATCGATGATTATCAAAATGTTTTTGGACCGTGGTGCGTTTTTGCGCTAGACCTAACTTTTAAAATCTAAATAATAAATTGACAGCTTGTTACACAAACATTCTTTAATCATAAAATAATTCTTTTTTTCATCAAGACAAGATCAGTACAATTCGAAGTTGTGAAAGTTTGAAAAAAGAAAAGCCCGGAAGCAGGGTCACGCAAGGGTCGTAGCAGACGACGGTTTATGCATATCGCCGTTCCTCTCAACAGTCAAAAGCCATCGCTAGAGTTCTTGTGAACCACAGGCGTTTGTTTCGTGCATAATAACGTGCTATTGTAAATAAGCTCACATCGAGTCGCATTCAAATGACTAACTGACGACTACATTGTGAAAAAGGGAAACTGGATCACACGGGTTCACGATGGCTCAGGGGTAAGATAAACCACGCAAAAATAAATTCTTTGAAAATTGTTCGCTCTTTACGGAGGGCACCTAGGATGTTCTCAGTCGGTGAGTGTTTAAATGAAAGGGTGTTTGTACTGTGTGTAAAAGCCTGACCGTATCTGTGATGGTTTTCGGGAGGCTTGCTGTGCCTTTAAATTTGACTAGGTTTTTTTGTCACAAAGGTAACAGAACAAATACCGCCCTGATATGGCCCTTCGTGGTCGGCTGGGAGTTAAGCAAACAAACAAAACAAACAGAACAAATACAATGGTTTTCTTGGCAAACAGGTAACATGAAAACGCGAAGGGAGGCAACTGTCAACCGGCTTGGAGCATTCAGAGTTGCGAACCTTGGAAGCTCTTCTCTATAAAAACCACATAAAGTCTCCCCAAGTTTCGTCTGTTTGGAGAGACACGTCGCTTCGCAAAACATCGATAACATAGCAAATCAAACTCCTGTAAATTAAAAAGTACTGATAATGTCCGGATTAAATGAAAGCATAATCGGTTGTGACAAAAACAATAGGACATATGTCCTCTTGCCTGAAAAATGTATAGGACATTTGAAAAACATATCCGTGTATGTCCGATGTCCGACGTGGATGTGAGTCCCTGTCGTTATTCTATCTATCAAGCTGGAAATTGGTACCTGACCCTACTGCAGTCTGGGAAAGGTGAAGGTAGCGAGGGAGAGTAGATGGACACCGCCCTAGTAAAGTTTTCCCGAGAAAAACTGAGACCCCTCCTTCCCATTGATAAACCAAGCCGGATGCGACTTCCTTCAACTTTACCTGTAAGTTGGGACCCGGCTGTTAACTTAATCCTACGTAGCTTAATGTCGCACGCGCTTGTCTCAAAAATATGACTAATAGGACAAGTAGTGCCCAGTGTACTTTGTGAACTGAACTCCGTTCCTACCGGCGTATATATACATTGAGTGTGACATTTAAGTGGATGTTTGCGGCTATCAACGTGATAGCTAAAGCGGTCCCAATTCCGATTTGATCTGCAATTAACGTCACAATGTTAGAACGTCTTGAGCTACCAAGGTGGTAACCTCGTTTCTTGCTCTGCACGCATGCGCACATACACCCGCCACTAAATAGGTATCGTAAATACCTCTCCTGTTTTTGTCATGATTACAAACTGAGAATGAGAGACTAGTTCAGTTTGTCAATTATCTATTTTATTAATCCCAGCGAAGCTGGAGGTATCCCGTGAACGCTATACTGTAATCGACTTGAGAAATGTGCATACCGAATAATACATGATAAAGAAGGATTCTTTGTGCCCGGCTACGTGCTACAGGTGGAGATGGAAGTTCACCAAAAATTGGGACCATACTAACAAAAATACGGTGGGTGCAATAGTCGCCCCCATTTTTTCAGCAAACGCCACCCAGGGCCGTTTTGGACGGGTAGAAATTCCGTAGTTTCCAAGTCTATGGATAAAGCTCGCGTAAGAAGAATACGTCACGGTCGAAAGTCTTTGACGTCAATTAATGCATCATGACGTCATGCCTCCCTGAAGTCTTTCTCTCTCGCGCAGTGTGTGTGTTTGTGTTCATTTTGTGCACATGTGTTAGTGTTACTGTGTGTGTGTGTGTGTGTGTGTGTGTGTGTGTGTGTGTGTGCGCACGCGTGCATGAGTCTGTACCTGTATGTGTGTGTGTGTGTGTGTGTGTGTGTGTGTGTGTGTGTGTGTGTGTGTGTGTGTGTGCGCACGCGTGCATGAGTCTGTACTCGTGTGTGTGTAAATGTGTGTGTGGGTATAAGTGTATGTGTGTGCGTGTATGTGTGTGCGTGTATGTGTGTTTGTTTGTAAAGGTGTGTATGTCCGTCTGTGCATATGTGCGTATGGGTGTGTGTTTTGTGTGTATGAAGTTTTTTTGTGAGAGTGAGTGCGTGTTAGTGAGTGTGTGTATGTGTGTGTGTGTGACTTGGGGTGTGTGTGTGTGCGTGGGTGTGTGTGTGTGTGTGTGGGTGTGTGTGTGTGTTTGAGAGAGAGAGAGAGAGTGTGTGTGTGTGTGAATGTGTGTGTGCATGAGTTTGTGTATGTTTGTGTGTGTATGAGTGTGTATATGTGTTTGTTTGTAAAGGTGTGTGTGTCCGACTGTCTATGTGCGTATGTGTTTGTGCGTATGTACAGTGTGTGTGTGTGTGTGTGTGTGTGTCTGTCTGTTTGTATAAGAGAGAAAGAGAGAAAGAGAGAGAGAGAGAGAGAGAGAGAGAGAGAGAGAGAGAGTGGGTTTGTGTGTGTATGTGTGGGTGTGCGTAAGTGTATGTGTGTGTGTATGTGTGTTTGTTTGTAAATGTGTTTATGTCCGTCTGTCTATATGTGCGTATGGGTGTGTGTTTTGTGTGCATGAAGTGTGTGTGAGAGAGTGAGTGAGTGCGTGTGAGTGAGTGTGTATGTGTGTACGTGTGTGACTTGGATTGTGTGTGTGTGTGTGTGTGTGTGCGTGTGCGCGCGTGTGTGTGTGTGTGTGTGTGTTCGTGTGTGTGTGTGTGTTTGAGAGAGAGAAAGAGAGAGAGTAAGAGAGAGGTTTGTCTTTCGCTGGGGTATGCAGTGCCTTGGCGTTGCACATCTACTTAATTATACTTGCAGATTCTCGAAGTCCTTTTCCTTATTTTCAGATTTTCTGTACTGCCTGTACCTGCCCTGTCTACAGACTACGTGGTGGTCACGCATTGCGTCATCAAAAATTGCGTCATTGTTGTCTTGGCTACCGAGAACCACACGAATGTCACGGTCAGCCTGAGAATCGAGGACGGCGGGAAGGCGGATTTCAACAACCAAACCTTCCGTGACGGAGAAGAAATACTCGTCACTGGGTAAGACAAATGTGTGTGTGTGGGTGTGTGTGTGTGTGTGTGTGTGTGTGTGTGTGTGTGTGTGTGTGTGTGTGTGTGCGTGCGTGCGTGCGAGTATGTGTATGCGTGCGTGCGAGTATGTGTGTGCGTGCGTACGTGCGCGTGCGTACGTGCGCGTGCGTACGTGTGTGCGTGCGCGCGTGTGTGTGTGTGTGTGTGTGTGTGTGTGTGGTGCTCTCTAGTTATGTGGGCTGAGTGAATGCTCATTACAAGAGCTCGAGAATACGTACATTATTTGTTTTTGTTGGATCGTGCAATTCATATGGTGATCTTTTCAGACTAAGTAGCGGACATTCGATCCAGATACTGTGCTTTGCTTGTGACATGACTGGGACTAGGATTCAAACCAACAAAAAAGTAGCAGTATTCTCCGGGGGAGAGTTTACTAAGGTAAGAAAAAGGATCTAAACAGAACTGAAACTACGGAACGTTAAACATTATACAACGATAACTTATTAAGACTTCAAAAAATATTCACAAATCTCACATGAGTAAACACGTTTGGCTAGTTTAACAATCGTTAACTTTCTTCACACATCTTTTCACTGCTTAAAAAAAAAAAAAAAGTTTTGTAAAGTTTTACTTTACCCTGCAGCCGTGTTCACTGTAAATGCATTTAAATTGGCAGAATGAACAGCTGAGTGAGTGAATGAGTGAGTGAGTGAGTGATGGACTGATTGTGTCAGAGATTCAAGCAGTAAATGACCGAGAGCGATAATTAGTAAGTCAGTCAGTTAACCGCTATCCCAGGGACAGCAACCATAGCGCTTAGTTTACTTAACCGTATGTGTTTCTCTGTTCACTGAAACAAATGAACATCTCATTTCTGACAGTTCTTGGACATGTCAAACAAAGACCTAGTCCTGGAGCAGATGATTCCACTGAACGCCATCGGCAGAGAGTATGTGCTTGGTTCTATCTACGTCACTGACGTAGCAACTCTTTTGAAGATCGTGCCCTTGCAAGCAGGCGACCGGTTTCTCTACAATAACGTTTCCTACGCGGCTACAATAGATAGACAGGTGTTTGAATTTGAAAGCAATATTACAGAAATAGTGCACGTTCTCGCCGACATTCCAGTTTTTGTCGGCCAACTCACCGGCCGCTCCACGACCGCCGGAAACAATCCGGATTTGACGATGACTCTTCCGGTTCCAGTGGACCAATGGGAAACGTCGTACCAAATGTACGTCTCGTCCAATAAAATCACGAGTTCCAAACACAATGAGACATTTCTGTGTCTGCTGGTGCCACGTGAAACTGACGTGGTAGTTCAAGGTTCTGAGTCATTGGTGAGTATTGCGTTCTGACGGGTGCTGTTGATATGAGCAAAGTGCTTGACAGTCATGTTTCACTGTTACTGTACCTGACAGTCATGTTTCACTGTTATTGTACCTGACAGTCATGTTTCACTGTTATTTAACTTGACAGTCATGTTTCACTGTTACTGTACCTGACAGTCATGTTTCACTGTTATTTTACCTGACAGTCATGTTTCACTGTTATTGTACCTGACAGTCATGTTTCACTGTTATTTAACTTGACAGTCATGTTTCACTGTTACTGTACCTGACAGTCATGTTTCACTGTTATTTTACCTGACAGTCATGTTTCACTGTTATTGTACCTGACAGTCATGTTTCACTGTTATTGTACCTGACAGTCATGTTTCACTGTTATTGTACCTGACAGTCATGTTTCACTGTTACTGAACCTGACAGTCATGTTTCACTGTTATTTTACCTGACAGTCATGTTTCACTGTTATTTTACCTGACAGTCATGTTTCACTGTTATTGTACCTGACAGTCATGTTTCACTGTTATTGTACCTGACAGTCATGTTTCACTGTTATTGTACCTGACAGTCATGTTTCACTGTTATTTTACCTGACAGTCATGTTTCACTGTTATTGTACCTGACAGTCATGCATCACTGTTATTTTACTTGGCAGTCATGTTTCACTGTTACTGTACCTGACAGTCATGTTTCACTGTTATTTTACCTGACAGTCATGTTTCACTGTTACTGTACCTGACAGTCATGTTTCACTGTTATTTTACCTGACAGTCATGTTTCACTGTTATTGTACCTGACAGTCATGTTTCACTGTTATTGTACCTGACAGTCATGTTTCACTGTTATTTTACCTGACAGTCATGTTTCACTGTTATTTTACTTGGCAGTACGTCATGTTTCAGTGTTACTTCTTTCTTCTTCTTGTCGTTCGCCAATGTTAAACTTGGAGTCCAGCTCTGGTAATGAAGTTGGTGGTCTTATGAAGAGCCTCCACAGGTCCATGCAGCTTCTCAGGAAGGGGCACCGGCCTGGTCCAGATCGCTCTCCTCAGGGGCTGGATATTTCTGCAGTCCTGCAGGATGTGGGCTGCATCCTGCTCTGCGTCTCCACAGGGACACATGTTTCACTGTTATTGTACCTGACAGTCATGCATCACTGTTATTTTACTTGGCAGTCATGTTTCACTGTTACAATTACACGTAGTAGTTGATTGTTATCCCAGCGAAGCTGGAGGTATCCCGTGAACGCTATACTGTAATCGATTTGAGAAATGTGCATACCGAATAATACATGATAAAGAAGGATTCTTTGTGCCCGAAAATGGGCCACAGTTGGAGATGGAAGTTCACCAAAAATTGGGACCATACTAACAAAAATACGGTGGGTAAAATTGGCGTCCCCATTTTTTGAGCAAACGCCACCCAAGGCCGCTTTGGACGGGTAGAAATTCCGTAGTTTCCAAGTCTATGGATAAAGCTCGCGTAAGAAGAATACGTCACGGTCGAAAGTCTTTGACGTCAATTAATGCATCATGACGTCATGCCTCCCTGTAGTCTTTCTCTCTCGCGCGGTGTGTGTGTTTGTGTTCATTTTGTGCACATGTGTTAGTGTTACTGTTTGTGTGTGTGTGTGTGTGCATACGTGTATGTGTGCGCACGCGTGCATGAGTCTGTACTCGTGTGTGTGTGTGTATTTGTGTGTGTGTGTGTGTGTGTGCGCACGCGTGCATGAGTCTGTACTCGGGTGTGTGCGCACGCGTGTATGAGTCTGTACTCGTGTGTGTGTGGGGGGTGTGTGTGTTTGTGTGTGTGTGTGTGTGCGCACGCGTGCATGAGTCTGTACTCGTGTGTGTGTGTGGTGTGTGTGTGTGTGTGTGTGTGTGCATAAGTGTATGTGTGTGCGTGTATGTCTGTTTGTTTGTAAAGGTGTGTATGTCCATATGTGCGTACGGGTGTGTCACAGTGTTTTGTGTCTATGAAGTTTTTGTGAGAGATGAGTGAGTGTGTGTATGTGTGCGTGTGTGACTTGGGTGTGTGTGTGTGTGTGCGTGTGTGTGTGTGTGTGTGTGTGTGTAAGAAAGACTGAGAGAGGGAGAAAGAGTGTGTGTGTGTGTGTGTGTGTGAATGTGTGTGTGCATGAGTTTGTGTGTATGTTTGTGTGTGTATGAGTGTGTATATGTGTTTGTTTGTAAAGGTGTGTGTGTCCGTCTGTCTATGTGCGTATTTGTTTGTTTGCTTAACGCCCAGCCGACCACGAAGGGCCATAATTATCAGGGCGGTGCTGCTTTGAGATATAAAGTGCGCCACACACAAGGCAGAAGTCGCAGCACAGGCTTCATGTCTCACCCAGTCACATTATTCTGACACCGGACCAACCAGTCCTAGCATGCACTAACCCCATAATGCCAGACGCCAGGCGGAGCAGCCACTAGATTGCCAATTTTAAAGTCTTAGGTATGATCCGGCCTGGGTTCTAACCCACGACCTCCCGATCACGGGGCGGACGCCTTACCACTAGCCCAACCGTGTATGTGCGTGTGTTTTGCGTGTATGAGATTTGTGTGAGTCAATGTGTGAGTGTGTGTTTGTGTGTGTGTGTGTGTGTCTGCGGGTGTGTGTGTCTGCGGGTGTGTGCGCGCGTACATGCGTGCCTATGTACATGTGTGTGTGTGTGTGTGGGGGGGGTGTGTGTCTGTTTGTATGGGTGTGTATAAGAGAGAAAAAAAGAGAGAGAGAGAGAGAAAGACTGGGTGGGTGGGTGTGTGTTTGTACGTGTGCGTAAGTGTATGTGTGTGTATGTGTGTTTGTTTATATGTGCGTATGGGGGTGTGTTTTGTGTGTATGAAGTGTGTGTGAGAGAGTGAGTGAGTGCGTGTGAGTGAGTGTGTATGTGTGTACGTGTGTAACTTGGGGTATGTGTGTGTGTGTGTGTTCGTGTGTGTTTGAGAGAGAGAGAGAGAGAGAGAGAGAGAGAGAGAGAGAGAGAGAGAGAGAGAGAGAGAGAGAGAGAGAGAGAGAGGTGTTTCAGTTGTCTTTCGCTGGGGTATGCAGTGCCTTGGCGTTGCACATCTACTTAATTTTGTATTTTGTTGTGCAGTCGACAGTGAGCTAGATGGCGCAGGAGGACAGAAAACTAAAGAAAAACAGACGGCCTTGTGACAATTCGGTACAATTTCAGTGTTATTTTACTTGACAGTCATATGTGACTTTTACTTAGCTATGCAGTAGTTGTTATTGATTGTGTTGTCGTGCAGGCCACAGTGAGCCAGATGACACAGGGGGACTATGTCCTGCTGACTGTGGAGGTCGAGACAGACGGGCTTGTGACGGTGCGGTGTGTCAACTCCACTAACTGTCAGCCCTTCACTGGCTACATGCTGCACAACAAGAGATCAAGATCTTCTGCTTTCGCTATGAGATACTTTTTGCAAGAAGAGGTCAGTACTTTCCAATACGGTTTAGGATTATGATACTAGTGTATACAAACGCTCGCGCACATACGAACACACACACACACCCAAACACACGCACGCACGCACGCACGCACGCACGCACGCACGCACTCAACCACACACACACACACACACACACACACAATAACACAAACACACACACACACTCACACACACACCCTCGCGCGCGCATAAACACACACACCGACACAAATACACACGCACAGACACACACACAAACACACTTACGCACTCTCTCTCTCTCTCTCTCTTTCTCTCTCTCTCTCTCTCTCTCTCTCTCTCTCTCTCTCTCTCTCTCTCTCTCTCTCTCTCTCTCTCTCTCTCTCTCTCTCTCTCTCTCTCTCAAACCACTACGGGGAATTGAAGAGTTATGATAAATATAATGTTAATGCAGTACGTGTTTCATTAACTTTGCTCGTTCTGATAGCGCAAAGAGGTTCTACTTTTTATCATAAGTAATATATGGTGGGTTTTTTTTCGAAGATGTTTGTATCTTGGTATTTTTTTTGTTTTGATTATTTAATTTCAGGAGGTGACAACTACGGAGATGTCGTCGACAGAAGCTGTCAGCAGCAACACTCCCTCGTCGCCAGCAATATCGTCAACGTCACCAATACCGTCAACGTCACCAATACCGTCAACAACTTTCACAGAAACCCTTACAAGCGACATTCCTGCATCTTCAACAGATACTACAACTAACATGCCTGAATCTTTAACAGATACTACAAGTAGCATTCCTGAATCTTCAACAGATACTACAAGTAGCATTCCTGAATCTTCAACAGATACTACAAGTAGCATTCCTGAATCTTCAACTGATACAACTAACATTCCGGAATCTTCAACTGATACTACAACTAACATTCCGGCATTGTCAACAGATACAACAACTAACATTCCCGAATCTTCAACAGATACTACAACTAACATTCCGGAATCTTCAACTGATACTACAACAAACATTCCTGAATCTTCAACAGATACTACAAGTAGCATTCCTGAATCTTCAACTGATACAACTAACATTCCGGAATCTTCAACTGATACTACAACAAACATTCCTGAATCTTCAACAGATACTACAAGTAGCATTCCTGAATCTTCAACAGATACTACAACTAACATTCCGGAATCTTCAACAGATACAACAACTAACATTCCTGAATCTTCAACAGATACAACAACTAACATTCCTGAATCTTCAACAGATACTACAACTAACATTCCTGAATCTTCAACAGATACTACAACTAACATTCCTGAATCTTCAACTGATACAACTAACATTCCTGAATCTTCAACAGATACTACAAGTAGCATTCCTGAATCTTCAACTGATACAACTAACAGTCCGGAATCTTCAACAGATACTACAACTAACATTCCGGAATCTTCAACAGATACAACAACTAACATTCCTGAATCTTCAACAGATACAACAACTAACATTCCTGAATCTTCAACAGATACTATAACTAACAATCCCGAATCTTCAACTGATACTGCAACTAACATTCCTGAATCTTCAACTGATACTGCAACTAACATTCCTGAATCTTCAACAGATACTACAACTAACATTCCTGAATCTTCAACAGATACTACAACTAACATTCCTGAATCTTCAACAGATACTACAACTAACATTCCTGAATCTTCAACAGATACTACAACTAACATTCCTGAATCTTCAACAGATACTACAAGTAGCATTCCTGAATCTTCAACTGATACAACTAACATTCCTGAATCTTCGCCATATACTACAACTAACATTCCTGAATCTTCAACAGTTACTACAACTAACATTCCCGAATCTTCAACAGATACTATAACTAACATTCCTGAATCTTCAACAGATACTACGACTAATAATCCTGAATCTTCAACAGATACTACAACTAACATTCCTGAATCTTCAACAGATACTACAACTAACATTCCTGAATCTTCAACAGATACTACAACTAACATTCCTGAATCTTCAACTGATACTGCAACTAACAATCCTGAATCTTCAACAGATACTACAACTAACATTCCTGAATCTTCAACTGATACTGCAACTAACAATCCTGAATCTTCAACAGATACTACAACTAACATTCCTGAATCTTCAAAAGATACTACAAGTAACATTCCTGAATCTACTACCAGTTCTTTGCTGACGACAACGTCTGTTTCTTCTCACTCGCTCTCGCCGTCAGCAGACACTAGAGTTTCCACAGAAGATATATCCAGCTCTACCTTAGTTCAACACATGGCAACAACTCCCGGAGTAGTTGTCCATCCTCCATCTCAATCCCCAACCCGTCAATTATGTAGTTGCCGATGTACACGCAAACAAGCAAGGAATACACTGCAAGCCAACAGTACCGAAGCCATGAAAGCAGAGCTGACCGTAGAGAGAAAACGACTGTCGTCCTACATTCGGTCAAAGACGTCGGCTGTGGACCCAAGAACGTCCAGCAAAGTTGTCGGGGCGAGTGTGGGGCTTGTGTGTTTGGTGATCATGTTTGGCGTCATTGTCGGACTGGATGCTGTTGGGTGTGCGAGACACTGGAGTAGCTGCAATAACCGTGTAAACAGCGTGCCGAATTTGGACCGTGAAAATGGCGGTGAGCAAAAATCTGGTGACGAATTCAAAAGCTTACATGAAGATTCACTATGATTCAGTGCTTCTGTCGAAAATAACATCTGTGAAGCACTACTGGTGATTAGCAGACGCAGTTTCAGAGGGAGCATATCAAACCGAGTGTCTACCAGAACCCCCCGCGGGTTAGGGGGAAGAATTTACCCGATGCTCCCGATGTGCGTGCGTGTGTGTGTGTGTGTGTGTGTGACCTTGCAACTCAACAGTTCTTCTTCTTCATGAACCTGGACGAGAAAGCCGTGTAAAAAGCTATTCTGAAAGAGCGTGACGTATTTGGAGGTCCTGGCAATACCGTTATCAATGTTCTTCGCCTTGGTAACATTTGAATGACGTCAGCGAAGTCACAACGTCACTTTGGCTCGGACAGACATCATTCTGCTCTTCTGTTTTGCTTCATTTTAGCAAACATACATCATTCAGAAATAATTTAAACACAAATTACAATTTAAAACAATTGTTTAATAACGTCACTTTGGCTCGGACATCTGTTCATCTGTTTTGCTTCATTAAAAGTGCTAGCAAAAAGTTCGTGTATTTTGGCTATGAGTTATTGTATTGACAGTCTGCAATATCTTTTTTGCAGCCGTTTCAATGCGTTAGAAATATATTGCTACGAGTATATTTCGTCCTCACAGGTGCTATCTTTTGTCATCACAAGGTTAAAGGCTGCCATACACGTAGACCACGTAGCGTTCATTAATTAATACATGTGCCAATAATGTTATAAAACTGTACCTAGGGGGATATAATAACGATTGGCTGTAGCTTTCGAACACAGAAAAAATTATTTCAGTATTGCAAAGTGGTGTTGATAGTGTCGAATGTAAACAGAACAGTCTCAAAGTGAAAGTGGATGTTTTCCGGAAATTGCGAAGTTAACAAGAATACAGAAAAGCGCGCTTTCCTGCTTAGCACAATACGCTACCGCGCTAATCTGGCGTGTCAATATCACTACGTTTTGCACGTGGAAGGTGAGCGATTTCCTTCACGCGGGGATTGACGAAGCTGTACTATCTGTGTTGACGGTCTAAAAATAGCCCAAGTCCTGTAGAACTGTTGCTAAAAATAGCAATAAAGAATTAATCATTTCTCGTAATTGGTAAGCACTTCAAACCTAAAACTTTGCAGGAAGCTTAATTTATACATCCCCGCAACGATGGGAAATCCCTGGAAGTAATTAAATTAATTAAATAGGACTATATGTCAGCCTTTAACGAAACATTATTTTGTTTGGATTGCGTTTCTGTGTTTCGATGCATTTCTATATCCGATCCGTGTTGGCCAACATAAAGCATCCCGCAGTGGGGCACTGCGGTTATGAAATTAAAAGCCCCTCCTGTTTTTGGAACCGCAGGAGCTTTCTAGTTTGCTGTTAGGTAGATTTTTGGTTCCTCTTTCCTGTCATGCTCTCTTTTTCTTCATGAATTCTTTTCCTTTTTCCCGCAGTGGGGCACTGCGGTTATGAAATTAAAGGCCCCTCCTGTTTTTGGAACCGCAGGAGCTTTCTAGTTTGCTGTTAGGTAGATTTTTGGTTCCTCTTTCCTGTCATGCTCTCTTTTTCTTCATGAATTCTTTTCTTTTTTCTGCCTTCTTGCTCATTCACCTGTATTTTTTCCAAAAATCTCTTCTCTTGCCGCTTGTCTCGCGATTCATGTATAGTTTAATCTGTTAGTGTTCTGATGTAAGTCCAGCAGTAGATAGGTTAAGCCTATTTTAACATACTGGAAACTGGTAATCTTCCAGTAGGTATTAATTTAGTTTTACTAAAGCCTGCTGGGACACAAGTAATGGGTTAGTGCATTTGTAAACAGGAATCGCTTGACAAGTGGCCCCCTTCATCCCCCCCTTCCTCGTCCTGATATGGCTCTGCGTAGTCGGCTGGACGTTAAGCAACAAATAAACAAACAAACAAAAATCTTTTCTTTTTTCTGCCTTCTTGCTCATTCACCTGTATTTTTTCCAAAAATCTCTTCTCTTGCCGCTTGTCTCGCGATTCATGTATAGTTTAATCTGTTAGTGTTCTGATGTAAGTCCAGCAGTAGATAGGTTAAGCCTATTTTAACATACTGGAAACTGGTAATCTTCCAGTAGGTATTAATTTAGTTTTACTAAAGCCTGCTGGGACACAAGTAATGGGTTAGTGCATTTGTAAACAGGAATCGCTTGACAAGTGGCCCCCTTCATCCCCCCCTTCCTCGTCCTGATATGGCTCTGCGTAGTCGGCTGGACGTTAAGCAACAAATAAACAAACAAACAAACAAACATCAAGCGAAATCTTTGTTATCAGAGCAGAACAGTGCACACTAAAAAATCAAATCAAAAATAAACAAATCAAAATGAAAAGAAAAAAGTTTTCCTTTCAAGTGACAATTTCGAACGACGAATGAAACTGCTGTTCTACTGAACACGGAAAATGTTTAAATGCAGTTTGAAAAATAAAGGCCTGTAACTACTATACTGGGAGTATAAAGATCGACTCAGTGTTAATGATTTGCCTCCTTTTCGACTGTCTTTCTGCTGGTTAATCTGCCTGAGCCTGTCCCTGTCTAGCAAACTAGGGCCTAAATGACGAAAGATAGTTACTTACTCTTAAAACACTCATACGCACGCACGCACGCACGCACGCACGCACGCACGCACGTGCGTACGTACGCAAGCACACACACACACACACACACACACACACACTGACGTGTGTCGATAAAAATGGAAAAAGTACCACCCCACATTCTGCAGAGACCTGTCGCTAGAATATCACTACTGTGCGTCAGACAAACGAAACAGGTGCGTGGCTCCGATGATGGTACAATTAGGATAAAGAAAACACACACACACACACACATACACACACACACACACACGCACATACACACACACCATTTTAAGCTTAGATATATATAACACGGTGTGTCAACTTATTCCGTTCATACATCGGATGTTTTTGTTCGTACCCAGGATGTTTCCGTTCATACAGCCTCATTTCCGGCACTTGTGTGGGGAAAAATGTTGGCGGTAAGTCGTGGTGGCTGCGCACTTTTGTGATACATGTATTGCAAAAAATAGGCAGCTAATTGGTTGGGCTATGTGTACGATAAGTACCAAGGTGCTAGTAATCCTCATGATAACACACTCGGGCCAAACGTGGCAGAGTTGCCTGATTTTTTTTTTAAACATGTTCTTGTTTTTCTTGCTCTGTTATCTTCTTCTTCTTCTTCTGCGTTCGTGGGCTGAAACTCCCACGTACACTCGTGTTTTTTGCACGAGTGGAATTTTACGTGTATGACCGTTTTTACCCCGCCATTAAGGCAGCCATACGCCGCTTTCGGAAAAAGCATGCTGGATATTTTCGTGTTTCTTTAACCCACCAAACTTTGACATGGATTACAGGATCTTTTCCGTGCGCACTTGGTCTTGTGCTTGCGTGTACACACGAAGGGGGATAAGCCACTAGCAGGTCTGCACATAAGTTGACCTGGGAGATCGGACAAATCTCCACACTTAACCCACCAGGCGGCCGCGGCCGAGATTCGAACCGTCGACCTTCCGATTAAGAGGCCGTAGGTCCACGGTTCGAAGCTCTGTTATCAAATCTGACCCCTGAGCAAAAACTCCGTCATTGGCTAATCAAAATACCGGGTAGAAATGCCACTCCCCCTCCCCCCCCCTCCCACGTGCCCCAAAACTGACGTAGTGCTCGGTAGAATCTACCAGATTTCCAATATCTACCAGGTATTTTTACATTTGATTGGCTCGAGAGAAACAAAGACAGAGACAGAGATACATACAGACAGACGGAGAGATAATGAGAGAGAGAGAGAGAGAGAGAGAGAGAGAGAGAGAGAGAGAGAGAGAAAGAGAGAGAGAGAGAGAGAGAGAGAGAGAGAGAGAGAGAGAGAGAGAGAGATTAGTGACACTAAACGCCCCAAAGAAAACCCAGTATCATAAAGCCAATGTTACTTCTATTATGTGTATGGAACACCTGCTAAGGACACTACTATAATAAATGTCACTAACGTTGTCTTGAGCAGCAACCGTTATTCCTTTCTTGTGTTTTCAGTTGATGTTTGTGTGATTTTCTTCTCTTCGATCTTTTCCACTTGCACTATACACCGCGTGAAGTCCAGCCCAAGCAAAATGCCGAAGACAACCGTCAAACAGACGATACCCAACGTAGCCCCAACAACGGTGCTTGATTTTCTCTCGTCGGAGGCTGACGTCTTGGACCGAATGTATGACGACATTTGCTTTTTGTTTTCAGTCAGTTTTGTTTTAATGTCTTCCATGTTTTTCACAACAATCTTTTCTTGTTGTTCTTGAGAAATAGGGTTCGCTTTGGTTTGAACGCATTTGCAGCAAGTTTTCTTCGGAGTATACTTTTTCACAGTTTCGGTAAGACGATTCCCCGACGCTACAGGTACAGTTCCAGCAGATGCAAACCCAAATACCTCTGAAGAATTCACAATACGAGAAGATGTAAACTCGATTGTGTCTGATGAAGTCAACAATCCAGTGGATGTAAGTCCGATTTCGTCTGAAGACGTTACAAACTCATTGAATGTAAATTCAACATCAATGTTGTCTGAAATTGTCTCAATTCCAGTCGATCTAAATTCAATTTCGTCTGAAAGAGTCTCAATTCCAGTAGATTTAAACTCGATTTCGTCTGAAGAAGTCGCGATTTCAGTAGATGTGAACCCATATTCGTCTGAAAAAGACGTAAGTGCACCAGATGTTAGCTCATTTTCGTCTGAAGAAGACACAATACTAATAGATATGTAAACTCATCACCAAGGGAGGGAGTCCCCTCAGCGGATGTTACGCCATAATCATGTGACGAAACCAAAATGGAAACAGCTGCCTTTAAATCATTTTCAGGAGACGACATCAAATAAGGAGCAGTTGCAGTGACTTCCATCTCCAGTGACGAAGTGACAACCAGAGAACTTAAAGGGAAATCATCTACGTATAACGAAGACAAACTCAATTCATTCAATATTGCGTCATTTTCCAGCGGCGATGTTGACATCATAGCACTTGAAGTGACATCATTTTTCGGAATGGAAGCCTCGAGTACAACAGATGAAAAGACCTCATCACTGTCACCAGAGGCAGCTAAGGTCACGGCATTCGAAGCTTGATCAATGTTGTGCGAGGTTGAAACTGTTGTGTCCATGGTGGTAGTGATTTGCGATGCCGATGCTGAGGTTGCGATGCTGTCAGTGGCAGACGACACATCGCAGGGGGAAACTTCCAGGCTAACCTGCAAAAGAACCAACCCAGGCACTGTTTTGTCACATTTTGCGAAGAACATCTCAGGGTTACTTACTTAAAGGTATACTATCTACGAAGAAAATTTGCGCTCAGACCGCTTTTTAAAGTTATACCATAACATTCTGCATTAAACATAATTCTACCGTGCAGAAGGAATGCCTTCTGTTTGCACAATTAAGTGTATTGCAAGCCTTATAATATTTCATATACAATGTAATAGACAAAAAGTGGCACTCTATTGTGAGGGTTGGGTTCGGTTACTTCCCTTAATGAACGATGGCGTTTGTGTACGTGTTGCTGTTACATGTACTAGGACTGCCTCTGGACTATTATTATTTCCAGCACCGAAGAGAAGCAGCGCCAAGAAGATCAATAACTAACTTTGATTTAATATTTGTCCATATGTGTGGTGCGTTTTGGAGCAAATCGTGCCGTGTGCGTCTAGATCAAGGTGCAGTGGATTCCCCTGATTCCTCAAATGAATCAAATTCGACGGAACCTCATCCCCCCCCCCCCCCCTCCGCCCCTAACTGTCAGATAATGAATACCCCTATACGTAGCCAAATCCCTTTCCGCTGAAGAAAAACATAGAACTCGCTATTCGCGTGTACGGGCAGATCGATATGTGTTTTAAGTTATCGAGTGGGTGTGAGTGAGTCAATTAAACAATGAATTAATTACCAAAATAAATCAATTACATATAAATACAACGCACGTTCTGATCACAGTGGCATGTCAGAAAAGCCTGTAGAGGCACTGCAGAGGATCGACCTTGCATGTTATGTACTACGTATCCCCAAAAAGGCTGACAGGCGGAAGCTTTCGTCTCGTCACACCAAACCCTTATGAGGCCTCCCTTCTCCAGTGTCATCGTCATCATGTCGTAATCACCCTGTGACGTAATCGTAGACGTGACCTGAGGATCGAAACAAACCAGAAAAAAAATAAAGGTCAAAATAAACGTCATCACTTAGTAATGACCCTGTGGCGTCATTTGTGAAGTAGCCTGAGGGTCGACACAAACCAATGAAAATGAAGGTCCACATAAACGTCATAATTTCGTAATTACCCTGTGGCGTAATCGTTGATGTAGCCGGCCTGAGGATGAGAACAAATTAGTACAAAAACAAAAGCCAACAAATGCTAATTTGCTGACCGAGTCGGTGCAAGCTTTGAGATGTGGTATCACCACTAAATTTCAGTCAACCACGTTCACCTTTAATGTTCTAGAGGATTATTGGATCAGCATAATAGTATGCATATACACCTACATACGTACCATCGTGTAAAACAGTACGCTCGCCAAAATATATTGTTGGGTGTTTTTCAGGGGGACATGGCCCAAATGTTAAAGGCACAGTGCAGCTCACAGCCTTCGTTTTGCGTTTTTGTTGCAGCTGAGTGCATTCACAGTTCAAAAATCCTCCTATGGTAGTAAAACAAACCCAAAACTACCCAACGACGACATCTGTGAAGCTCGACACTTTCTTGTTCACGCGAGTGCATAAATTAACCTAGTTAGTACGTGGTGTTTGGTCGGAGTTCGATTCAACTGAGTGATTCCGGCCTCCATTTTGTTTTACACAAACTCATGATGACGTCTGACATAGTTTGCTAGTGACGTGTATTTTTGTGCATGATGTGGTGATCTACCTGATCTAAATTTAGATCCAAAAATAGGCCAAGACCAGCCGGGTCCGAGTACGACATTAATTCGTAAAAAAAATCGCAGTTCTTGACTTTTTGGGTGCAAGTCAATGAAACTTGGTAGTTCTTCTAACGGATAGCTGCCTGAGGTATGACTAAAAGCCCCAGGGGCTCCGTGCACCTGGATTTGACAAGTTCAGTACCTTTAAACAGCAGTGTTTCGGTCAGAAAAAGAGGTGGTTCGAAGTTCATTTTGTCTTTGTTAAAAAAATAATGTGCTCATTTGCTTTGATCCAAATGTGACGTGGGCATGGAATTATCGCGTCCAAGACCACGCCTACCCTTTAAACAAATGGCGGTTTGTTTACGATAAGCATGATTCATTTTTATTTTAACAATCAAAACGGTTCCAAATCTGAAAGCTATCTCACTTTTTTCAACAGTGAGAGTCTGTGTA
>NC_090246.1:7269109-7309109 GCF_037325665.1 Littorina saxatilis | reverse complement strand
ACAGACACATTCTTAGTATAGGTTTTCACAATCATTTGTCACAATTTTGGATGAAAGACAAAACAACAGCAGTAACCTTTGTATACTGCCTTGTCGTTTCCTTTCTGTGATTTGACGAGCTCAGTTCTGTGTTTGTGTCCCTGTCCGAATGTAACTCTCTCTTCGTTTGCAAATGCTTTTAAAGTTTACATATGGGATAGAAAAAAAGAAGGGAAAAAGTCAAGCTTTTAGCGTATCACACAACGCTTCATTTACCGACAAAGCCGTGGGTCCGTGAACACAAACAAACACCCGTCACTCAAGGCACTCTTTGTACGAACACTGTTCTGAATAACTAAACAAAATTACACAACACTTATAAATGCACACAAAGCAGAGTTTTCTCCAAGCAATAAACAAAAATAAAAGAATTTAACACTCACGTAAACAGAAAATTATGTCGACAGTTTTTTAATCCTCGACCTTTTGTCCCTCAGACGTTTTGCTGTTGACCTTTTGTCACCTTCGACCTTTTGTCGCCCTCGACCTTTTGACTCTTGACCAAAATAATGTCCTCGACCTTTTGTGCCTCGACATTGTAAAACTCGACCTTTTGTCGCACACCCCACGCACACACACACAGACACACACAGACACACACACACACACACACACACACACACACACACACACACACACACACACACACATGTATGCACGAACGTGCGCACAAGAATGGGGTCTAGTTAAACAGTCAGTACGTCGGTAAGTCAGCTAGTCTGTTTAACGTTTTACCATGCGTTCGTTCGTTCGTCCGTTCGTTCGTTTGTTTGTTGGATCATTCGATCTTTTGTTAGTCAGTTGTTAAGTTAGTTAAATAGCTAGTTGGTAACTTAGTCAGCCAAACCCGTGTTCAGTGATGTCTTCTCCATCCACGTATGAACGGCCGTTGAATTGAGCCTTGCCTCCTTGGCTGATCCTCAACCTCACCGTAACGGACGTGTCATCCTCTGTCGTCAAAATAACCAGCACACAGTGTTCGCTCTCGCAGTGAGTAGCAACAACGTAATATCGTCCTACTATAGTTGGAAGCACGGTGAAACTGAAACATTTTCAAGTCGGATTTCTCGGTCATCATCGGGGATTGACGCCCGATCAAAGCCGTCGTCAATCCCCGATGGTGACCGAGAAGTTTCAAATAGAATAGAAGTCTATCCATGTGTCAAAACAGGGCTCCCCACAGTGGGCGTCCCTGCGTCCTATACGCACTAGAAGCTGAAAACACGTACTAGAAATGTATGGAGGGGGTCCCGGGACGCACTAAACTTTAACAAACAAGAGGCGAAGCCTTCTAGGCTCACGTAAGAAATCGACAAACAGTAACACAAACTCAATCACTCCGTCACACATACACACACACACACACACACACACACACACACACACACACACACACACACACAGTAAGCATAGGTGACACTGTGCAAGAAAGCGAGACACTAGATCTAGATCTGTCTGTCTGTCTGCATGTAGCCTACTTACAGGGACACGACTGCCAACTAGTCTCGGCCCGCTCAAAATTACAATGACCGAGACTTTCAGTAATTCCCTCGCGTGACGTCTAACCCTCTTACGTCATAATGTGACGTCTTCAAATGACGAAATGTTAGAGTTTCTACCACAGACATACATACATACGCACGCCCAGACAGACAAAAGTTAGCACCGCATAGGCGACACTTACGTGAGCCAAAAAAGCGTGTCCTGGGACGCACTAAATTTCCTTTATCGTCCGCACCGAAGATACTTTTTCAGAGTGCAATCGTCAGCTTTTGTACACAGTACACTATGCGTGACCACAATGTTTTATAAGTACACCGACACTTTTCGGCTTTTGGACCCTTGGGACCCTCTAAAATTCTGCAATGGGGGTCCATGGACCCTCTAAAAATTGAAAGTGGGGGTCCCGGGACTCTCTAGGAGGGACGTCTGTGGGGAGTCCTGCAACATTAAAAAGAGGATAAAAGTCGCTTGCTAATTTCAGTATTAGTTATCGTTAGATTTGACTGTGATATCAACATTTATCAGTCCGAATGTCGAGAAAGCTGAACTCATATCAGATCGAGGCGTAAGCCGAGATCTGATATGATTCAGCCTTTCGAGACATTCAGACTGATAAATGTTGATATCACAGTCAAATCTAACGATAACGATTTTATCGCATTCGATTTCGGAACAGTAGGAATCATAAACCTACCTAAGAAGTCAGACAAACGCAAGGGAGGCTACTGCCTTGTATTTAATGTTGGAAATGTTGGGTTGTCTTTTCCTGCTTTCCGCGTAACTTTGCTGCTCTTACTTTTATTTTTCAGTAACTGGTTCTTTTTCTCAGACAATATAAGGCATTTATAATGAAAAAAGAACAAAAATATACGGTTGAAACAGATCACCAACAAAGGCTAACAAGTTCAGTGGAGTTGCCAGTTCGAAGGAACAGTGAAGAATGTCCCCGTTACTTCCTCACTCGTACTCTTTTTGACTGTTCGATTTGGCAATTCTGAACGATGGCAGGAACTGAAGTGCGCCAGGCAGTATCAGCAAAGTCCTCTGGCTCATTTTCTGTGCCCAAGAAAGCTTCCAGGTATTTGTCGGTATCGGCGGATTGCATAATAAAAAACGCTGGCGCTGGACCCGAGTACTCTTCAGAATGGCTCGCTCCCCCAGAATGAAAGTTTTTGTCTTGTGCACGTGGATTTAAAAAAAAAAATTAAATTTATTTTACACAATTAAAAAAATTATTAGAGTAAAATAAAACATTAAAACGTTCATAATAAACAATAGTAAACAAGAATTAAAAAAATTTTTTTTTGACCGCCCATGCCGGGAATCGAACCCGGATCACTTTGGCCATAGTCGGACGCGCTTTCCATCAAGCCATTGGCAGTGAACTCAAATGACAAGACTGCTAACGTTGCTGCTTCATAAAATTAGGTCGCGCAGTGGCACACGCACGCAAAGCACGCAAGCCTGGTTGTCGCTGGCTGACTGGGCGGTTCTATGAGCCCATGAGCGATAGGCATGCTTTTCATGACGCACGCGTTCGGCTGTTCTATCAGCTCAATGGCTGGCTATCGCTCCGATTGAATTCGTCCAACCGTCAAGAACTTTTGTGTTTTTTGGGGCATTTAGGTCCCAGGTAACATTATGAAGTTTTAATACGATCAATCGGACCTATTATCAAGTTAGTGTATCAACTTTTGAACGAACTGCGCCCAGTAGTTTCCCAGCAATAAGCTGTTAAGTCGAGACAGACAGACAGACACACACACACACACACAATTAAAGTCTGCAGGACCCTCCTACTCCGTACTCGGGGATAATGTTGTCGAAGCTCAGTCTCGCTTACGAACCCGCACACCGTAGAGATGACCAAAAAGGTAGAACAGATTCAACGTAGGGCAGCAAGGTATGTGACACACGATTATAGTTATGAAAGTAGTGTCAGTTCCATGTTACAGTCACTCGGATGGGAAACCCTAGAAAGTAGGCGCACCAAGACCCAACTCACAATGCTCCACAAAATCATCAACAACCTAGTAGATATCCCCCCAGACCCCTACCTCACCCCTGGCACTGGCAGAACTCGATCCAACCACAACCTTAAACTTCGCCAAATTTCCGCCCGTACAAACTATTTTAAATACAGCTTCTTCCCGCGCACCATCCCCGTGTGGAATTCCCTCCCGGCAGCTGCTGCCGAGGCTCCCTCTCTGGTATCTTTCAGAGGGGAGCTCTCCAAACTCTCATTCTAACTCCTCCCCACTCCTTATTTTGTTTCAAGTTAGAGTAGGGTCTCAGTTATATTCAGTTCCTCCTTGATCGTTTTGTTTCGTTTGACTACTTCCTTTATGCTTAAGTCTTTTCTATCCTCAGTTACTTTTTATTTTTTCTCCGTCTTTGTCCTCTTTAAGAGCGCTAGTCACTAAAAGTCAGCAATTGACGACGTGACGAAAATATTCTGAAATTCTGACTCATCCAACATGGCGTCCTCCGATGGCGCTGTGACTGTGACAGATGCTGAAAGTTGTTCGGTTGATGTTGTATTGCTACGACTAAGAAAGGTGGACAATGGTTCATGCAGGTGCGAACTGTTTAAATCGGCTGCTCATTTCCTGCCTTTTTGTGAGTGATGTGCGCTGAAACACTGCAAGAGATCTCACAGTTTTCTCAGTAAGTACTGCCACTACTGGTACTTTCAAGGTCAGCTTTGTTTATGGCTGTTCCAACTACCTCAGTCGGTAAGATTGTAACATTATTTTCTACTACTTCTCTATTAAAGCTGGGTGGGAACAGTTTGATTTTATTCATTGCACAGCTTAATCTTTCTGATTCAATTACTTTTCTTTTATAAATTTGTGATTTAAAAAAAAGGGAGACATTTGTTTCCTTCAGGTGAGATTTTATTCTTCAAAATTAAAATTGATGAACTACTTCCTGCGCGATATCAAATTCGCTGGGAACTTCCTGCGCGATGTCAATTGATATACAGTTCCTAGTTGACCAATGACAACAGCATGTTTTGTCATGTGATCAGTAAAAATGCGATAAAGCGTGTTATCCTCTCAGGTGCCAAGAGATTGGCCCGGCATAACTGTCAATTACTCTTATCGCACATGTCGGCTAACTTAAGTGCACTTAAGTCCCTTTGTGTTTTATAAGTAACCATAGTCGCTTGTTAATTTGAGAGCGTGTTATCCGCTCAGGTGCCAAGAGATTGGCTCGGCATAACTGTCAATTACTCTCATCGCACATGTCGGCTAACTTAAGTGCACTTAAGTCCCTTTGTTTCTTATAAGTAGCCAAATACCCCAAAAGAGAACACAATAGTAACCAGGTTTGGTACTTTTTTCATCAATATTTCGACAGCTTGTCGCTGCCTCGTTCAGGATGATAAAAAAAATTACCCTTCTGTGGATTGTTTTCCTCCAATTTGGAAATAATCGATGGACGCCTGCAGGAGGATACTGCTGTCACTGGTGATGTAAACACTGTGGGAGTGAATCGTGGCATCTTCCAGCATCAGGGCGGAATCAACGGTTATTGTCAGAGTCTCTTCCTTCTGTATCGTGTGCGTTTCGGAGCTTTCCGTCTGATTGCGAAGGGTGTGAATGGTAACCTGCCCAAAATGTTGACGAACACAATGCACGATCTTCAAGAACTGGGCGCTGTGTCAGCACCGCATCAAGCTATCAGACGGGTAGTCATCCTGAACTCAGGTCAAAAATGAGTTATTTCCCTTCGGGTCTCATTTTATCCCTGACATGATGCCTTGGTTTTCTTTCTGTGGGTAAGAAATCGATTTTTTTACATATTTAGATCTTTTCGTACTGTGTTATGGATATAAGCAGATTCGCGATCGTCGATAATGATGTTTTATCGTGTTGTGTAATTTTTAAATTACAAAGGAATTGATATGTAAGACAGTTTCAAGCGAGCTATCTTTTGCGGATGTATTTACTGTGCAAACAACTCTAAAGTGTCACGTGATAATCAACTTTGGCTTCGGTGCGCGCCGGTGCAGACGATTTTTTCTGTAACCAGTTGAGAGTGATGCAACCATATATCACGGTCTCCTTCCGACAGCAGTCTCAAAATTTCGACTTGTTTTGACCTTAGAACGATGTCTTTACCATAACTGTGAAGAACAGAACGGAGATCACTATCGAAGTCGGCCAATCTGCAATCATTTTCGTCTCACGAACACTGATCTCACATTTAGATCAGTGCTCGCGAAATACATGGGAGATAACTCTGTATTCTTGTTTTGATAGATTCGCGCAATAATTTAGCATGCTGTCAGAGAGAAAATGGCGATAGCCGTGGAGCGATGATTATCAGAATGACGGGTAGTCGCAAGATCACACACACACACACACACACACACACACACACACACACACACACACACACACACACACACACACACACACACACACACACACACACACACACACATAATCATTTGTTATTCGTAAATTGGAACTAAGTTTGCGACAGACTGGGATGTCGCCAAGGCAATGCCAATGGCTGAGTTCTCTGAGATTTGCCGGTATCATTGACCCTTTTTCTACCGGCGTTATGAAGACAGCCAGTCAAATACAGAGATACTAGTATACTGATGTTGGGATACTCCTAGATTCTACCAGAGAGAAACAAATCAGCTTTGGGGTTCAATACTCTAGCCACCACTACTCATACCTTTGTTTGGATAGGGGCAGGGTTGGTGATGTAGAGCGAGAGTTTCTGAAGGGCAGGTTGGTAGTTTGATGGCATGTGTCGCATGAAAGCCACCCAGAATTCCGTCCCTTGGATATCATCATCTTGCCAGAACACAGGAGAGACTGCACAGAGGAGTAAGTTTATCTTTTTGTGTGATATTTTCTATTTTGAATTATTTGTTTGTTTGTTTTGTTGTTTGTTCTTTATTTTTAATGTACGCCTTTTCATTTCATTTTGCTTTATATTTTTGTATGTTACCATAGAGATTTTTTCTCGCTTTATTGCTGTTTTTAATTGCGCTTGCTATTTCTTTTCATTGAACTTTACGTAATATATTTAATCTTAACTCATGTTGTTGTTGTTTCTGCTGCTGAGGTACGGTAGTTGTCGATTTTTTTGTTCTTTTGTTGAGTCATAGTGGTTGTCGGTTTTTATGTCTCTTCAGCCTATTTTTATAAAAAAAAAATGCACTTACCTGCTGGAGGGTCAGCAAAACACAAAGGTGTCACAAGACACACCAGAAACAATTCATGCAGCAGACGGTGTTGATTTTTCCGACACTCCATCTAGTAAGGAAATGGTAAACGTTCAATATATCAATGTAGGTGTCCATTATGTTACTGTTAGCTTTTTTAACTTTTTTGGGGAATAAAATATGCTAACGCGTAAAGATATATGGAGAAGGTTGCCTAATATGGACCACTGCCTAATATGGACCACCTCATGTTCTGACAAACTAACGGCGCTAGAGCGCTCAAAACAATTGTATTCGTTGTATTCACACTCTCTTAACTTGCACATGTCAACAGTTGCAGAAACACAAACCACAAAACCGTCAGGCTTTTTCTCTTTTTTTTCTCACTTTTGGCAGCGTTCACTCTAAATTTGACGCATAAAACGGAATCGTTTCTGACCACAGCCAAAGCTGTGATCACAAAAAATTGCTTTATATGACAGGTAGGTATGTATTTGTTACATTTTAGCAGTGTTGACCTCAAGTTTCCACTGCAAACAAAACATAATAGCAAAATCTCAAAGTACGTATGTGTTGCCGAATATGGACCACCTTCAACAAATCGAAGAAAATAAAAGCTAAAGGTTATTTTCATTAATTAGCTTGCTGAAAATAGCCCACAACTAGCCCTCGAGATTTCAAAAAATATATCAAATAGTCTTCTTTTCGTGGCTGTTGATAATTTCACTTATTTTCACTCTGTTTTGCTAAGCTTCTTTTGTTTCCTGGTGTGCTTCAAATAATGCTCTAATCAACCCGGAATAGATAAATCTAAAGCATATTTTAATTAGTCTGACTTGCACACTATCATGTTATTTTGAAGTATAGGGGACTTTTTACACTGGTCCATATTGGGCGCCCAGGCTCCTAATATGGACCATTTGTGCCGGGAACAGACTACTTCCAATTCAGTAGGGGGGCAACAATCCTCAACCCGGCGGGTCCCCAGGTGGCGGATAGGGGAACGGCCCCCAGATATGGGGGCCAGCTGCGAATATAGAAGAAGCAGTCCCGGACCAACTAGCGGTGTCTCTACCAGGACGGGGTGGGTTGGCAGATGGCACTGACTACCCTAAAAATGCCCTACGTGTCCGATGACGGTTACACCATGCGGGTAAGAGCCGCATTAAAAGCTCTAGCCCCGGGGTGGGACCCCCGGTAAGAAATCCCCCAAGTGTTCCCAGGGCTAGGTTTTTGAGCCAGGAACTAAGGGCGGGGTAACCCCGAAAGAAACCTAAGGGCTGAAGTCGGAGGATCTGGGCCAACAGGCGCACCTTAACCAACCACTGATCCACGCAAAAACGCAAAAGCAAACGACAAGAACAAGAAGGACCATTTGTGATTTGTTCTGTATTTGATTTGTGCTGAATGTCAACCAAAGCTTTTTTTGTTGTTTGTTTGTTTGTTTGTTTGTTTGTTTGTTTGCTTAACGCCCAGCCGACCACGAAGGGCCATATCAGGGCGGTGTTGCTTTGACATTTAACGTGCGCCACACACAAGACAGAAGTCGCAGCACAGGCTTCATGTCTCACCCAGTCACATTATTCTGACAGCGGACCAACCAGTCCTAGCACTAACCCCATAATGCCAGACGCCAGGCGGAGCAGCCACTAGATTGCCAATTTTAAAGTCTTAGGTATGACCCGGCCGGGGTTCGAACCCACGACCTCCCGATCACGGGGCGAACGCCTTACCACTAGGCCAACCGTGCCGGTCGAACCAAAGCTTATTCACTCTAATTAGGCCTAACGGTTAACCTAAGAGAGACTACCAAACACTACCAAACACAGATAAAACTTCTTAGCAAAAAAAACAAGCTAGTTATCAGCATGAAACAAAAGGTGGTCCATTTTTAGACCCCTTCCCCTTATGTGCGTGTTCCAGACACGATATGAGGTTATCTTATCTATCAGCCGGCTGACCGAGTTTTGAAGCCGTGGGTTTGAAGCCTTATTGGTATTCAACGAATGTCATCATTATGAGCATATTTTCAGCGTCAAACACATTTCAACTTTTTGTTTTTGAAGTAGAAAATGATAAGGAATAGAGGAGTTTTTTTTATTTCATGAGTTTCGTTCAAAAATAAAGAAAGTGCAACGACGTGTGTAACTTTGAATTAGAATTTAATTTTTTAAGCTACAAAGCTAAAATGCAAACTGATAGTTCGGGCAGAGCCAAAGATATTTTGGTGACAGTTTGAGAAAGTAGCTTGAAATTTGTAGTCACGAGAGTGCCGCCTCAACTTTCAGAAAAAGCAAAAAGGAAGTCAAAAATGAAGCTATCCCTAAAAAAAAAAAAAAGATACGGTATACAAATAAATGCCCCCAAGAACATGTTACGAGCACTGTTTTTAATAAACGGTTTTCTAAAAACATTGTTACATACTGTGAAGTTTTCCAGAATCAAGAGTCCTTCCCCTAAAGACAGGTCTTCCGTGTCTGTGCGTCTGCATGCGTGTGCATGCATATGTGTGCATTATAGTGAGAAACAGCAAAGCACACATGCATAAATAAAAATGACTTACTGTTAAACCGACGGAATTTTCGACGTGTTAACCTTCCTACCACCTGCTAGCTGAATGTTCTTCTAAACATGTACAAGTTCATAATTATCGTTTAGCTCGATTTTTACAGTGCAAGGAGTTGTTGGGTTTTTTTGTGGGTTTTTTTTTTTGGTTTTTTTTTGGTTTTTTTGTTTGTTTATTTGTTGTTTTGCTTTGAGAACTGATGATGCCCGCACACTTATCGTCGTCATGGATGAGGTATTTACAAAAGACAAAACAGACCATGTATACATCTTACCCATGAATGAGCATTTCTTCCTTCAATGCCGCAAATCAATTAATTGTAAACATGTGCCAAAAATCAATCAAGTGTAAATCATTTCTGTATGAAGCACGCATTTAACTCGGGTGCAACAAATGGCAGCGGTAAAAAAGGTGGCTGAAATTGACCCATGTCTGTAGGTGCTATATTGACTCAGTGTATGAAGGCGCAGAACAACGGCGACTGCGCGTGAGAAAGATAAACAAAAAGGCCCCAACAACACAGTTCTCACGTTCAAAGATTACAAAGAGGTGCGTCTCTTCTTCGTAAAACCATAAGTAAAGTATTCTTTCCTTTTTATTCCAGGAGGAAAACTACAACTGAATGCTTTTTTTATTATGCCTTTTCGAAGTTGTGGCAAATAGAGACCTTATGAAAATCCGCGTTGGTTCTTTTATAGTCCTTGAATTTGAATTTGTTGTTAAAACGTCAATACAGTTTTTGTATTATCCGGTTGGTAATTCACGTGTTAAAATTCAAAATGCAGAAAAGAAAATCAAAAACTCGGAAGTTGACGGCAGTTGGGTTGCTAAAACTTTGGACATTGTCAAAACTTTGAAAACCATTTCAATTTTGAAAACCATTTCACTGAATCTGCCAAAGAAAATGTATCCGAGCAACACCCCTGAGTATCAAAGGCACTCTCCTCGTGAAAACAGTTTTGCTCACCGTCTCAGATCTGCAAGGCTTTTACGTCGGATTAGACAAACCCACAGGGCGGGGATGTAGCTCAGTCGGTAGCGCGCTGGATTTGTATCCAGTTGGCCGCTGTCAGCGTGAGTTCGTCCCCCACGTTCGGCGACAGATTTATTTCTCAGAGTCAACTTTGTGTGCAGACTCTCCTCGGTGTCCGAACACCCCCGTGTGTACACGCAAGCACAAGACCAAGTACGCACGGAAAATATCCTGTAATCCATGTCAGAGTTCGGTGGGTTATAGAAACACGAAAATACCCAGCATGCTTCCTCCGAAAGCGGCGTATGGCTGCCTAAATGGCGGGTTAAAAATGGTCATACACGTAAAAGCCGTGGGAGTTTCAACCCATGAACGAACAAACAAACAAACAGACAAACCCTCTGCTTAGACACCTACCAAAAACGAACAGCGTGGGTGCTCTCTGTGCACAGTGGGAATGTTTTGATGAATTAATGATTTCACTCAGAAATTAATTCATTAAACAAGTTCAAACTCACCACAGCAAGCAGTCGGGTGGGTGAGTGTTGGTACGTGTCCATGTGAAGGGAAGATCTTATTCCTTGTAAAAGCCTGCTTATATCTAAGATGGTGAGCCGGACTGGATGCTATCTACTTTAAGACGAGGTCAGACACATGTGCTATGTTTTCCGATGAGTCACATTTGTTTCTTTCTTTCTTTATTTGGTGTTTAACGTCGTTTTCAACCACGAAGGTTATATCGCGACGGACATTTGTTTCTCACCATATTCTTTTCTAACGCAAACACGACAAAATTAATGTGCACAGTTTTTCTCAAAATTAACTGTACCAGATGCTCGGAAATGCACATGATGTTGAAAGATCAATTGTTACTCCTCTGATTCGCCCGGATTGCTGTTCGGACACCATGGTTATATACTTTGACGTGCTCTTTCTTAATTATTTTAGTGTTCGACAAATAACGTAATTTTCATGTCAATAAAATGTATGTTTGAAAGAATGGGTTGTACATAAATCAAGCAAGTAAGAATTAATTCGAGTATATTCACTCACACACACACACACACACACACACACACACACACACACACACACACACACACACACACACACACACACACACACACGCACATACACAAACACACACACACACACACACACACACACACACACACACAAAACGGGTACGAACACCATTTATTAGACAAATATGACCTATGCCACAGTGTTTGGTTTTTTTTTACAAAATTTGTAGTAACAAGTATGCAAAGACATGAACCTTTAAGAACCTTCTTTATGTTACCTTGATAGACCTAAATGTTGATTGAACTTTCCGAACACCATACAAACTAATAAAGGACACAAAATTGAATTGGTCCCGAGTAGCCAAAACGGTTGAGGGAACATGACAAACCATTATCATTTCTTCTTAAATGTGCCTGTCAAGATACCCCACGTGCAATGTTCCAACACTCATGGCTGGTCCAAATGGTATTCGCCTTTCAACACAGGCACCACTGGATATACAGTAATACCGCCGTTTCAAATACTTTGCAACACATGTAACCCAAACAAAACATGTGCCCGTACCCCTTCTTTTATCAAAAAACAGCCTCGGCCCCTGTTGATTTTAATCACTCAATTTTCTCGTGCATAGTCAATATACTTAAAAGCCGTACATGTTCATTGTTTTTACTGTTGAGTTTATCGGTACAGTATTAAACACATTACGGTTTTTTGATCTCATCATTACAACTGAACCAGTGCCCTCTTAATATCATGTATTTTTATCCAAGAAGGGGGCGAATTAACTTTTTGAAGAGCTAAGTTTGATTTTTGAGCCCGTTTAAGTGGGTTGGGAGGAGGTTTACGATGGTTTTTATCACTTATTGTTTAGCATGAAGGAAGGGAAGTAACCATTCGTAACATAGAGAACAACGCTCAGTGAGTTATGCGGAATGAATAGCGTGGTCTCTTTGCTTCTATTTGGTTTCTCCGCACTTGGTATCGGTTTTCTGCTTTTGGTGACTATTGCTCATACTGTTCTCATTTTAGTCTGGATCGTTGCGTGGTATTTTGGTCCAACATTTGTGAAAAAAATACGAAAACAATAACCGGCGTAGCATTTCAACGACCATCTGCTAAAAAACACGGGTACTTTTCAGATAACCTTTATGATGGTAGAATATCGTCGCAATTTTTTTGCAATAGTTTCTAAAGAGACCATGGCAGGCAACCACACGTATCAGTCAGTACCATTTTAACCCAATGGATCGACATTCCCGTTGCATGGGGCGCAACTCTCCCACAACCATAAAAACGACAGTAATATCAGGAAAACATCTGTTTGGTACGAGCGGAATGTATAGTTCAAGGACAAATCTAATATCCCGAGAATTCAGATAATGGTCCGATTGTAAATAAAAATCGAGCGTTTGATCGAAATACAACACAACGATCCAGTCTGAAAAGATTGTGAATGAGATAGGGGAGGTCAAGTTTGTTCTTCCCAATAAGCTATTTATAGCTCAGGTTGCCCTACCTTCAAGGACTGCAACTCTTCCTCAACCCCTAAAAACCCGATTGACTTATTTCAGAACATCGTCTATTTTCTATCAATTTGTTTGTTTGTTTGTTTGTTTGCTTAACGCCCAGCCGACCACGAAGGGCCATATCAGGGCGGTGCTGCTTTGACATTTAACGTGCGCCACACACAAGACAGAAGTCGCAGCACAGGCTTCATGTCTCACCCAGTCACATTATTCTGACACCGGACCAACCAGTCCTAGCACTAACCCCATAATGCCAGACGCCAGGCGGAGCAGCCACTAGATTGCCAATTTTAAAGTCTTAGGTATGACCCGGCCGGGGTTCGAACCCACGACCTATTTTTCTATCAATGTGCTTTATGTGATTTGAGCTTTTTTTCCGCCAACCTTTTTCATTTGTGACAGATCATATTTCTTTAGCATCATTTAGTTACTACAACCATCCACCAACCTAACTCAATGTCCGTAGAATTAAATTCGCTTGCTCAGATTGGCAACACAAGTATTGATTCCAGAAGAAATGACGGTTTATGAAACGATCTCTGAATGTTTGCATGTATACACAAGGTGAATATTTCCAAATTAAGTTCGAGCAATAAACGATTACAAGGATAAAGCTACACAAGAGCTTTCAGGAAAACGTTTCCGTGTGCGAGTCGATGTTACTTATTTTTTATTTTGATCAATGCACTCTATATCATAATCCTCTTGATACAATGCCGAGTGTGCCGCATACCTCCATTGTTTGCGCCACTTTATTGGTAAAATACAAGGCTAAAGCTTAAAGGTCGTGTAAAAGATCATGTAAACTAACACATTTCTATGCAGGCTTTTTACTGGGATACGAATTTCTTTCCACTTGGACACATACACAAGTCAACACCTTTGCTGTTTCTGTGAACTTTGTATACATGTCATGATTGTAACCCTTGTTAAAATAAACTTATGTTTAAACCAACACCCTTGGGACTGGGGGCGGTGGGATTTTTATTTTTTTATATTTTATTTTTATTTTTTTGCTGAGTTAGTTTTAGCAATTGGACATAGGATTCAGTTACAAAACCAATTCAGCGAACTATTTCAATTCTAAAGATTGCTGATCTCTGTCCAAATAGAAGGATGCTCTTGTACAATGTAAAAGCGTGGTTTATATTGATACAATACATTGTCAATACAGTACAATACGATACAATAATACTTTATTATCTTAAAATAGAAATTACATTGTGGCTGAATAAAAGCACAATAATAACATTAAAACACATCAATATAAAGAACAATATCACACACACACACACACACACACACACACACACACACACACACGTACGCACGCACGCACGCACACACCCGGACGCACGCACATACACAAACACACACACACACTCACAAACACACACACACACACACACACACACACACACACACACACACACACACACACACACACATGTCGATGTAGGCGGGGAGGGAGGCTTCTTTAAAACATGATTGTTGGTGACTCTTTAACTTGTGCTGGCTCAATCGATTTTCTATCAACCCAACCTCCTTTCAGATCGATCCACTGTTCTTCCTTTGTCTACGTGTCTTCTCTCTTTTCTTGTTAATCAGTACCGTTCAAAGAGAGAGCCCGGCACTTTTCCATTGTGCTGATCAGATCAATTGTCTATTTTTCCAGAATCCTTATTCACTTTTAAAAGATAGAGGGCGTGCGTGTGTATGTGTGTTTATGGTTTAAAAAAAAAAGAGAGAGAAAATTACAAATAACAGATAGCAATACCGCATACAATCAATTTAACAATGGAGCACAAGGAAAACTTACACATGTGCTCTTAAAAAGCAATATAATATCTGATTAAGTGTGCGTATGTGTGTGTGTTTATATATATGTGTGTGTATGTGTGTGTGTGTGTGTGTGTGTGTGTGTGTGTGTTTATGTGTGTGTGTGTGTGTGTGTGTGTGTGTGTGTGTATTTGTTGGTATGCATGTGTGTGTGTGTGTGCGCGTGTGTGTGTGTGTGTGTGTGTGTGTGTGTGTGTGTGTGTGTGTGTGTGTGTGTGTGTGTCTTATGCGTTTTTAAAGATTCTGTATAGTGTTTCGTACCATTTTAATTACAACAAGCATTTATGACTTTGTGAACATCATCTGTTTCCAGTTTCCTAAGCATTTATGCATAAGCATGATGTTTATGGTTATTTCTTACAAAGCAGACAACAATGAATAGACAAATAAAAAGAGCATGCAAAACGGAATTCAAAATCAATCGTAAACATGGTAACAAAAACCACCAAAGTGAAAAGATTAAAGACAGCGAAATTTCCGCTCAAAGAGCAATATGCTCCACAATGTGTATGCAAGTTTTCGTCTACCTATTCTTCTTGAGGGCCAGAGTGGGATATTGATTAAAGCGCTTGCCTCTCACGCTGGTGTTTGGGGTTCGACCTCCTCTAGGAGTGAATACATGTATAGCTGTACCCGATTTTTCCTAGCGCTCTCCAGTCCACCCAGCTGCAAACGGGCCTTATTCGGGGAAGGCGAAGGCAGCGAGGGAGAGGAGTTGGGCACTGCCATTTTAAAGCTGGTCCTTAGAGAAGTGATCTCTAACATCTCGCTTCATCCCCCCGCGGGTTAGGGGGAAGAATTTACCCGATGCTCCCCAGCATGTCGTAAGAGGCGACTAACGGATTATGTTTCTCCTTTTACCCTTGTTAGGTGTTTCTTGTATAGAATATAGTCAATGTTTGTAAAGATTTTAGTCAGGCAGTATGTAAGAATTGTTAAGTCCTTTGTGCTGGAAACTTGCATTCTCCCAGTAAGGTCATATATTGTACTACGTTGCAGGCCCCTGGGGCAGTTTTTTGATTAGTGCTTTTGTGAACAAGAAACAATTAACAAGTGGCTCTATCCCATCCCCCCCCCCTTTTCCCCGTCGCGATATAACCTTGAACGGTTGAAAATGACGTTAAACACCAAATAAAGAAAGAAAGACTTAAAAAAAAAAAAAAAAAAAAAAAAAAAAAAAAAAAAAAAACTTTTCTTAGTTTTTGCGGTTCTATAATGTTTGTGTTTTAATCTCCTTTGTCGCTACTTTGACCTTTTTGTGGTGCGGTTCCAACCAACGCCGAAGGCTATATTTACTAAAGAAATGTCTTGCTTGTTCTACCACCTTTCAAAAAAATAAAGAACGATCTTACCTTAAAAAAAAAAAAAAAAAAAAAAAAAAAAAAAAAAAATAAAAAAAAAAAAAAAAAAAAAAATAAAAAAAAAAAAAAAAAAAAAAACATCTCGCTTCAACGACCTTCACCCTTTCTCCCTCTTGACTTTCCATCATTTTGGCACGTCGCTTTTTGGAGTCACACACAAATGTGATGACGTTCATCAGGTCGAACCCAACGAAAAAAGCAAACACTGCTGCAACGCAGATAATTCCCAGAGTAACACCAATAGCTGTGCTAGACTCTCGATCATCCTTCCAAGACTGCTTGGATCGCTTGTAAGATGACAGCGACTTTCTGGTTAGTGTCAGTTCTTTTTGGATGGCTTCCTGGGCTTTGCTGGCATTAATCCTATTCTCTGCAGTTTTGTTTTCGTTGACTTTGTTGTTCTTGACGCATCGGCATTGAACGCGACTAGGAGGGGCTGGTGACGGGGCATCTGTGACGTATGATCCGGATCTGACGTCATTGGCAGTTATGACGTCATCAGAGACGGTGATAAGGCCAGTCTGCGTTGAGGAAAGAGAAGAACTACTGCTGGTTTGAGTTGTGGACGCTTTTGATGATGACATGGTCTGGCCGGTTGACCGTAAAGAAACGGCGATGAAAGTGTTGTCATTGGTTGACAGAGAATCAGAAGTCGTCTCAGCCGCTTCACTAGTGTAGCTACTCAGACTTGAACTAGTGTTTTCATTGACATTTGCATCGCCTGTTGATGTTGTCGTCGCTTTAACCGTTGCTTCTGCTGTCGTGGTTTTTGTCTCTGGTGTTGTCGCCTCCGTTATCGTTTCTGCTGCTGTTGTTGTTGCCTCTGTTATAGTTTCTGCTGATGGTAGTCTTGGGTCTGGGCATGGTTTGGTCCAGTTGTACGCACCCTGAACGTTAAACAAACACTAAGGTTACAAGTATGTTGATTAAAAAAAAAGAAGAAAAAAAAGCTTTTTGTGAGAAACAATCGTATGTATAAGTTACAGCTCCGTCCATCCATGGTATCGCGTGATATTTTGTCGAGACTGGGTTAATTATATTTTTTCACCCCGTCGAGACAAAATACCACGCGGTACCATGGATGATTCGGAGCTGTAAAGTATATATGGCAAGACCAAAGTAAGGAGAGTTTGGCATGGAATGTGAAAACAAAGCATGGGAAATTCACCATGGGCAGAATAACCAACGCAAGCCCAGAAGTTCTAGAACTATATTTTGTGTCAGTCTTGGCAAGGCTAGTTTTGTCCAGTTCCGGAAAAGACATCATGTATTCATTCACCCTGTTGAAACGAAATACCTCGCGATGCCATGGATGAATCAGAGGTGTAACTTATATAATTTATCCCGTGACGCATCAAAGCTATTTTTGGCTCACGTAAGTGTAGCCTATGCGATGCTAACTTTTGTCTGTCTGTGCGTGCGTGCGTGCATGCGTGCGTGCGTATGTATGTATTTATTCCCCCCTCTGCTTCTTTACCTCTGTAAACTTGTAGAGCTAGTTATTTTTCGATAATGACCCAGCAACCAAACAAATAACGAGCCAGCAACAGCCTGAATCCTCGATAGTGCAATGGGTTGAGAAGCTGTTCTGTTTCGGTACTACTTTTGCGACTGAAAAGTTCCGAACGCTCTATACGTACGAAATATACATCTCTGGAGCAAACAATACAAACATACCGCATTTAAATTAACAACTACAGGCCTGAACACATGAATCTCCATATAAAATCCATGAGTTAGGTTGTTTTCTGAATCTAGATCTGCCGTGCACACACCGTTCATCACAAGCAAATTCCCAAGGCAAGTAACTCATACTCTTGCCGACAAGAGTAGTTCCCCTTCTTTTAACGCAGTTTCTTCGACAACACTGACTGCAATCCGACGGTCAGTTTTCAACAATATTTCATTTTATAAACAGATCTCACGCAACCAAATGCACACATCTCATCAATTTAAACAACATAAAGCGGTTTCATACACTATTTTCCCCAGAAAACTGAACTTCATACAGTAATTAACGTTGGAACACGGGTGCAAAAGTTCGTCTGCTAGTCCCATTTGACGAAAGAACATTATCTTAAAACGATACTAAAACATAAACAGAACACACAATATCTGCCTTTACCGCCACAGCAGAATAACAGCATATCTGTGTACTTGATTTTAGTCTAAAACAGGGAAACTGACAAGAAGTGTTAACAGAATGGAATGATTTGCACGGAACTATACAACCGCGCATTAATCGATCGCCTGCGCAGGTTGACTGGTTGAGTGATTCGGATTCTTTGAATAACTGAAGAAAGGAGGAATAAAGAGGTTACACACCTCGTCTCAGTGATTATTAAAAATAATGGTCTCAGTTCGCGGTCATGAAAAAGCTCGCTGAAGCTCGCATTTTTCATGATCCGCCAACTTCGACCATTATTTTTAATAATCACTGAGACTCGGCATGTAACCTCTACATGTATGTCTGTGGTAGAAACTTTAACATTTGAAGACGTCATATTACATTGACGTCACATTATGACGTACGAGGGTTAGACGTCACGCGAAGGAATTACTGAAAGTCTCGGTCATTGTTAGTTTTGAGCGGGCCGAGACTAGTTTTTTCTTCGAAATCGGCCATTCAGATCTAGATCTAGTGTCTCGCTTTCTTGCACAGTGTCACCTATGCCGCTTACTGTGTGTGTGGGTGTGTGTGTGTATGCAGGGCCGGATCTGGGGGGGGGGGGGGTTCCTGGGGTTCCGGAACCCCCCCCCCCCCCGGGCCATCCAATGTACCTCTCGGAGAAAAAAAAATGTGGACTTTGGACCGCTGCCTTCAGTTGGAACCCCCCCCCCCCCCCCCCCCCCCCTCAAACGAACTTGGTCCGGCCCTGGTATGTGTGACGAAGTGATTGAGTTTGTTACTGTTTGTCGATTTCTTACGTGAGCCTTGAAGGCTTCGCCTCTTGTTTGTTTTGAAATGTCTTCACAACGTACAGATAATTTATAACGACATAATTATTGTCATCACAAGACAGGTACTACACATACTTTGTTTGTCGTCTGCTACAAATCTAGTCTTGTTGGCTGATACGGAGTGAAAAGAAGCTTCAATCGTACCTTCATCAACCGGAATAAATGCTCAATCCACTGTCATTTCGTCACTGAACATTGTTTTATTTTCTTTCACTTTTTGGTGTACATTGAAACGGCAACCCAAAAGAGTGTCTCAGCTGTTTCAAGACACGGGTTTATAGCTACTACTTTCGAGTTGCTTGTTCCACAGTCTAAAATGACACAGGAAGCGAAAAATGTGTCGCGCACACTGTCATAAAAAGACGTCATGACAAAGTTACACGCACAATGAAAGAGACTCTGACGTCATTTGTTTTTGGTTCGGTGGGTTCCGTCTTACAAATGGCTAGTCCGTGGGCCGCGTGAGTACCCAACACGTCTTTGTTCTCTGTTGGCATTGCAGCTGTGAAATAATCAGTCTTGAGTCTCAGTCGTGTAGGTGCAGAGTTTGCTTCTGCAATCGTTGTGTTCGTGTTGATGAGGCTCAGTGAGACAAATCAGCGAATCTAACGTGTGAAAGAGATTTCTGTACAAAACACCCACAACAGGAGGTATTAATGCGTTTGCAGTTTTCTGAAGACTGAAATAAACTGCATGTGGTTAATTTCATCCGTTTAATGCTTGTCGAAACGAGCCCATAAGGCTTTAGAATAAAAGATTCCACGCATTGCACGACCAGAGATAGATCTGCATCTCTGGTACGACCTTCCAGATTATCAACAGCGGGTTCATGGTCGGAATCAAGAGGTCAAATTTGCGTGGCTCCCAATCATTTCATAAAAGATTTCCTTTTTTTTGTTTCTGCGGCTGCGCAAGTTATTTTGCCTAGGTCATGGCCGAACTTTAGGCCTACGGAGAAATATCGCTGGATATTTTCTCACTAGAATAACAGAGACAAAGAAGGGAAGTCATGCTGTATTATTCATTATCTTCTTCTTCTTCTGCGTTCGATGTTATTATTCATTATCAATTTTGAAAAGACTGTGCACCCTTTGATCCTTAAGTCTGATAATTGAACGTTTTTGTGTTATATTGAAGTGTTTACGTTATTCCATGTGTTCTCATGAACCCATACACAGAATATAAGCCTACTCATTCAACAATTGCTCTACCACCTCTCCTCCCTTTAATTTCCCACTACGTTTTTCAGCTTTTAAACGGAGTCAACAATTATGATCGTATTTCCTAAGAAAGGGCTCATCCCCATGACAACTGACAGCGTGGTTCTTTGTGTAAAAGCGACATAAACTCAGTACGTGTTCAACTCGGTGTAGCGTTTATTCCACGTCGCTTTTACTACCCCCTGATCCCTTTCATTTCTCCCTTGTCTGTTCTCCTTTTGACCGGGTTCAACTGAAGTGATCGAATTTTCAAAGGCTCACCACAATGGCATCTGACAGCGAGGTTCTCAGTGCAAAAGAGGAATAAAATTAGTGGCATTCATTCCACATCGCTTTTACTACCCTCTCCTCCCTTTCATTTTCCCCCATACTCTTTTCTCCTATAAATAGGATTCGACTGAAGTGATCGAATTTGCAAAGGCTCACCCGGACGGGCGCTGTGGCGGGGTGGTAAGACGTCGGCCTCTTAATCGGAAGGTCGAGGGTTCGAATCCCGGTCGCGGCCGCCTGGTGGGTTAAGTGTGGAGATTTTTCCGATCTCCCAGGTCAACTTATGTGCAGACCTACTAGTGGCTTATCCCCCTTCGTGTGTACACGAAAGCACAAGACCAAGATCATTATAATCATCCTCATCTCATTCATCATTCCGTGCGCACGGAAGAGATCCTGTAATCCATGTCAGAGTTCGGTGGGTTATAGAAACAAGAAAATACCCAGCATGCTTCCTCCGAAAGCGGCGTATGGCTGCCTAAATGGCGGGGTAAAAACGGTCATACACGTAAAATTCCACTCGTGCAAAAACACAAGTGTACGTGGGAGTTTCAGCAGAAGAAGAAGAAGAAGCAAAGGCTCACCCCAGTGACATAGATCTGACAGCAACGTTCTGAGCATAAAAGAGGAATTAACTCAGTACGTGTTTCACTCCCCTTTAAAGTTCTCCCTACTCTTTTCTCTTTTTAACCGGATTCAACAAATATGATCGTATTTTTAAAGAAAACGGCTCACCCCAATGACATCTGACAGCGAAGTTCTGAGAGCAAAAGAGGACGATGCACGGTAGGTGTTCAATACAGTATGGCCCCCAAAAGGTCGACAACACGAAGGTCTGCACTGCACGCGCAGCAGTCCTCCTGAGGTCAGGTTCAAGGTCACCATGGTATAGTTT
This sequence comes from Littorina saxatilis, assembly GCF_037325665.1. Taxonomy (NCBI): domain Eukaryota; kingdom Metazoa; phylum Mollusca; class Gastropoda; order Littorinimorpha; family Littorinidae; genus Littorina; species Littorina saxatilis. Next base: position 7,287,739 of record NC_090246.1, on the reverse strand, counting down.
CCTTGGGTCACTTCGGTAGACTCGTAGGTCACCTGTAGTTTCGAAAAAGTAAACGGTTTAGGTACATATTTACTTAAAGGCACAGCCCTTCCAATGTAAACGATTCGACTAGACTCACTATGTCAGATTGATCTGGCCAGGTTTCTATTTTGGGATGAGAAAGGTTCAAACAATCTGCGCACGTATTAGTTAGTGTTCATGTGGTTATGTTTAGCGTCACCGTGTTGTCGTTTGCTTGTATTACTTCATCAGACATGTACAACGGCTGAACCATCAGACATTGTAAACTGTGTTAGTACATAAAGTCTATACTCTTTCTTGCATAATTCAAGCCCGACATTTTATTGTTGTTAAAAAGATAATAAAACAACACAAGCCGGTATAATTTAGTTTAAATACAAAAGAACTCAAAACAATATAAAAGTTACAGTCTTACCTCAGTTTCAGAGGTGACGACATCGACCTTAAGCCCTCTTACAGTCTTACCTCAGTTTCAGAGGTCAATACATCGACCTTGAACCCTCTTACAGACTTACCTCAGTTTCAGGGGTGAAGACATCGACCTTGAACCCTCTTATAGACTTACCTCAGTTTCAGGGGTGAAGACATCGACATCGAACCCTCTTACAGACTTACCTCAGTTCCAAAGGTGACGACATCGACCTTAAACCCTCTTACAGACTTACCTCAGTTTCAGCGGTGAAGACATCGACCTCGAACCCTCGCTCGTGCACAATGAACAGCAACACAGAGTCATTGTCAGAAAGCATTAAGCCTGGACGCTCCGGAACGTACACCTCATAGGACACATCCCACTGGCCCACAGGAGCCGGCAACGTCAGCACAGACTCCGGGAATTCTTCTTCAGACGGGCCACGGCTAAACTGAGCCACAAAGATGGGGGAACCCGAAGAAATTTCCGCCAAGTCTCCAAGGCTCCGCTGGAAGTGGAACACTTCTCTTCCCCTTGACGCTGTGTGTGTTTGGCCGTTGTAGAGGAACTGGTCCTTGGCGTTGATAGCGACTACCTTGAGCAGGTCATGAGCGGTGCTTGAGCCGAGTATGTAATGTGTCCCCATGGTATATGTGGGCATCATCTGTTCCACTACCAGGTCTTTGAAACCTATGTCCAGCAACTGAAACAGTGATTAGTTTATTAGAATGAAAATACTGGCAGGGACATCTTAACGGACATATTGACAAAAACAGATTACATTTGACTGCATGAACAAACTAGGTTTCATTTAGTACATCATGGAAGTAACTGGTCAAATGTAACGAGTGATATTTTTGTCCTCTTCTGATTGTTATTACGTTGTTATCCATTTGCTTAGAAAGTCGGACGCATACCATAAATTAGCAATGAGGTGCTTGAATTTTAAACAAGTGAGTTTAATCATAGTTAACAGCGCGGTGAACACAATTCTTCGTGGTTCACGCTAAATAAGCTCTCATTATTATTATTATTATCATTCTTATTAATATGTAAATAGGGAATGGTTTGCTGAAGTGATTTCGCAGACTGGTATAGGTGTCAGTTTCCACATCATTTCAGCAAAACAGGGTTAGGGTTAGGGTCAGACAGCAGAGATGCTGCACATGTGGATGGCATTCGGTTTAAGTCACTGTTTCGACGGTTGAAAGTGAATCATGCCGTCAAAAAACGCCATTTTTGAGGGTAGGCGTGGTCACGGACCTGTGACGTCATACCCAAATATTGCTCAGATTCCAGAAACACATTTTTGAGCAGAAGAAAGACTGATCTTCAAATACACGTATATTTCTGACAAAAAAACTGCTGTTTAACATCTGGGGTATACCACTGAAAAAATATTCTTAACTTTTTGTGCTCAGTGTATGTGTCCTAGCAAAAGGATGCTCCTTTCCGACGCAAAAACCTGGACATATCCGTGATGATGTTACAAGAAGGTTCACTTTTTAAGTCATATTCCTACCCGCGAAAACAGTACGGCTCACCAAGCTACATGTATTTTAATGTCAATAATATTGTTGTGTTTCGTTTGTGTTTATGTTCATGTGCCACCACTCCCGTTTCTCAGTCTGAGATAATAAAACAAGTCGCGTAAGGCGAAAATACAATATTTAGTCAAGTAGCTGTCGAACTCACAGAATGAAACTGAACGCAATGCCATTTTTCAGCAAGACCGTATACTGTAGCATCGTCAGTCCAGCGCTCATGGCAAAGGCAGTGAAATTGACAAGAAGAGCGGGGTAGTAGTTGCGCTAAGAAGGATAGCACGCTTTTCTGTACCTCTCTTTGTTTTAACTTTCTGAGCGTGTTTTTAATCCAAACATATCATATCTATATGTTTTTGGGATCAGGAACCGACAAGGAATAAGATGAAAGTGTTTTTAAATTGATTTGGACAATTTAATTTTAATAATAATTTTTATATTTTTAATTTTCAGACCTTGTTTTTAATCCGAATATAACATATTTATATGTTTTTGGAATCAGCAAATGATGGAGAATAAGATAAACGTAAATTTGGATCGTTTTATAAATTTTTATTTTTTTTTACAATTTTCAGATTTTTAATGACCAAAGTCATTAATTAATTTTTAAGCCACCAAGCTGAAATGCAATACCGAACCCCGGGCTTTGTCGAAGATTACTTGACCAAAATTTCAACCAATTTGGTTGAAAAATGAGGGCGTGACAGTGCCGCCTCAACTTTCACGAAAAGCCGGATATGACGTCATCAAAGACATTTATCAAAAAAATGAAAAAAACGTATGGGGATTTCATACCCAGGAACTCTCATGTCAAATTTCATAAAGATCGGTCCAGTAGTTTAGTCTGAATCGCTCTACACACACACACGCACACACGCACACACGCACATACACCACGACCCTCGTTTCGATTCCCCCTCGATGTTAAAATATTTAGTCAAAACTTGACTAAATATAATGACTTTGATTTGATTTGATTTGATTTGGTTTGAACTCAGATATGGCCAGGGTTTTACATCCCTCCACGTGGACACATAACACAAATCAACTGCTTGCTTCTTTCACATGAATCGTCTGCACGAGAAGGACTACACCTTTAAACGGGATTGAATGAATCTTTCAAACCATCAGGTTGTTGGAAAAAAAAGAATGCTCTACAAGGCATACTCCATTTACCTGTGTAAAATCGCCACCGGAGAAGACTGCTATTGTCTGTGTAGCCCGAACCAAAGTTCCCGTCAAATCACATTTGCAATATATTTGCATAACGTCTCCTTTCGATAAACTGAAACCATAGTATGAAAGGTTGTTATAAATAACAACGTGGGGGGGGGAGGGGCAGACAGACAGACAGACACAGAGACAGAGACAGACAGTTAGAGGTAGACAGACACAAAGACAGGGAGGGCGATGGAGGAAGGAGAAAGACAGAGAGAGTGTGTGTGTAACATATAGCGACAAGCGCTTAGAACTGTACCCACGGAATACGCGCTATATAAGCTTCATATTGATCATATTGAGTTATATTAGGACAATATATACCAGTTAAGCCCGGCTTCGCCCGGGTGTAAGCGGAGCCCTGAAGAATTTAAGACGCTAGCTATCCAGTTATTATCAGCGGTACCTTCCTTGTTTGGATTTAAAAAAAAAAGTAGGAGTTACCTCCCTTAGCTTCTAGTAAATTAAATTTCCTGTCCACTTTATTTTTCTTTCTTCATTTCTTCTCCTCGTACAGTAGGCACTGAACTGGCCTTGCACTATATAGGCTGTATTCAATAAAGGGATGTCTATAATCTGAGAAAGGAAACAATAAATCAAGAAACTAAAACCTAGGTGCACATCTTCGGCTCCTATGCAGTGTGCATGCAGTGTGCATGCACACTATCTTCTTCCTGCCTCTTGCCATCTCGGAGGTATGGCGACCACAGACAGATAGACAGACACACACACACTTACATCTATTTTTATATATATGTAATAGATGACATTCTTTAATGTTCTATATTAATACGCGAGAGAGACGCTTTGACGCTTTGAGGGTTTATTGTCATCAGCTTTACAAGCCCTTTAGACAAAGGGAGTTACAATATGTACACAGATATACCGACAATAACACTGAACCAACCACTCTTGCACAAGCACACGCACATGCACACACACAGACTCTCTCTTTCCCTCTCTATCACACACACCCACACCCTCACACATACGCACCAACACACACATACACACCAACACACACATACACACCAACACACACATACACACCAACACACACATACGCACCAACACACGCACCAACACACACATACACACCAACACACACATACGCACCAACACACACATACACACCAACACACACATACACACCCACACACATACGCACCAACACACACATACACACACACACCCTTGCGTGCCCACACCAACTCTTCCTCTCTCACTCCCAGACAATTCTCGTAGAACAATACAGTCGCAATGCTAAACATTCTAAAAGAATCAACATCACTTTAAAGCTATAAAATAATAATACAAATAAAATGGACATGGACCACCCTATTATTCAATATTTCTTACTTTTAGAATGGAAAACTTCAGATTTCATCCATTCTTTTCTTCCTCATATTCAATGCCAATGCAATGAAAGTTGCAAGCGATCTCACTATCCTCATGTCACAGGATGAGAGCAGGCGAAACACACTTTCCATATCTTAGGATTAAAAATGTCTGTCTCAAATTTGCATAGAATTTACACTTAAAGAGGAAATGTACTTCATCTTCTGGTTCTTCCGCACACAATGGACATAAACACTATTGAGCTTGCTCCCCAGTTGCACACCATTACTTATTACTGTTACAACCACAAGTTCTCAGCCTGAATCTTGCCAAATTGTCCCTTCTCCATTTATCAGTATTTTTCTGACTGAAATGTACATTTAAAAGAATGAAACCACTTGTATTTTTCATTTTCTTCCATTTCAGAATGCCAGGTCTGTTTATAACAACAAATAAGTCTGTCCTTAAACTGATTAATAAACGGCCTCTCCATTCCAACTCCTTGATTTAACCAAGCAAAACCAAAGCCATTCAAGATCAAAATGTTCTTCACCTTTGTTGTCCAATTTTCTCAACCTGTTTCAGACTGTGTCAATAACATTTCATACGCCTGTCTGCCAATACGTGTCGCAGTCAGCCTGGTCAACCTGATCCAGTATTCAACGCATTTTACAAATGTTCTGATAAACAGTGGATATCGACCACTTTCTCCATACACACTTTTGTTTGAAGAATGCAAATGAACATTGTGCCTATCCATAACCAGATAATCTCCGTGGAGTGTCATTAACCAGTGTCCTAAGCAAATTATACGCGAGAGAGAGAGAGAGAGAGAGAGAGAGAGAGAGAGAGAGAGAGAGAGAGAGAGAGAGAGTCTGAAGTCTGAATGTTTTAATGAGTAGGCCTTGAGCCCTTTTCATGGAGATGAGCACATCTCAAGCACCAGCATACAAATGCACATAGTAAACAAAAACAAGAACATCCTACTCATTATATATAATCCTATTCCAATAATTCCGGTGTGCTTTTCACACACTTGCGCGTACATGGGTGTTTGTGTTTGCGTGTGGTCATATGAATGGTGTGTGTCTGTGAGTGTATGTTTACGAGCGCGTGTATGGTTTGTAAGGGAGTATCGCCCTACTCCGTTTACGGATTACGGATTACGAATGGAAAGCGCCAGAGAGAGAGAGAGAGAGAGAGAGAGAGAGAGAGAGAGAGAGAGAGAGGGAGAGAGAGAGAGAGAGAGAGAGAGAGAGAGAGAGAGAGAGAGAGAGAGAGAGAGAGAGAGAGGAGGGGGAGAGATGAGGAATACACAGACATGACAGAAAGAATAAAAGAAGACAGACATTAGCATTGGAAGGGACAAATGTGTTGACTCACACTTTAAGTAGCTCACTACATTTTTGTGTGTTACGTTACGCAAATGTACCAAACGCTTAGAGCACACACACACACACACACACACACACACACACACACACACACACACACACACACACACACACACACACACACACACGTACACACACATTGTATTATCTTTGAATAGCATTGCTTCAAATTTGTTTCTGAATTATGTTTTCTTTGTTGTTTTGTTTTTCTTTTGATCTTGTTTACACTTATGTTTTATTTTTTCGTTGTACATTGAAAGTTCTTCACACGCGAACACACATACACACACGCACACACCCACACCCAGACAAACTCACGCGCGTATGATGTACCTCGTTGGAGACAATTTGGTTACCAGACGCGAGGATAGACCCAAAAACTACCATTGAAATGTAAAATTGTCTCACCGGCCGTCAGGGAAACTTCCGACCCCCCAACAGGGCGTCCCCCATGTATCACACGAGGGGCCTCGGGCCTCTTTTTGACCCCCCCCCCCCCCCCACTCTCATATACTTGATCCAGCCCTGCACACACACACACGCACACGCACACACACAAACACACGCGTGCGCGAACGCACACGCCCATACACACACACAAACACACACACACGAACGCACACACACGAACGCACACACACGTACACACACACACACACACACACATACACACACGCACACACACACACACACACACACACACACTCACACACACAGAGTATAAATAGATGAATAAATTAATAGATGAATAAATAGATGAATCAATACATTAATGTAACTGACGAACTCACTAACTAGGTGAATAAACAGGCTCACTAACACCACCCACACATCAATAACGACAACAGTAACACAAACAAAACTTGACTAAATAGGACTTATTTTCAATAGACTTGTATCACAATTACCCGTTTTCTGTAATGTGTTCTCCATCCAAGTACCCGTTACCCTTGAATTTGGCTTGGAACTGGACTGGATTGCTCGTATTCACTCTCAGGTCCACCGTCACATCTACGCTAGTCCCAACGGCTAGGATGACGATGGCGCAAAAAGCGGCGTCACAATGTGTGGCAATGACGTATTCATCGCTTAGTGACGTCACAGGTAGAACATCGAACCTGTAATATTATGTACATGTATAATGATAATATAACGCGGTTGAACATGTCAGTTCAGAGGAATGAACAAAATAATGGTGGACTGTATGATTATTATCAGACGGAGTGTAGAAAATGCGGCAGACCTTTCTTGAAAGGTTCAGGGGCCAGTTTCATAAGATAGCAGTGAACCGACTGACAGTCGATCGACTGCCCAGTCGATCGACTGTGGTTGATCGCCGGGTCACCGAAAAGCGCGTTTCATGAGCGAATCACCGTCACCCGCGGACAACCGCAGTCGACCGACTGTACAGTAATCCGAATGGCCAAGTCGAAGGCTAAATTTAGCATCATTACCACTTCCGTTTGCTCATTCGCACGTGGAAATGGCCGATTTCGAAGAAAAAACTAGTCTCGGCCCGCTCAAAATAACAATGACCGAGACTTTCAGTAATTGCTTCGCGTGACGTCTAACCCTCTTACGCCATAATGTGACGTCTTCAAGACATAACCCTGACTTGTCTCCTGGATTACTGCGTCATGATAGATAAATTTCGAAGAACAATCACAAGGTTTGGCTCACAATCCAAAAAAGTGTGAGCATTCTGCCATTGACCGTGCGGATAATTACATTTATTTTCGGTTTACCGCAGTAAGCCGAACACAGTGTTGGGGGGAGAGCATCGCCGTGTTTGGTCGACTTCCGGTGAGACGACCCGCAGTCGGCCGACTGAAATTTTGTTCGTGAAACCCGATGACGTCGGATTACTGTGGTTCTCTCGGACAACTGCAGTTGGTCGACTGTGTTTCTGGCTTATGAAACTGGCCCCAGTAATAGAGTTTCTATAACAACGGTAGAGATCTTGGGAGTGGAGGTGGAAATAGGGAGAGAAAGAAGATATTTAGGGCCTACTCACCCTCCGCTTGAGAATGAAGTGTCTCCCGCATAGTGCATGAACGCCTGAACTTGCACGTTAGCGTTTGACTTGACGTGCACGCTTTTCGTACTCATTCCTGGGTTATGCACAATCAGCTCAGAGTTTAAAGTTGTGGTCAGTGTCGTGACCGGTGGAACCACGTGGTTGTCCACTATTGGCGAGTCGCTGAGACCGTAGGACTCTATGTCCACCTGAAACGGATGGCACAAGTCGCTGAGACATTTGTTTTTATTGAGTATATATAACTCTATAATAATACCAATGCAGGGAAATTCGGGTCGCTTACCAGTGAAAAGCTAGCAGCAACAAGAGGTGAGCTACCCAGAGGTCATCTTGAACACACGGCCAGTACAACTGGCCTTGATACCGAACGATTCAAGGGGGGCAATCTCAGTCATCTGAAAGAGGGAAATCCAAACGCAATCCGCCTTGTTCGATTTTATGGGCTTGGACGATAGAGAAAAATAAGAAAAGCAAAAGCTGGAGTCCAGTCTGGACGAAACTGCTATCAAGAACGCAGAATTGATTTTTTCTGAGTTTTTTTTTAGCCGTAAGCGCCATTTCTCATTTCGAATTTCTCATAACTGCTGGCGGCCGCAGTGAAACCAACAAAGGGGCCTCACTCTGGAAGAGTTTCCTGCTCCGATAAACATGGCGCTTACGGCTAAAAAAAAAACTCCAAAAAAATCAATTCTGCGTTCTTGATAGCAGTTTCGTCCAGACTGGACTTCAGCTTTTGCTTTTCTTATTTTTCTCTATCGAACAAGGCGGATTGCGTTTGGATTTCCCTCTTTCAGATGACTGAGATTGCCCCCCTTGAATCGTTCGGTATCAAGGCCAGTTGTACTGGCCGTGTGTTCAAGATGCCCAGGGGTGTGCGTGTTTTGGTGTAATCAGCCACCTGCACTTATGGCAGAATGACCGAGGTCTGTTACGTTCTGACACGGTGGGACCGTGCGTCTCTGAGTCTCCACATAAAGTTGACCCGTGTCCGTCCCTACCGGGATTCAAACCTGCGACCATAGGATCTCAAGTCCAGTGCTCTACCAACTGAGCTATCCGGCCCCCGTGAGATGCCTTCTCTTCTCGATTAAAACGCAAACGAAAAGCAAGGATTTGATGTAAAAGTGCAAAACTGAAATAAATGAACTAATTTGAACTACGTTTTATTGCCTTTGTAATCGACAATCTTAGTCATCGTCACTGTGACATTTATATAGGTCAGTAACTGCATTTACTTGGTTACTTTCAGAGTAACCTTTTTTGTTAGAAAACATCATCAAAATGCGCATGGCCTCATTAAAGGTGGTCGTCTACATTTTTGCTTTTTTTCAATAATCTTATGGTTAGATTTTGATACAAAATTATGTCAAATGATGAATGAACCATGTGGAAAAAAATTATAAAACAAAATATATGTAAACACAAGATTTTATTTTTGGGTAGCGTGACTCACGCTTCCAATATTTTGTTTTCTGTTTGCTGAGAACATGTGCTTGGCCTAAAAATACTGACCAATCAAATTCATGTCACTATTGCTTATAGCCACGCCCAAACAAGTGCAGCAACAGTATGACACTGGAGCGCTGTCCACGCTTTTTTTTTTTAAACGCACGAAATGCACGGGATTTGAGAGGAGTTTTGCGCTTGGCATTTTCCAAATAAGGATATCCTACTATGAGTACTACGCTGGAATACTACAATGAATTTTCAAACGGCTACACTGGCTTCGTCTTTCCTGATCGAAAGGGGGTGTATTGTTGATATTTGTAGAAAATAGACTCTGCATTTTAATGGTCAAATGGCGATTTCGGCATAAAAATGTAGACAAGGACCTTTAATGGTGAGATGGTGGGAAAAAATAAATACCAACATTTAAGAATAAATAATTCCAATGTTGTCAGAAAGACGGGAATGAATAACGTGGTGGAAGAAAAGAACTGATGTCACGTTAATGTTTATACAGCAACTTATGGGATAGATCTGTATAGTATACTCACACGCATCGTCGAAGGTGCAGGATTCGTGATGTACAATGTCAGCGACTGGCTAGGAATATCGTAGGGAAAATGTCTCATGAAAGCGATCCAGAATTCTGTGCCTAGAAAATCGTTTCCCCATTGCTTGATAGTGGCGTCTGAAACGTGTAGCAGAAGTTGTTGATTAATTGAAAGAATCACACTTTTTTCAACACCTTTTATTAAATGTGTTATTGTTGACCTTGTTGTCGATAGACAAGACGTGAAGGTTGTCTTGTTGTTGTTTTTATAAAATTGCGGGGTAATAATACACGTGCAAAAATACAGCCACACGAGTGTCCGTGGGAGTTTGAGCCCATGAACGCAGAAGAAGAAGTTGCAAGTCGACATTTCTGTGTTCTTGTCCTACCATTATTGTACTTTTGAATCGCATACTCAGAACATTAGAGTGCACCAGATTGATTTACCAGTGATCGCGCTAAATGTTTCGTAAACCGTACCAACCAAAAGCAAAGAGGAATACACCAATCAAAAACAGCCATGTTTGTTGACAAGAAGGTTTAGACGAGAACAGATAATCCTCATAATATTAACGCCTCAGCCACTTACAATACGACTTTTCTAGAATTGTTGTTACACTTCCCCTTTATTTTCTCACTGTTACATGTGTGTGCGTTTGAACATGGTTGAATGGACGGTAAAAATCAACAACCAATCAACTTGTTCTTCTTCTTCTTCTTTGTTCATGGGCTTAGACTCCCACGTTCACTCATGTTTTTAGCACGAGTGGAATCTTACGTGTATGACCGTTTTTGCCCCACCATTCAGGCAGCATACGCCGAATTCGGGGGTGGCATGCTGTGTATTTTCGTGTTTCTATAACCCACCGAACTCTATTTATTTATCTATTTTTTTATATTTGTTTTTATTTATTTATCTATTTGTTTATTTATTTATGTATTTATATGTTTATTTATTTATTTATTTATGTATTTATGTCTTTATTTATGTATTTGTTGATTTACTTATTCAGTTATTCGTTTATTCATTTGTTAACTTAATACTATTTATCCTTTATTTTTTATATAAAAGAAAAGTAGGGTAACAACTACCACAAAACCAATCAAACCATTGTCAAAAATGAGTAGGCCTACCACCAATTTTCTTGAATTACTTAATTTGATGTCTCTCTTTAAATCTTATGGAAAAGTCGCCGGGGCTCTAACAATCTATAACAATTTAACTTTATTCCCATAAAGTCTTTTGGAGAAAAAAGTGTGTGTTCTTAAATTCTACACGTATAGACCACTAAAACACTACATAACGCATTAGTAATCCTGATTGAAAATGCTCTTTATCTTTGGGGAACAAAATCCTCTTTCAGCAACAGAAAAAAAAGCCATTTTAAACATGTCTTTTTTTTTTCTATTTTGAACTGTTAGCATAAGTCTTCCTTTTTTCTTGTCTTTTTTTTTCATGTAATCTTTTTTTTTTTTTTTTACCTTGTGGGTATACATGTCTATGTCCGTTTGTCTGCCTGTCAGTCTGCTTGAATGCTTGTACGTGTGTGTGTTTTCCCGTATGTCTGTATGAAATTGTAATACTCACTGTGTGTTGTCTGCGCAGCCACTTGAAGCTTCGTCACTAATGCTAACAACACGAGCTGAACAATAGACTTCATAGTCTGAAAACAAATAAATGATACATTAAACGTACTTAACTAGCACGTTCAGTGTTAAATAACACAACTTATATGTAAAATTGTTTGTTCCGACTGAGTGTTTATATGGAACCCTTCCCGTTATTTGAGGTACACTCTATCATCCGTGTCTCGACTGATGAAATGAAGAAAAGGATATGGATTCGATGGCTTGAAAGCACTTCTTTTTACATTTAGTCAAGTTTTGACTAAATGTTTTAACATAGAGGGGGAATCGAGACGAGGGTCGTGGTGTATGTGTGTGTGTGTCTGTGCGTGTGTGTGTATAGCGATTCAGACCAAACTACTGGACCGATCTTTATGACATTTTACATGAGAGTTCCTGGCAATGATATCCCCACACGGTTTTTTTCCGTTTTTTCGATAAATACCTTTGATGACGTGATATCCGGCTTTTTGTAAAAGTTGAGGCGGCACTCTCACACCCTCATTTTTCAATCAAATTGATTGACATTTTGGCCAAGCAATCTTCGACAAAGGCCGGACTTCAGTATTGCATTTCAGCTTGGTGGCTTAAAAATTAATTAATGACTTTGGTCATTAAAAAACTGAAAATTGTAAAAAAAAAAAAAAATTATAAAACGATCCAAATTTACGTTCATCTTATTTTGCATCTTTTTCTGATTCCAAAAACATATAAATATGTTATATTTGGATTAAAAACAAGCTCTGAAAATTAAAAATATAAAAATTATTATCAAAATTAAATTTTTCAAATCAATTTAAAAACACTTTCATCTTATTCCTTGTCGGTTCCTGATTCCAAAAACATAGAGATATGATATGTTTGGATTAAAAACACGCTCAGAAAGTTAAAACGAAGAGAGGTACAGAAAAACGTGTTATCCTTCTCAGCGCAACTACTACCCCGCTCTTCTTGTCAATTTCACTGCCTTTGCCATGAGCGGTCGACTGACGATGCTACGAGTATACGGTCTTGCTGCGTTGCATTGCGTTCAGTTTCATTCTGTGAGTTGGACAGCTACTTGACTAAATGTTGTATTTTCGCCTTACACGACTTGTTTACACTGCGCCTGCGTGAAACGTGCGTGTGTGTGTGTGTGTGTGTGTGTGTGTGTGTGTGTGTGTGTGTGTGTGTGTGTGTGTGTGTGTGTGTGTGTGTGTGTGTGTGTGTGTGTGTGTGTGTGTGTGTGTGTGTGTGTGTGTGTGTGTGTGTGTGTGTTTGTTAATGTCTGTGTATTTGCGGCTCTGTATCTGTGTCTGTCTGTGTTGGTGCCTGCCTGTGTTTCTGTCTGTAAGCCTGGTGTGTCTGTGTATTTGGCTTGTCATTTTCACAGAAAATGTCCGGGTTTTTTCTTTCTTTCTTCTTCATAGCTCTGGGGTCTTGTTATGGCCTAGCATCAGTTATGAAGATGTTTCTTTTCACTTGTCGGGATGTCTCTGCAATGTGCAAGCCTTTGAAGAATCCGTATTCAGCGAAATGAATGCATACTGACAGGAAGCGAAAGAAAGTAGCTTCAAGATAATCCACAGAATCAAAGCACAATAAAAACGGAAAAGATAAAAAGAGGTGATGAGAATGAGTGGAACGGCAATGACAGAGTGACAAAAAGAGATAAGAAGACGGAGTCTGTCTGTCCGTATTTATATCTGTCTGTCTATGTGTGCGTGTCAGTGTCCGCGCGTGCTTGTGTGTGTGTGTGTGTGTGTGTGTGTGTGTGTCAATGTGTCTGTCTGTGTGTGTCTTTTTGTGTGTGTCCGTGTGTGTGTGTGTGTGTGTGTGTGTGTGTGTTTGTATGTGTGTGTGTGTATGGGTGTATGTGTGTGTGCGTGCGTGAGCGTGTGCGTGTGTGTGTGTCTGTGTTTGTGTTTGTTTATGTGTGCCTGTGTCTGTCTGGCTTGTCTGTCTGTGTGCCTGTCTTTGTCTGTCTGTCTGTCTATCTGTCTGTCCGTCCGTCAGTCCGTCCGTCCGTCCGTCCGTCTGTCTGTCTGTCTGTCTGTCTGTCTGTCTGTCTATCTGTCTGTCTGTGTTAATGAGAAAGACCCAAACGAACACAAAACACAAAACACAGAGAGAAATAAGTACAGAAATAAGAGTACAGAGACCGACCAGTCACACTGATAAAGCCGGAGAACACAGAAGAACTGACTTTACCTGACCCGTATAATCCGCAGCACAATTACGGATACCGGATCATACTCCACAAAGGCTTAAACACTACGCCATATACGATCAACTAGTCTAACTATGAAGAACTCGAAACCAGTAAAGGGTCTTTAGAATTTTAAAAGCGAAATTAGACGGGCGCAGTGGCGTGGTGGTAAATCATCGGCCTCCTAATCGGGAGGTCGTGAGTTCGAATCCCGGTCGCTGCCGCCTGGTGGGTTAAGAGTCATACACGTAAAAATCCACTCGTGCTAAAAACATGAGTGAACGTGAGGTGAGAGTCTCAGCCCATGAACGAAGAAGAAGAAGAAGAAAAGCGAAATTATTGATTTCTACGATCGAAAATGCTAGTGTGTTATCAGCTTATCCCTAAAGAAGGCGGCTTTGTTAAAAGTTTGTTTTGACAATGTAACTGCATGTCCCATCGAGTCTGATGCTTCCACGTATGATTATCCTTGCAAGACAATTATGTGGTAACGGAACAATGTCATATGTTCTAATTTTCTTCATTTGTTTTTTAATACAATGTCTTCAGCAACAGCAACAGAAAACAAGTCGCGTGAAGCTTTATTCAAACATTCCGTCAATCTGTTGGCCTGATGGTAAAAGATCAGCAACAGAAAACAAGTCGCGTGAAGCTTTATTCAAACATTCCGTCAATCTGTTGGCCTGATGGTAAAACATCAACAACCGAAAACTCAGGATAAGTCTTTATTCAGACTCTGAGGCTTTGCGCTGGGCTTCGCGAAGCATGCAAACATAGAACAGATTTTCTGTAATAATTGTGAGCATAGAGAGTATACGTAAACATGGCACAACTATATATTTTTTTGATTCGGGGAATGATGAGAAATACAACAGAATGTTTAAATCTATTAGCACAAATTTCAAATTTAATACGAATTTTGAGAATTGTGATCAAGAAATTAATTTAACAAGTTGTTAAGCTTCACTGCTGAAATGCAATCGCATAGACTGCACTGGGGGAGTTTGTTTTACCAATTTTGTACTATTCTAAACCACACAAAAAGTCGCATAAAGCGAAATTAATAAATGTAGTCAATTCGTCGGAACTGACATAATGAAACTGAACGCACTGCGCCGTTTCATGACAATGGTGTAGCCGATTACCTGCGCCCGGTTCGCTAATCGCTGCTTTTCTCTATTCTTTCTACATTTAGTCAAGTTTTGACTAAATGTTTTAACATAGAGGGGGAATCGAGACGAGGGTCGTGGTGTGTGTGTGTGTGTGTGTACCTGTCTGTCTGTTTCTATCCCCTTTATCAAATAAATATCCCTTACTCCTGTTATCTCTCTCTCTCTCTCTCTCGCTCACACGCACGCACACACACATACACACACACACACCTACACACACACACACACACACGCAAACACACACACATACACACACATGTGGGCCTGTCTCTTCATGCCGGCACACACACGCCAACGGACGCAAATACACACACACACACACACACCCACACACACACACACACACACATGTATGTTCACTCGCACTGTGTGTGTGTGTGTTTGTGTGTGTGTGTGTGTTGTGTTGTGTGTGTCTCTGTCTGTGTGTATGCATGCGTGCGTGCGTGTGTTTGCGTGCGTGCGTGCGTGTGTATGTGCGTGTGTGCGTGCGTGCGTGGGTGTGTGCGTGCGTGCCTGTCTGTATTTCTGTCTGTCTATCTGACTGTCTGTCTGTCTGTCTGTCTGTCTGTCGTCTGTGATCTCGTGCGTGATCTTGCGTCTTGCGTTAGAAAGAGACAGAGAGACAGAGAGAGACAAAAAGAAAGATGTTTTTGATAAAGGAATAGAGACAGAGGCAGACAGACAGATAACCGCACAAACGTTAAACATACAGACTAGTACACAATGGAAGCATTTATTTGTACATGTCCATTTTTGCTATAAAGTTTATTTGCCTTGGAGCTGTGGCAGCAAATATCAGTTAGTAGATCACACTGGCAGCCCTATACTCGAGTAGAAAGAAATAGACTTGACATGAATATATCATGTAGTTCGTTCCGTCATCATTCGTCTGATTCATGGTTTTTATCCCACAGCTCCTCCTGTCAAAAGTTTGCACTCTGCTCGGCAATTGCAGCTCCTGCAGAAAGAAACAAAAAAAATTAGTCGCAATTCAATTTAATATAAAACCAAGAAGGTAACTGTCGCATCCAAAGCATCTCCTTGCTTAGGGAGGCACATTATTTTGTAAATTGGGACGAATTTCACAATCGGAACAGCGTGAGGAAGATTTGGAGACCCAAGCAAATCAGCCGATTATGTGTTCACACAGCGATCATAATGTTTAAAGCCTGCATTGTACACAAAAACTGTCGGAGTATATACATGTAGCTAGGAGCTGAGTTTAAGGTAGATAGCAGCGGTGCAGCAAGAATTATTCCGAACACAAAATCAACAGAGCACAGAGTACAGAATTATCTCCAGCGTGACGTCTTCATCAACGGTAGAAGTCAAACCCGAAATTAGGATGGCTTAACCATTGGATTTACAACACCGACATAACTATCAAGAAGAGGATTTATTTATTTTAGTATGATATGAACTATTCGTCACAGAGCACAAAGACCGACGATTACTTTCGGAGCTTGGTCAAGAGCCTCGTGGGCCCCATTGGCGTGAGTTGGTGTGGTTCGGCCACGTCATAATTTTTATGGCATGACACACTCTGTAAAACCATGCTGCAATGCACCATGAAAGGAGGACGCAGACGCGGGAGACAACGTGAGAGCTGGTCCGACAACGTGAACGAATCCAAGACACAGATGAGCTTCCCTGACCTCCTGTCGACGGCCCCAAACAGAACAGCCTGGAGAAGGATTTCTGCCTCTTCTGTCCTCACGCCCCCCACCCCTGGAGACTGACCCAATTAAGGGGCTGATGATGACGATGATGACGACGATGATGATGGTGATGATGATACTGATAATAATGATGATCATGATCATGATCATCATGACGACGACGACGACGACGACGACGATGATGATGATGACGATGACGATGATGATGATGATGATGATGATGATGATGATGATGATGATGATGATGATGATGATGATGATGATGATGATGATAAATGGCACCCTTAACAAATGTGTTATTGTCAGAACTCACGTGCAGTGCGTTTCGACGGGACACCGTTTCATCATGCAGGGGTCAACCAAGCACATGACGGTGAAGCAGACCTCCAAAGTCAATATCTTACGTGGCAAATTGAGGAAAAAAATTCAGATTACTGTTTTTTTTTAAATTTAATCAATCAATCAATCAATCAATGAGTCTTATATCGCGCATATTCCGTGGGTACAGTTCTAGGCGCTCTGCAGTGATGCCGTGTGAGATGAAATTTTATACGGCCAGTAGATTGCAGCCATTTCGGCGCATATTTACCTTTCACGGCCTATTATTCCAAGTCACACGGGTATAGGTAGACAATTATTAACTGTGCCTAAGCAATTTTGCCAGGAAAGACCCTTTTGTCAATCGTGGGATCTTTAACGTGCACACCCAATGTAGTGTACACGGGGGGAGGTTCGGACACCGAAGAGAGTCTGCACACAAAGTTGACTCTGTGAAATAAATTTCCGCCGAACCTGGGATCGAACTCACGCTGACAGCGGCCAACTGAATACAAATCCAGCGCGCTACCAACTGAGCTATATCCCCGCCCAATTTAGTATTTTGTTGTCATCTTTTTCACGACATTTTATTCATACCGTCCTGGGTGTTAAACACGTTTCTGACAAAAAGCAATCACACATCTCATCATGGAATTCAGCGACAAACATGCAGGCAAAAAATAAGTAATAGGGTTGCAAGATCTTTTTTAATTTCACATTTTGGGAGATAAGAACAAGTCGCGTAAGGCGAAAATACAACATTTAGTCAAGCTGTCGTACTCACAGAATGACACTGAACGAACTGCATTTTTTTCTCACCAAGACCGTATACACTTAGCATCGTCAGTCCACCGCTCGTGGCAAAGGCAGTGAAATGGACTAGCCAGAATAGCGCGGTAGTGGTAGCGCTGACAGCAGGATAGCACGCGTGTCTGTATCTCTGTTCTGTTTTAACTTTCTGAGCTTGTTTTATTTCAAATATGTGACCCTCCACCACGAAATGAGTCGCATGTCACCTCGCGCGGTTCTGCGCTAGGCTTAATATAAGTCCGGGGGGACTGTGGTAAAAGTGTGAGGGTCACCTTAGTCACAGGCTTATAACTCGAAACGTTTTCGCTCTTTTCTAAAACGGTTTTTACCACTGGATAGAGCATAAAACACTCTTTAGGAAAATGTAAAAATATGAAAATCATGCAAAGATGACATGCGACTCATTCCGTGGTGGAGGGTCACATATATTATATCTATATATTTTTGGAATCAGGAACCGACAAAAAAGAAGATGTATTGGTTTTAAATCGATTCCAGAAATTTAATTGTTATCATAATTTTCATATATTTAATTTTCAGAGCTGGTTTTTAATCCAAATATGACATATTTATATGTTTTTAGAATCAGAAAATGATGAAAAATAGATGAAATTATTTTTTGGATCGTTTTATAAATAAATAATTTTAATTACAATTTTCAGATTTTTAATGACCAAAGTCATTAATTAGTGTTTAAGCCTCCACGCTGAAACGCAATACCAAAGTCCGGCCTTTATCGAAGATTGCTTGACCAAAATTTCAATCCATTTGATCGAAAAATGAGGGCTTGACAGTGCGGCCTCAACTTTTACGCACAAAAAACGGATATGACGTCATCAAAGACATTTATAAAACAAAAATAATAACAGCCGGGGA
>NC_090246.1:7246609-7264109 GCF_037325665.1 Littorina saxatilis | reverse complement strand
TATAACAAAAGAATTATCGGGGAGATATGAGTCGGTAAGGTGGGTATACAGGGGTATGGGGTCAGAGAGACGATGACTGTCATAGACTTGCCAATTATATGTTTCTGCAGCAGCAAAGTGTTGTCCAAACTAATTAAGCTGAGGTTAGTCATGTGAATACACAGAAAAACCTTAAGCAAGATTCACTCAAGCTTGACTTTCAGTAAAATCGTTAAACAACATGACCTGCCAATAATCAGATACTGGATCATTAACATGGTGACCACTGGGTTATCAAAATCTATCACTTAACCTTATAAAACTATGTACCTTTTCAAATATTTCAAGGTTTTCGGTAAGACGTAGGTTTGGCAGACCAAATAATAAACATTGTACATTTTGATGATCATTCGGTAATGTGTATATTGTTAGCCTTCGGACATCATCGTAATTGTTACAAAATAATAAATGATGTTCAACATCTTCATTACGATATCCGCACTCACAAGTCGGGTTATCACTTAGGTGGCGTTTCATCATATCATCATTTAAATCGCTCATTTCTAATCTTAATCTACAGTGTATAATTCCTTCTTTTCTCTTACCATAATAATATTGAGGAGGAACTTTACTATCTGAACGACCTAGAAAATGTTTAAACTGGCTAATTGATTTTGTTGATTTGATATTGTCTCGTAGAGAATTCCATGTTGGGGTAGTGCTGAGAACAAATGACTTGTTATACAGTTCAGTTCTGTGTGGTGGTACGACCCGTTCAAGTGGGTCTCCTCTATGATAGGGGTTTACAGCCCAGCTAGCAAGCTTTCGTCGGCCGACTGACGATTTCAGTCGGGTGACGTCGTCATATGTCGTGTGTCGTCGTCCGTTGTCGCGCCGATACCGTTTGACTGTGTATAAATGTACGTAATAAACCCCGACATCGGCCCGACGCAATGTTGCTGTCGATAAAATTATGCAGAGTTACGGGAGATAACAAATTGATGATCATTATTTTAACATTTGTTACGTCCCCTGTTCAAGCGTCGGTCCAGCAACGGCGTGACATTATGAGACTGACCATGCAAATGCGAAACTAAATTATTCATATTTGTTGACTTTTTCACATAGGAGTAGGATAATTAATTGTAAGTTTTATTTGCATATTTGCAATCAAATACAGCATGAGCTCAAATCATGAGTTTTACATTTTAAAAATACGCCATCATTTACTTGAAATATTCAAATAGCTTTCCTTACGGTAAACAAGATTGAGTGTGCAAATGGCTGCTGCTTTCCCGCGTGAGCGAATTTTATTTGTTTTCTTAGTTCAAGTTAATATCGAAAGAAGAGACATTTTTGGGAATGTTGGACAGCACATTGATGATATGTTATCCGAGACGAATGTCGCCTCGGGATCTCAATCTGAGTGCTGGTCCCAGTGCCACGTGGTGGCGGTGAGAATAGTTGTGTAGCCAGTGAGTCAGGCTCTTGGCAATGACAATCAGATTCAGACGTCAACTCGAGGACAACCGACGGATGGAGCGAGTAAGTGATTTCGGTTTTTTTTTGGCTCTCAATGTTAGTTTTGCTGTTACAGTGAGGGGGGGGGGGGGGGAGTACATACTGCTGTATCTTATTCTGTATATGTAGATGTAGGTGTGTTTTGTCCTGTTACAGTGGGGGAGGGGGGTGTTGTACACACTGCTGTAAATATAGATGTAGGTGTGTTTTGTCTTGTTACAGTGGGGGTGGGGGGGGGGGGGGGGTGTGTGTGTGTACATACTGCTGTAGATGTAGGTGTGTATTGTCCTGTTACAGGGGGGGGGGGGGGGTAACATACTTCTGTAGCTGTAGGGGGAGGGGGGGTACATACTGCAGTAGTTGTTGGTGATTTTTGCACTGTTACACTGGGGGGGGGGGGGGGGTGGAGTACATACTGCTGAATCTGTAGCTGTAAGTGTGGTTTGCACTGTTACACTTGGGGGGGGGGGGGGGGGGGGTGTACATACTGATGTATCTGTAGCTGTAGGTGTGACGTGTATTGCATTGTAACACTTGGGGTGGGGGGGGGGGGGGTGTACATACTGATCTATCTGTAGCTGGTGGTGTGTTTTGCACTGTTACACACTTGGGGGGGGGGTGTACATACTAACTGCTGAATCTGTAGCTGTATGTGTGTTCTGCACAGTGACACTGGGGGGGGGGGGGGGAGGGGGTTGTACATACTGCTGAATCTGTAGCTGTAGGTGTGTTTTGTACTGTTACACTTGGGGGGGGGGGGGTGTGCATACTGATGTATATGCTTGGCGCTGGTGGACAATATTCACTTTTTTGGCCAAAAACACACTTTTTTGGCCAAAAACGTACATTATTGGCCAAAAAGTGTGTTTTTGGCCAAAAACATGTTTTGGCCAAAACTTTTAAGTGCAAAGTTTTGGCCAAAAAAATATTTGGCCAAATCTAAAACATTTGGCCAAATCTTCACTTTTTTGGCCAAATGTTTTAGATTTGGCCAAATCTTTTTTTTGGCCAAAACTTTTGCATTGAAAGTTTTGGCCAAAAAATAGTTTTGGCCAAAACTTCATTTTTTGGCCAAATCTTTGAGTACCCCTTGGCGCTGATAGACAATATTCATTTTTTTGGCCAAAAACGCCAGTTTTGGCCAAAAAAGCAAAGTTTTGGCCAAAAAAGTATACTTTTGGCCAAAAACGCCAGTTTTGGCCAAAAACGCCGGTTTTGGCCAAAAACGCCAGTTTTGGCCAAAAACGCCAGTTTTGGCCAAAAACGCCAGTTTTGGCCAAAAACGCCAGTTTTGGCCAAAAAAGCAAAGTTTTGGCCAAAAAAGTATAGTTTTGGCCAAAAACGCCAGTTTTGGCCAAAAAAGTGCGTTTTTGGCCAAAAAAGTGAATATTGTTCACCAGCGCCAAGCTGCTTGGCGCTGGTGGACAATATTCACTTATTTTGCCAAAAACACACTTTTTTGGCCAAAACTGGCGGTATTGGCCAAAAAAGCAAAGTTTTGGCCAAAAAAGCAAAGTTTTGGCCAAAAAGAGATTTGGCCAAAAAAGTGAATATTGTCCACCAGCGCCAGCAAATACAAAAGATTTTGCCAAAAAAAGATTTGGCCAAACAAAAAAGATTTGGCCAAAAAGTGAAGATTTGGCCAAATCTTTTTTGTTTGGCCAAATCTTTTTTTGGCCAAATCTTTTTGTGGCAGAAGTTTGGCCAAATCTCCCGTTTTAGCTAACATAAACAGTTTTGGCCAAAACTTTTACATAGAAAGTTTTGGCCCCAAAAAAGTTATAGCCAAATCTATTTTATTTGGCCAAATGTGTGGGTTGTTTTGGCCAAATCTTTGTCTTTTTTGGCCAGAACTGGCGGTTTTTGCCCAAAAAAAAGTGAATATTGTCCACCAGCGCCAAGCATAGATGTAACTAGCTGAAGCTGTAGGTGTGTTATGTACTGTTACAGTAGGGGGCTGGGACAGGCTGATCTTTCTTAACCCAGTGTGGGAAATTCAGTGGGGCGACCACCCCCAACCCAGCGCGTCCCCGGGTGGCGGATAGGGGAACGGTCTTCAGATATGGAGATCAGCCGCTTGCGGCCGCGGACCAAACTGGCCCCGGGTGGGATCCCGGAAAATCCTCCCCCCTGTGCTCTCAGGGTAGGACGTACGGGCCATGAGCTAAGGGTGAGGTAACCCCGACAGAAAACCCCGAATGCTGAAGACGGAGGACCCGGGCCGCACGGCGCATTCTAACAAACCACGGGTACACGCACTTACGCAAATGATGACACAATCAACCAGCACAGATGGAAATGGCGCTCGCCCATTGAGGACCCCCCAGGGTGGAGCAGCGTCGGGTCCCATGCCTCAAAGGGACCCAGCCCCAACTACTGGAGGTCCCTCCCGTCCGTCTTGTCACGCCAGGGGACGCGGGAGGAAAGTGACTGGCACCACCACAACCAGGAAGAAACCCAGTCAGCAGCGACCTTTTCAGGTCATGCACTGGAACGCAGAAAGTATCCTGAACAAGAAGACAGAGTTGGAGCATATCCTGCATGAGAAGAACATCAACATCTGCTGTATTCAGGAGACGCACCTGACACCCCAAAAGTCCTTCAAAGTGAGAGGCTACCAATGCCTTAGGTCCGACAGAACAGACCGAAGCAAAGGAGGAATCCTGACCCTCATCAGGAACAACATCAATGCCTGTTTGATAGAAACGCACATGGAGGACTCCGAATATCAGGTGATTCGAATCCAGACGAAGACATCAGAATTCCATCTTGTCAACTTCTACTGCCCCAATGATAGACACCTCGCCCTTGACACGATCCCCGCAAAGGCCTCCAACTTCATCGTGGTGGGTGACTTCAACAGTCATTCACAGAGTTGGGGATATGACCACCTGGATCGGAGAGGAGAAGAGGTGGAGAACTGGCAGGACGACAAAGGTCTCATCCTTTTGAACAGTCCCTTTGACTGCCCTACATTCTACTCCAGAAGATGGCACACTACATCAACTCCTGACCTAGCCTTCTGCACGGAAGACATGCACCAGCTAACCAGCAGAGAGGTCGGAGAACAGCTAGGTGGAAGTGACCATCGGCCAGTCTTTTTGACCTTGGGCATGGAGTCCTGCACTGAAGCTTCCTTCCCACGGTGGAACTACAAAAGAGCGAACTGGTTCCTCTTTAGACACCGCACCAGCGAACTCACCAAAGACATCAGAGTCGAGGGTCGAGACATCAACATGGTGGCGAAGGACTTCAACATGAGCATCCTCAGAGCAGCGCGTGAGTCCATTCCCAGGGGTGCCAGGAGAGACTATAAGCCCTACTGGAGCAATGAATTGCAGGAACTGGATGATGATCTGGCAGACGCCAGAAGGGAAGCAGAAGTCAACCCGTCACAAAACAACAACATCCGCCTCCAGGAAGCCAAAGCCAAATTTCTCAAAAAGAAGCTACAGGCAAGACGGAGAAGCTGGCAAGAGAAAACAAGCTCTCTGAACCTTGAGAAGGATGGCAGAAAGCTCTGGAGGCTCACCAAGCAGTTGAATGATGAGAACACCAGCAGAGGAAAGATCACATTAGAAGAGAACGGGAAGGTGCTTACTGGAAAGCATGCTGCCAACCAATTTGCTGAAAGCTATGCAGCTGAGAGCAACCTCCATGTTAGCCCCGAGAAACAGAGAGAAGCAAGAAGAGAGAAAAGAGAGAGACCTGCCAGACAGTCGACAGTGGACGCCATGAGTCAACCACTCACACTCCACGAGCTGCACTCAGCTCTGAAAAAGTCAAAGGCGAAGAAGTCCCCTGGCCCAGACGGCATCACCAACGAGATGCTAACCCACCTTGGTAGTGCAGCAGAGAACAAGCTACTCGAGGTCTTCAACAGCAGCTGGCAAGAAGGATCGCTACCACAACTCTGGCGAGAAGCGATCATGATCCCCATCTTAAAAAAAGGAAAGGATCCAAAGAAGGCCACCAGCTATCGCCCAATCAGCCTCACCAGCTGTGTTGTGAAGACCCTGGAGAGAATTGTGAACGAGCGCCTCAGGTGGTACCTGGAATCCAGGAACCTCCTCGCCCCTGAACAAGCTGGATTCCGACAGTTCCGCAGCACTGAAGATCAGGTCACTTACCTGGCGCAAGAAGTTGAAGATGCCTTTCAGGAACAGAAGCTGGTCTTCGTCACCTGGATAGATCTTCAGAAGGCCTTTGACAAGGTCTGGAAAGATGGACTCCTTGTAAAACTGCTGAGGAAAGGCGTGTCCAGCAACATGTACCAGTGGATTCGCTCTTACCTCTATAACCGCAGGGCAAGAGTTAACGTCGACCAGACCAAAAGCAAGAAGTTCCTCCTTCGTCATGGCGTCCCTCAGGGCGGAGTCCTCTCCCCCACACTCTTCCTTCTCTTCATCGACGATCTGGTGTCTGAGATGCCCAAGGGGATCAAAGCTGCTCTCTACGCAGACGACCTTGTGATCTGGTGCAAGGAGGAGCACGCAAGTACTGCCACCTACAGAATGCAGCAAGCGGCAGATAGGCTGAACGCATGGGCAGAAGATTGGTGCGTCTCCATCAACAAGGAGAAATCCTCCACCACCCTATTCACACTGTCGCCAAAGCAGAAAGCCGGAACCATTAGGCTTGGTGGAACTCCTCTGAGAGAGGATGAAGAAGCAACGTACCTTGGTGTCACCTTTGATAGACGGCAGACCTGGAAACCACACATTGCACAGGCAGAGACGAAGGCCCGGCGCAAGCTAGCCATACTCAGGAAGCTGGCAGGTACCACCTGGGGAGCGAACGAGAAGATACTGAAGACAGTATACCAGGGAACAATCAGACCCCACCTCGAGTACGGCTCCACAGCGTGGTCAACCTCAGCCAAGACAAACCTGCAGACCCTTGACCGTGTGCAAAACCAGGCCCTCCGACTCATCACCGGTGCAATGAAATCCACGCCCATCAAGGAAATGGAGAAGCTTACCACCATCCAACCCCTCTGTCAGAGAAGAGAAGCCAAGACTATGGTACAGGCCGAGAAGCTCAAGTGCCTACCCGACCACCCCATGAAGCACAGACTGAGCAACCTCACCAAGAACCGGCTTAAACGGAGCAGTTTTGTACACGAGAGCAAGAGACTTTCTCGACAGTACAGGGAAGTCCTTCCACAGAACACTCTACCTCTGACTCAAGAAGAAGAGGAAACCCCCAAGGCAACAGAGAAACCAGGCATCCAGATCTGCACCAGTGTTCCATATGTTACCTCAGGAGAAGATCAGAATGACACAGCTCGACAGGCACTCACCTTAGCCCTGATCGACGAACAGTACCCAAAAGAGGCGTGGATCCATGTATACACCGATGGATCAGCAACTAACGCCGTGCTCAATGGAGGTGCAGGCATTCTCATCCAGTTCCCTGGGGGACATACAGCTACATCCAGCGTTGCCACTGGCAAACACTGCACAAACTATAAAGCAGAAGCAGAAGCTCTCATGCAGGCCGCCTCCTTCGTTCAGGACTCCGCAGACCCTTGCTACCAAGTTGTCTTCCTCTCGGACGCCCTTTCAGTCCTTCAGGCCCTAGAGAACGACAAACTCCCACAGCTGGCCAAAGCATTACAGATGGTCAGACAAACCAGAAGAGTTGTCCTCCAGTGGATACCAGCACACTGTGGGATACCAGGAAATGAAAGGGCAGATGAGCTGGCAAAAGAAGGAGCCGTGGAAGACCAACCTGAAAACAGTGTCAGCTTTAGTGAGCAGAAGACAATCATCAAGGCATTGATGAGGCCAAGGACAAACAGAGATGACTACCACACATTGTCCAGAGAGCAGCAAGTCAACCTCATCAGGCTGCGTACTGGCCACAACAGGCTCAATGCTCACATGAACCGAAAGTTCAAGCTGGCGCCATCACCAACCTGTGCCTGCGGTCAAGAGGACCAAACAGCGGAACACATCTTACAGCGATGTCCCTTACTAGATGAGGAACGAAAAGAAGTGTGGCCGTCACCAACTCCCTTGCAGACCAAACTATACGGCAGTCGACAGGAGTTGGAGAAAACGACAACATTTATCACCAGTGCTGGACTGATTGTGTAACCTCTGCGAACGCCAAGAAGAAGAAGAAGAAGACAGTAGGGGGAGGGGGGGGGTGAACATACTGCTGTTTTTGTAGCTGTTGTTGTGTTTTGCACACAGGGGGGGGGGGGGGGGGGGATTGGGGTTGTATACTGCTGTATCTGTAGCTCTAGGTGTGTTTTGCGCTCTACACGAGGGAAGGGGGTGGAGTGTTGTATGTTTGGTACTGTTACAGTGGTGGCAGCGGGGGGAGGGGGATGTACATAATTCTGAATCTGTAGCTGTAAATGAGTTTTGTACTGTTACAGTGGTGGCGGGGGGGGTTGGGGGTTGTACATACTGCTGTAGCCGTAGGTGTGTTTTGCACTGTTACTAAGGGGGAGGGGAGGTGTACATACTGCTGTAGCTGTAGCTGTAAGTAATTTTTGCACTGTTACACTTGGGGGGTTGTATATACTGCTGAATCTGTTGCTGTAGGTGTGTTTTATACTGTAATACTGAGGGGGGGGGGGGTGTATACGGCTGTATCTGTAGCTGTAGGTGTGTTTTGTACTGTTACAGTGAGGGCGGTACGCGGTAGGTGCGGGGGGTTCTACATACTGCTGTATCTCTAGCTGGTGATTTGTTTTGCACTGTTACACTGGGGGGGGGGGGGGGGTTGTACACACTGCTGTATCTGTAGGTTTGTTTGCAACTGTAACACTGGGGGGAGGGGGGTTATACTGCTGTAGCTGTAGCTGTAAGTGAATTTTGCACTGTTACACTTGGGGGGGGTGGTGGTGGTGGTACATACTGCTGTATCTGTAGCTGCACCCAGCCAGCAAGACATTAGCGGCCGATAGTCGGCCGAACACCCTTCAAAAAGTCGGGCAGGTGACGTCAAAAGATACGACGCGGGTGTTGGCCCGACTAACTTTTGCAAAGAGGCAACGAGGCGGCCGACAGGCGGCCGAACACCTGTACTATGGCGGCACGCATCCGGTCCGATGTTAATCGGCCCGATGGCTTGTTGGACCTGCGGCCCGACACCTTATGCCGACATCGTCCCGATGTCTTCCCGCTGAAATCGATATCTTCCCGATGTCGGCATAAGGTGTCGGACCGCAGGTCAAACAAGTCATCGGGCCGATTAACATCGGACCGGATGCGTGCCGCCATAGTGCAGGTGTTCGGCCGCCTATCGGCCGCATCGTTGCCTCTTTGCAAAAGTTAGTCGGGCCAACACCCGCGTCGTATGTTTTGACGTCACCGGCCCGACTTTTTGAAGGGTGTTCGGCCGATTATCGGCCGCTAATGTCTTGCTGGCTAGGGAGTCGAGACAAGAGGAGGCAATAAATCAGCTACGTTCTGTGAACATTTCCCGTGTACCATTTTGTGAAACAAAATTAATTTATGTCTGGCCTTTGCCGTCTTAGTTTTAAACTACTGAAGCCTGATTCGTCATATAATTGTTGGTAGCTTGTTCCTTTAAAGGCAGAGTAAGCCTCCCGTAAACCATCACAGATACTGTCAGGCTTTTACACACAGTACAAACACCCTTTCATTTAAACACTCACCAATTGAGAACATCCTAGGTGCCCTCCGTAAAGAGCGAACAATTTTCAAATAATTTATTTTTGCGTGGTTTATCTTACCCCTGAGCCATCGTGAACCCGTGTGATCCAGTTTTCCCTTTTCACAATGCAGTCGTCATAGTTAGTCATTTGAATGCGACTCGACGTGAGCTTATCTACAATAGCACGTTTTTTATGCACGAAACAACGGCTGTGGTTCACAAGAACTCTAGCGATGGCTTTTGACTGTTGAGAGGAACGGCGATTTGCACTGATAAAACCGTCGTCTGCCACGACCCTTGCGTGACCCTGCTTCCGGGCTTTTCTTTTTTTTAAACTTTCACAACTTCGAATTGTTCTGATCTTGTCTTGATGAAAAACGAATTCTTTTATGATTAAAGAATGTTTGTGTAACAAGCTGTCAATTTATTATTTAGATTTTAAAAGTTAGGTCTAGCGCAAAAACGAGGCGCCATTCTTCTTCAGGGCCAAGTCCACGAAAATAAATTCTTGGAAAATGTCTCACGCTCGACAGAAAGCAGCCAGGATGTTCCCGTTCGGTGAGCGTTCAAATGGAAGTATGCTTGTACTGTATTTAGACGCTCGGGGAGCTCTGTGATGGTTTACGGGAGGCTTACTGTGCCTTTAACTGCTCCGACAATTACCCTTAAAGGCCTACTAAAGTGCAACATTTTTATTGCTTGAATGGAAAGAGCGGCATATCAGAATACCAAATATGTTAAACAAAACAATTTCTTCCGCTCCGATCACCCGTAGTCGGCCTGAGAAAGTGCTCAGCGGGACCCCAGCGACACCCCAACATATTCGTCAATGAGGATCTTGACGTTCCTGACAGTAGTATGGCTCAAATTCATAATCAACACATCTGAAAGAGAGAGAGAGACTAAGAAAGAGAGAGAGGGAGACTAAGAAAGAGAGAGAGAGAGACTAAGAAAGAGAGAGAGAGAGAGACTAAGAAAGAGAGAGAGAGAGAGACTAAGAAAGAGAGAGAGACTAAGAAAGAAAGAGAGACTAAGAAAGAGAGAGAGAGAGAGAGACTAAGAAAGAGAGAGAGAGAGACAGAGAGAGAGAGAGACTAAGAAAGAGAGACAGAGAGAGACAAAGAAAGAGAGAGAGAGAGACTAAGACAGAGAGAGAGAGAGAGACTAAGAAAGAGAGAGAGAGACTAAGAAAGAGAGAGAGAGAGAGAGAGAGACTAAGAAAGAGAGAAAGAGAGAGAGACTAAGAAAGAGAGAGAGAGAGAGAGACTAAGAAAGAGAGAGAGAGAGACTAAGAAAGAGAGAGAGTGAGAGAGAGACTAAGAAAGAGAGAGAGAGACAAAAAAAGAGAGAGAGACAAAGAAAGAGAGAGAGACTAAGAGAGAGAGACAAAGAAAGAGAGAGAGAGAGAGACTAAGAAAGAGAGAGAGAGACTAAGAAAGAGAGAGAGGGAGACTAAGAAAGAGAGAGAGAGAGAGACTAAGAAAGAGAGAGAGAGAGACTAAGGAAGAGAGAGAGAGACTAAGAAAGAGAGAGAGAGAGACTAAGAAAGAGAGAGGGAGAGAGACTAAGAAAGAGAGAGAGAGAGAGAGAGACTAAGAAAGAGAGAGAGGGACTAAGAAATAGAGAGAGAGACTAAGCAAGAGAGAGAGAGACTAAGAAAGAGAGAGAGAGAGAGAGACTATAAGAAATAGAGAGAGAGAGAGACTAAGAAACAGAGAGAGAGACTAAGAAAGAGAGAGAGACTAAGAAAGAGAGAGAAAGAGAGAGAGACTAAGAAAGAGAGAGAGAGAGAGACTAAGAAAGAGAGAGAGAGACTAAGAAAGAGGGAGAGAGAGAGACTAAGAAAGAGAGAGAGGGAGACTAAGAAAGAGAGAGAGAGACTAAGAAAGAGAGAGAGAGACTAAGAAAGAGAGAGAGAGACTAAGAAAGATGGAGAGAGACTAAGAAAGAGAGAGAGAGAGAGACTAAGAAAGAGAGAGAGACTAAGAAAGAGAGAGAGAGAGACTAAGAAAGAGAGACAGAGAGAGAGACTAAGAGAGAGAGACAGAGAGAGAGAGAGACTAAGAGAGAGAGACAGAGAGAGAGACTAAGAGAGAGAGAGACACAGAGAGAGAGACAGAGAGAGAGAGACAGAGAGAGAGACAGAGACAGACAGTCAGATAGACAGACAGTCAGATAGACGGATAGACAGATAGACGGATAGACAGATAGACAGACAGACAGACAGAGCAACTGACAACAGACATACAGACAGAGAGATACGGACAGACAGACAGAGAGACAGACAGTCTCTTGGAGACAAACAGGCAGACAGACACTGTTCCGCCGCTTTGGTAATTATGGGTGTAGCAGAACCCGCGCCGTCGGCAGAGGGATAGTTACAATCACTACTACTCTTTAAAAGTATGGGTTTGTGTGAACCCGCGCCATCGGTAGTGTTTATGTAAATTATCATAATCAATTAATTTTAATGTTTTGTCATGTACACACTAAAAATTTGCAGACAGAGAGCAAATTAGGTGTGTGAGAGATACTTAAAATTTCAAATTGATACCTTTAATGGTTCCAGAGTTACAATGATTTTAGTGTGTCTCTGGGTACTACAGGTGAACCCAGGAAGCACGGCAAAGGTTAATGTGTGTGAGTGAGTGAGTGCGCGCGTGTGTATGTGTTTATGTAAACATATATATGTGTGTGTGTGTGTGTTTGTGTGTGTGTGTGTGTGTGTGTATGTGTGTGTGTGTGTTTGTTTGTGTGTGTGTATGTGTGTGTGTATACGCGCGCGTGTGTGCGGAAGGGCGAGGGGGGCGAGAGAGAGACAGATAGAGAGATCGGGAAAGAGAAAGAAAGGGAGGAAGAAACAGACAGACGAACAGAGAGAGAAAGAGAGAGAGAAAGAGAGAGAGAGCGAGAGAAAGAGAGAGAGAGAGGCAGAGAGAGAGAGAGAAAGAGAGACAGGTAGAGAGATCGAGAAAGAAAAAGAAAGGGAGGGAGAGACAGACAGACTAACAGAGAGAGAAAGAGAAAGACAGAGACACGGAGAGAGAGAGAGAGAGAGAGAGAGAGAGAGAGAGAGGGAGAGAGAGAGAGAGAAAGAAAGAGAGAGAGAGAGAGAGAAAGAGAGAGAGAGAGAGAGAATCACATTTAGCCAAAAACCCAGATGATAAAAACGCTATTTTTCGACGAGAAAAGTTAAAATTGAATTTGGAACTTATTGAAAAAACAGAATTGCACAGTGCCCAGACAAGATCACGAGTAAAATGGATCGAAGAAGGAGAAACAAATACAAAGTATTTTCTTAACTTAGAAAAATCACGTGCACAATCAAAATTAATGCCAAGATTAGAACTGGAGAATGGTGAAGTCATTACAGATCAATTTGATATACTGGAAGCTCAGAGAGAGTATTTTCAAACTCTTTATTCACAAAAAATACCTGATAAAAATTTAGACAATGATATTACATCCTTTTTGCAAGATTGCGATGTTCCTCAGTTAAGTGATGAGGAGAAGGCAGAGTGTGAAGAAAATTTAACGGTTGAAGAGGCATCATCGGCACTTAAATTGATGAAAAATGGTTCCTCACCAGGCATGGACGGAATTACCACAGAATTTATTACGTTTTTTGGTCAAAGTTAAGAACTGTTATTGTTGATTCATTTAACAAATCATTTGAGAATGGAAGTCTGTCCTACACCCAAGCATCGGCGGTTATTACCCTGATCCACAAAGGGAAAGATTTATCAAAACACAGTTTATCAAACTGGAGACCAATTTCTTTGACAAATACAGACTATAAGATTGTAGCTAAATGTTTAGCAAATAGGTTAAGCCCAGTTATTAAAAAGATAGTACACGAAGATCAAGTTGGTTTCATTAAAGGTAGAAACGTCTCTCATACGCTGAGAACAATAGATGATGTTATTGAACATTTTAGATTACAAGAAAAACCTGGTTTGGTACTTGCTTTGGATTTCAAAAAAGCATTTGACAGCATATCGAAAGAGTTTATGTTATATGCCTTTAAGAGATACGGATTTGGAACAGATTTTTTACGTTGGGTAGAAGTATTGTTCAGTAGCACAAGAAGCTGCATTGGATACAACGGTTGGCTCTCAAGTGATTTTGAAGTCAGCTGTGGGGTGCGACAAGGTTGTCCTTTCTCACCACTAGCTTTTGTTATTGGAATTGAGCTGCTTGCAACCCGATTTCGAAAAGGTTCTGAAGTAAAAGGTTTGGAAATTGAAACTGACGATTCAGAAGAATTGCATATGTTTAAAAAGATTTTGAAGGCACTTCTGTATGCCGATGATGTTACCATGTTTTTGCGTGATAAAGATGACATTAAAGCTGTTCTGGGGATATTAGACGAGTTTACAATTATATCCGGTTTGAAGATAAATAGAGTAAAATCAGAAGCAATGTGGATTGGATCAAAACGGAATAGCAACGAGGGAGGATACGGATTAAGATGGGTTAAACAAATGAAGATTTTGGGAATATATTTTTGCAATACATCCAGTGCCTCCCTCGTGAATGAAAACTGGACACAACGAATTAAGAGTATTAAACAGGTGATTTTAAACTGGGAAAAACGGAATCTTGGCATATTTGGTAAAATGTGCGTAATAAAAAGTTTTTTGATTTCCCAGTTTGTTTATGTCATGCAGGCAATATGCATCCCTGAACCTGTGTTGAAAGAAATTAATACGATATTGTTTCGTTTTCTTTGGAGGAAAATTAATTGTAATAAGAAAGCGTTTGAGAAAGTGAAGAGAAGTGTTATGTGCAGTGGAATAGGAACAGGAGGAATTCAAATGATTGATATGCAAATATTGCAAGAATCTATTATGTGCGGCTGGCTTGCTCAGCTTTCGAATATGAATAACAATAGTACATGGACTTGGATTCCTAGATTATATTTCCGTAATTTTGGAACAGATTTATCTTGTTTTAATTCAATTATTGGTCCTAAAAAGTTTAAAGGGTTAGATAGTCTTCAGTCCTCCTTCTGGAGCAAAGTACTGCGAGTCTGGTTGGAACATAATACACTGCACTCTCCTTCATCTCTGAAGATGGCATGCATATGGAATAATGTCGATATAAAATATCAAAATAATGTAATTTATTTTGACAACTGGGCAAAAAAAGGAATAACACATGTCAATGACCTTTTAGAAAACAATTCCATTTTGTCATTTCAAAATGTACAGAACTTAATTGGTACTTCACCAGAACTCTATTTACAGTACATTGTTGTTCACTCGGCGTTGTCTCGTTATTTAAAGAACAATACGGATTATGTATATGCTGTTACTGAAGAATTTTCGAAATTATATTTTAATGATAAAGTTATGTTAAAAGCTAGAGACTTTCGAAATTTTATGACAGATATGAAATATAGTCCACCCTGCTGTGTTCGATTTTGGCTGAACAAACTTGGTATTAATATTGAAGAAAAAGTTTGGCTCAATGCAAAAGAGACAACAACGGAAACCAGACTAAAAGAATTACAGTGGAAGATATTACACAATATATACCCAACCAATATTCTTCTCTTAAAAATGGGACTCACAAATAATGATAAATGTCCATATTGTATTGAACAAGTTGATTATATTGAACATTTCTTTTTCTATTGCAGTAAAATTCACCATTTGTGGAAGCATGTTGAAACATTGTTTTACGATCGATATAACATAGCAATTATTTTACAAGCAACAGATGTGCTGATTTGTGTGCGAGATAAGAATGGTTTGACACATGATATGTTTAAGTATCTTACCCATTTAATCTTGATTGGAAAAATGTGTATAAGTAAATTTAGATATGGGACACCCCTTGAAATATTATTTATCTTTCAAAGGGATTTAACCCTCAGGGGACTGGTATAAAACAAGTGTAAGTTTAACCTTTGCCGGATGCCGCTTTTGACTACACACTCCCGACGATGCGGGTTTGTCTGAACCCATACATTTGAAAGAGGGTTTTTACCGTTTATTCCTCTAACGACGATGCGGGTTTGTCTGAACCCATACATTTGAAAGAGGGTTTTTACCGTTTATTTCTCTAACGACGGGGTGGGTTCAGGGAAACCCACAGCGCTACTTCAGTGGTTGCATCGAGTTTCTCCCTTCACCGAACTCTTGCAGGGGAGGGAGAGGGGGAGGGAGAGGGGGAGGGAGAGACTGAGAGAGACTGAGAGAGACTGAGAGAGAGAGAGAGAGAGAGAGAGACTAAGAAAGAGAGAGAGAGACTAAGAAAGAGAGAGAGAGAGACTAAGAAAGAGAGAGAGAGAGAGAGACTAAGAAAGAGAGAGAGAGAGAAAGACTAAGAAAGAGAGAGAGAGAGACTAAGAAAGAGAGAGAGAGAGAGAGACTAAGAAAGAGAGAGAGACTAAGAAAGAGAGAGAGAGAGACTAAGAAAGAGAGAGAGAGTATAAGAAAGAGAGTGAGAGACTAAGAAAGAGAGAGAGAGACTAAGAAAGAGAGGGAGAGAGAGACTAAGAAAGAGAGAGAGAGAGACTAAGAAAGAGAGAGAGAGAGTCTAAGAAAGAGAGTGAGAGACTAAGAAAGAGAGAGAGAGAGACTAAGAAAGAGAGAGAGAAAGACTAAGAAAGAGAGAGAGACTAAGAAAGAGAGAGAGAGACTAAGAAAGAGAGAGAGACTAAGAAAGAGAGAGAGAGAGAGACTAAGAAAGAGAGAGAGAGAGAGATAGAGAGAGAGAGAGAGAGAGACAATGACAAATTCTTTTTCTTTATTTACAAGGGTAGTGGCATAAGCAAACAGGTGCTTTTTTACATCCAGCCCTCGCCCATGGGAGGGTTTAATCTAATGATAATACGTTTAAAAAATGTTGGAATATCAATTAAAGAAGTAATAAAAACAAACAATGAACAAGCAAACGATTAACAGACTAAAAAAACAAACAAAAATATACATACAAGCGAACATGACATATTATTGTCAAAGGCATAATGAAAACTGTATCAATCAAGCAAAAACGTGTGCAACTTCGAGGAAAGAAAAATTCTGTGAACTGAGGAATCAATGGAACAACTACGTTGCAAATAATAACAATGTAGCATTGTTACATAAGTCATGTTATGAAATTAATTAAGTACATGTATCTACTGAAACGTGTAAAAGGTAAAAATAAGGCATCAACAATATAAACATGGTCAGGCTAAGTGAGAACAAATGTGCCATGTATAAGGAATGAGAAATATCTGTCTTTAAAAGTCTTGGCATTGACGGAATGTCTGATACCGCTTGGAAGTGAATTCCAAAGATTAGTCCCCGAAAAGAGTAGGCTGGACTTAAAAAGATCTATACGAGGCCGAGGAGCATACATTTTTGAAGGGTCTCTTAAATTGTGGGAAGTGAATTGAGAAGAAAGAGGTGCAGGCGCTCTTCCAATTATGAGTTTATGCATCAAAACGCCTTTATTGTACATGAGTCTTGATTTAGGAGGAAGGATGTTTAGAAGTTTATAGTCTTCGTTGGAAACCGAGACTTGTAATAAAATAACTTTGATTGCTCTTTTATGTATACTAAATAAAGGTTTCAGAGTTTTTGCACTCGCACAATCCCAAAGTGTTGACGCATAATCAATGATTGATTGAATGTGAGCGTTAAAGAAAAGTTGCCTGGCATGCCTGTTCAAGAAGTGTTTTATTCTGGACAACAAGTAAAGCCTCTTGGAAAGTACTTTACATACTCCTGTAACGTGATCAGTCCACGATAAATTATTATCAAGAATAACACCTAGAACTTTGTGTTTATTAACTTCTTCAACAATGTGATTATCAATCGTTAAAGGTGGAAGTTTAGATTTCAAGTTTTGGCGTTTTTGTCTGGTGGTAATAAGCATGCTTTTTGTTTTGTCTGGATTAAGAGCCATGTGGTTTAATTCGGTCCACGCTAAAAGCTCGTTTACACTTTCTTGAAGTTGTTTTGACAATACCTTCACATTTGAGTGGGAAGTGTGAATAGTGGTATCATCAGCGAAGAGTTCACAGTTACTGCTTATGTGTAGGGGAAGGTCATTAATGTAAATGGTGAAGAGAAGAGGGCCGAGTACAAATAAAGAGAGAGAGACAAATAAAGAGAGAGAGACAAATAAAGAGAGAGAGAGAGACTAAGAAAGAGAGAGAGAGAGACTAAGAAAGAGAGAGAGAGAGACTAAGAAAGAGAGAGAGAGAGAGAGAGAGACTAAGAAAGAGAGAGAGAGAGAGACTAAGAAAGAGAGAGAGAGAGACTAAAAAAGAGAGAGAGAGACTAAGAAAGAGAGAGAGAGAGAGACTAAGAGAGAGAAAGAGAGACTAAGAAAGAGAGAGAGACTAAGAGAGAGAGAGAGAGAGACT
>NC_090246.1:6996609-7244109 GCF_037325665.1 Littorina saxatilis | reverse complement strand
GTTAAACATTGGTGATTGGAGAGATCGTCTGCAAAAATCAGAGATAGGTCGCTTCAGATTGCAGCTTCTGGAAATTTGCAAGGTTTGCTGCCAGTTAAAGAACTGGATTTTACACGTAATGTATGTCATGTACAGTAAGCAACAACAAAAACACACACAAAGCAAATTGCATCGTCTGTCGACTAGCCACAGACACAAGCCTGGCGAGGTATGCGTGTACTTTATACACGTGGAAGAAACCGGAACCATGCGTCTTTGTTATTGCCGATATCGTTTGGATATCGGCAAAAATGGCCAACTTTCGTAGCGTTATGCTTTGATGATCGGAAAAGGGATGTGTGAGACCATCCAATCACAGCCCCCGAATCCCCCCACGTGTCCATCAGAATAGCTATATAGCCCCATAACCGTGCATATAATGCACAGGTACACACAGAGTGGGGTTATCTTGCAAGTATGCACAGGACATACACAATCCATTCTGTCCTTCAGCTCACACGACGTGTGTGTACCCATACTCTGAGTCACGCTTGTCTGAGATTGCAGTTTGTGTTGGTGTGTGTACTCCCATATGAAACAAATATCACTGCGTTTGTGTTTACCCTTCAATGTGTATTTTTTTTTTATTTCTTGATTCCTTCCGTCGTTAGTTCATGTATGTATTGTTTCCTGAGTAAATGCGTTAAAGTATATCTATATGTATTGGTTGGTTAATGTATTGATTGATGTAATGATGCATTTAATTTCGGACTGATAGATGTATTCATTGATTAGTTTACCTTTTTGTTACTGAATGTTTCTTGTTAACAGATGTATTACATTTTAAATCAGAAATGAAACAGACCGAAAAAAAAAAGAAAAAAAGAGACACGAGAGAGAGAGAGAGAGAGAGAGAGAGAGAGAGATAGAGAGAAAGAGAGAGAGAGCGAGTGAGAGAGAGAGAGAGAGAGAGAGAGAGAGAGAGAGATTTCTTCTTTCTTTATTTGGTGTTTAACGTCGTTTTCAACCACGAAGGTTATATCGCGACGAAGGAAAGGGGGGAGATGGGATAGGGGAAAGGGGGGAGATGGGATAGAGCCACTTGTTAAGTGTTTCTTGTTAACAAAAGCACTAATCAAAAAATTGCTCCAGGGGCTTGCAACGTAGTACAATATATGACCTTACTGGGAGAATGCAAGTTTCCAGTACAAAGGACTAAACATTTCTTACATACTGCTTGACTAAAATCTTTACAAACATTGACAATATTCTATACAAGAACCACTTAACAAGGGTAAAAGGAGAAACAGAATCCGTTAGTCGCCTCTTACGACATGCGGGGTGCAGAGAAATGAGGATGTGGAAAAGAAGACTTTTGGTAAGTGAAATAAAGGTGATGGATCCAGTCAGGTAGAAATAAGACAACAAGAAAAGAATTGGAAAACTGCAGGGAATAGTAGGGAGAGTTTTCTTGGAAGGAAATATAGGTGAAAGGACTGGTAAGGCAGAAATAAGACAAAAGAAGAGAATTAAAGGGGTGGGGTAGCTCTGTTTAAACGCTCCCGCCGCGTGAAGGCGACCCCATGGGAGCGGGCTTTTTACTCCTAAACATTCACCTTTATTGAATGAAATGAAGACCACAACGCTTTTCCACGGACTCGACAAGAAATCTAACTGTCAAATCTGACCACAAAAAAAAAGAAAAGGAAAGGCCCTGCTTCTCCACGTGGGGTACGAAACTCAAACACACACACACACAGATATCTTGAGGGCCACTGCATACCGTCACCCCTAAAATGTACTCATGGACTGAGCTGTAAGCGATTGGACTCGTCTACTTTTGTCAGTGCGGGTAGGGAGGGCTGTTCCAAGTACAAAGCGACTGTTCGGATGATCGCCCCCAATATACATGCATTGAATCGGCTGTCAGCGAAGAGATGGGTCCATTTACTTGAAAATAGGTAGAGAGGGTAAAATTGAGTTCGCCGCGAACAGTTCGCCGCGAACATAGCGTTTCCTACAACATGAAAACGTTTTGTCTCTTCGCGAACAGATCGTTTGCTCTATGCAACGCACCTCAGGTGGCACCCTGCCTCTAGGTCAAGCGTCACTCCCGGAATGACATACGAAATAGCTGGTAATGTATTGGTCACCAGTCAGCAAACGGATTTCTCTTTTCACAGAGTTTTTTTGAGAAAAAAAAATGTCACACTGATTGTTGGTGTTTTTTTAAACAAAATTTCCAAAATTTTAATCAATCAATAAACACGTGATAAAAAGCATGGTAACTGTGTGTTTTCTGTTTATACACACTGATTGTTATTACTTTCATTCCAACCCCCGTATAATCAACCTCCATGTTGCTAATAATTATTATGGGACTGGGTAACGCACTTGCGCTCGGAAGCGAGAAGTTGCGAGTTCGACCCTGGGTCAGGGCGTTAGCAATTTTCTCCCCCCTTTCCTAACCTAGGTGGTGGGTTCAAGTGCTAGTCTTTCGGATGAGACGAAAACCCGAGGTCCCTTCGTGTACACTATATTGGGGTGTGCACGTTAAAGATCCCACGATTGACAAAAGGGTCTTTCCTTGCAAAATTGTATAGGCATAGATAAAAATGTCCACCAAAATACCCGTGTGACTTGGAATAATAGGCCGTGAAAAGTAGGATATGCGCCGAAATGGCTGCGATCTGCTGGCCGATGTGAATGCGTGATGTATTGTGTAAAAAAATTCCATCTCACACGGCATAAATAAATCCTTGCGCCTTGAATATGTGCGCAATATAAATTGCATACAATAAAAATTATTAAAAAAAAAATACATCCCTGCGCTTAGAACTGTACCCACGGAATACGCGCGATATAAGCCTCATATTGATTGATTGATTATGCCAATGGCCTCTAATCTGTATTATAGGCCTTTATGCCACACACGGTCGAAGGCTTTTGATATATAAAACAAAAAATGGCTTGTGTTGGGAGTCCCGAGGCTTATCAGCAGCTATACATAGATCATTGTAGGTGCAGAGTAACTGGTTTACAGTCGAGTCACCTGGTATGAAACCAGATTGCACAGGCGTTATTATGTTATTCAGCTTCACAAAATTAAAAATATGGTTGTGGACACACTTTTCAAACACTTTCCCCACACAGCTTAACAATGATATAGGTCTATAATTCAAACAACACATTTTGGATCCTTATTTAAATATCGGAGTAACATGTGCATATTTCCATAAAATAGGGTATTGTCTTTCGTTCAGGCAACAATTAAACAGCGCTGTAAGCGGTTGTGAAATAACGCCGATTGCTGCTTTAAGTAGCCTATTATGTACGTGGTCTGGGCCGCATGCTTTACTAATATCAAGACTTTTTATAATGTTAATCACCTCTTCGACGGACACATTTAACTCACTCAATTCACAATCAAGGAAAGGAACTATCGGCAGGTCATCATGTTCATTATCCAGAGTGGCCTGCTGTACAAAAAAGTCGTTAAAGACGTTTGCTTTTCCTTCTTTATCATAATAAATGTTACCGTTATGCTCAATAGGTGGTATTTCATCAGAACCAATTCCTTTCTTGTCCATAAACCGTTTTACAATTTTCCACCAATCTTTTTTATTTACATTGTCATAGTTACATATTTTCGAATCTATTTCTTTGTAATAGTCAGTGATCCGTTCTCTTTTCTTGTCGGTTACGTAATTTCGTACTTCGCGAAATAATTGCCAATCTTCTAGTAAGTTTGTTCTCTTTGCTTTGGCATGAATCCGGTTTCGTGTATTTATGAGTGACAAAGTGTCAGCGTTTATCCACGGCGCGTCTTTAGTTCTAACTGTTATCGTTCGGACAGGCATATGCTGTTTGGCGATGTTCATAAGAGTAACTGAAAAGATATCGGCGCAATCGTCGATAGAGTTTCTTTCGAAAATTTCATTCCAATTTACATCTGATAAGTCTGCACAAAAAAGTGTGTACGTTTAACCTGTCATAATTATATACATTTCTCTTAAATGGCTGCTGGGTCTTTGCGGTATTATGAATAATAACACATGGTACGCTATGGTCACTGCATATGGGTGCCAGTACGTCGACGCTCTTTAGTAAATGGAGTGTTTGAGTTAAAATCAGGTCCAGACAGGTGCTACTGTTGTTCGTAATTCTTGTTAGCATGTTCACAATCTGATGCAATTGGAATAAATGTAAAATATCTACTAGGTGCGGTGTCGGCACATTGAAAAAGTCGTAGTTAAAGTCGCCAAGGACAATAAACTTGTTCATGGTATCGTTCACAAGTTGAATGCTTTCTTTAATAAGGCCCCAGTACAATACGGTTGCGTTGGGTGGGCGATAAAAGGAACCGATGAGGAGACTTTCTTGGTCGGTTTTAATTTCAACCCATACAGCTTCTAAATTGTCGACAGTCAGATCTGGGCGGTGTTGACAATAGAGGTTGTTCTTAACGTATAATTATTGCTGTGCATGCCGATGTGGCATGCATTCACCTATTTTTTGTTGTAAATACGTTTGCTTCAGCCCTTTTACGGTGTGAAGCAAGTAAACCGTGTTTTTATCACGTGCTCCTTGTTGTGACCTGGTTTTGGTCGGAGCGTTGCAAAACTGCGTCGTTATTTTTAGAATACGCGTGAGATTCACGTGTTTCTTTTCCATGTCCTGGTTTTGGAGTGAGCCCTGCGAAACTGCGTTGTAAGCTTTAGAATACGTTTGACTCACGTGTTTTTAGTTTTTAATGTCAGCCAGTTCCTTGATCTTCTTTCTGTAAAATATACTGTTTTAAGTTTTGAGCATGCACGAAGTGCGTGATCGGTTACTGATTGGTTGTAAAATAGTAGTCGCACCCGATTCTGTCTAAGGAATGTTGTTGGTTGGTCAATATGGTGACCTTTGACTTTTGAATAACTATTCCATGTTAGGTTTTTGTTTCCATAAATACTACTGTTTGACTTCTTCTCTTCAGTCGATCTGAGGGTTTTATGGAAGAGTTTGGATATTCTGGCTCGCGGATTCTTGCGCTCACGCCCCAGATAGTTTTACCAAGATTCTTTATTGTAAAGTAAAGTGAAGTGAAGGTAAGAAACTGAAACATATGTAAACAAAAGAAACCATAAGAAAAAATACAAACTAATATGAAAAGAATCAAAACACAAACTCGCAACCTCTAAACCACCGCAGTCGCGACCGAGAAACCAACGCTTGGTGGAAAATGGGGTACACAAAAAATCAAATTATTCAAACACACAACTGGAGCACTGGGGCCTTCGTTCCGAGTCGTTTTCTTTACCATAACTTAAAACCAAGAAAACACTACATCGACCGAAGTCGGCACGCTTCTTACTTTTACTATAATTCCTACAACAACACTAACAACACTCTCAAATGAACAAAAATTACAAATTCAGAAAACTCAAACCAGACGGATCTACAACAAAGGAAAAAATGGCGGAATAGCTCGACAAACCACGTGGAAGACTGCAA
Organism: Littorina saxatilis; assembly: GCF_037325665.1. NCBI lineage: Eukaryota > Metazoa > Mollusca > Gastropoda > Littorinimorpha > Littorinidae > Littorina > Littorina saxatilis. The sequence goes on along the minus strand of NC_090246.1, from coordinate 7,238,631 downwards.
ATCTTACTCTACCAAAAAATGTGTGTTAAGAGCGATCACACAAATGATTACAACCTCAAAAACAATGTAAATCATACTAGAGTTGGATCCTTTATTAAAAGAAATGAAGATTACTCACACTTCGTGGGCCACCAGACACCTTAAAAGAGAGGGAGAGAGAAACCGCCCAAAGACAGATTCAGGGGAAACTACCAAGTAAACATTTACAAAGCACAATGATCTCCCTTATACTTCTGCACATATTCTTTCAACTGGAATGAACGAAACGAAATTAAAAGAAAATTAAAAATACTCTCGGAAACAGAACACTCCCCGCCTGATATCTACTCGATATCACTATTAAGACAGGAAAGGAAATCAGTAGTAAAATAAAGGAAAAAGTCCTGCACTCAAAAGTAGGTAGGCAAGCAAACAAAAAAAATGTGTAGCGACGGTAACTGGGTGTTCTGTCTGTGGTTCACAACCGAGTCAGTCATCAGTGTAGGCCTACTAGAGAGGAATCAGTTCTGTGATAGGCCTGACGTAGAGTTTGGCCTGATTGTCTTTGATCACTCGGATCTCAACCGACCGAACAAGATTGTCACGGTCAGTTGGGAAGGTGCGGACCACCAAACCGACCGGCCAACTGTTGCGAGGCACCGAAGGGTCCCTGAGAAGAACCAGACTGTTCTCCTTGAGGTTCTCTTCAGTCTGCATCCACCGCCTCCTCTGCTGTAGCTCCTGCAGGTACTCCTCTTCCCACTTCTTCCAAAAGGCGTTAGACAGTACTTGAACATGCTTCCAGTGTTGTTTGTAACAGTCTTTCAAGATGCTGTAGTCAGGTAAAGGTTGACTTTCGCCACTCTTTTGCGTCAGCAGCATTGACGGGTTCAGAATGAGGGGGGAATCGGGTTCATGGAGCACCTGAACGTAGGCCACCGAAGAGATAGCTTTCTCTGAAGCATCGCAGAAGACGTGGTATTTAGCATCGGGTGACTGGGTAAGGGATGTTGAAAGAAACATGCCAGGTGTTTCGAGCCCTTTGATGTCTTGGAGGGACTGCTTCCACAGCTCCCAACGGTGGCGGAAGTTGTCCGGGATGGGTTTGTCCCAGGCCTTGCCATCTGGAGATACCTCTCGCAGGAAAATCTTGCCACTGATGGTTGCTGGAGCGAGGAAACCAAGAGGGTCATAAATCCCGTTGACGGTGGATAAGACCCCTCTTCGAGAAAAGTCTCCATTGGAAACCTGGGGGGAAATGTCAAATGTATCTCTTTCCAAGTTCCAGCTCAAACCCAAACATCCATGAGTTGGTAAGGGGTCAGTAGGCTGGGGGTTTTGCAGCTCTGTGGACAGTTCTTCTCTGGGAAAGGCTGCCAAAACACTCGTCCTATTTGAAACAACCTTGTGGAGATTGATCCCGCCGTTTTTTTTAAGCTCTCTTTGCGTACGCTGCATGAGGTGGACAGCTTGGTCGACTTCAGGAACGGAGGTGATCCCGTCGTCAACATAGAAGTCCCGCTCGACGAACTTCTTCACATCTGGTGCACTGTGGGCAATGCTCTTCCGGAGGCCGTAGGTAGCAACCGCTGGAGATGGACTGTTGCCAAAGACATGGACACACATCCTGTGTTCCACGAGGGGTGCGTCAAAATTGTTGCCTCGGTACCAAAAGAAGCGTAGGAGATCTCTGTGTTCTTGGTCAACCAAAAACTGGTAGAACATCTGTTCTATGTCCCCAGCTATTGCCACTGCATCTCTGCGGAACCTCAGCAGAATGCCAAGGAGGCTGTTTGTCAAGTCTGGCCCAGACAGCAGCAGCGAGTTCAGAGAGACGCCTTCGAATGTCGCTGACGAGTCAAATACACCGCGGAGTTTGTCAGGTTTTTTGGGGTGGTACACTCCGAAAAGTGGAAGGTACCAGCAGTGTCCAGCTTTACCCTGGGGGACCTCTTCAGCGGAGCCACTCTTCAGGATCTTTTCCATAAACTGGAAGAAGTGTTCTCTTTTTACGGGATTCTTCAGTGATGCCTCCAAGGCCTTGGCACGACTGACAGCTTGGGACCGGTTGCAGGTGGGGATTGGTTTGTCCGATCTCAGGGGAAGAGGAGCCGACCAATGCCTTTCTTCGTTTAGCTTGAATTTCTCATCCATGAGAGCTAAAAATGCTTTGTCCTCCACGGACAACCCAACCTTGTCATCTTCTGGTGTTCGCTGGAAAACTTCAGCTCCGACATCTTTGGTGACGTCAACCTTCAAGTTGAATGGGCAAGGTTCAAAAATGGTCTTTCTTCCATCAATGACGCTCGTCTTGGCAACTCTGATGGTCGATGGTTTGTGGACTTTGTTGAGGCACACATCCCCGATGATTACCCAGCCAAGAGGCAGTCGCTGTGCAAATGGCGATTTCGGTGGGCCAACAATTTGCTCCAGCACGTGGTGGGCTTCAGGGAGGTCCCGTCCAATCAGCAGTGCGATGGGAATTTGTTTGTCGAGAGGAGGGATTCTTTTCCTTATGCGATTGAGATGGCCATGATGTTGGGCCACTTCAGAAGAAGGGATTTCTGATCGATCGTTTGGAATGGTGTCGCATTCAAGTACGTGTGGCAAGATCAAGGACCTTTCGTCAGTGGACTGGACAGTGATGTTCCGGAGCTGACGACCACTCATCGCTTGTGTTCCGCCGCAGGACGTTAGCTGATATTCAATTTCACTGGGGGACGAGCCTAGCTGATCCATCAGCTCCGGCGTTGCCAGAGAGGCATTGCTTTGGTCATCCAAGATCGCGTAAACTTGGATCCCCTTGGGTTTTTCAGGGGGAAAAACTTTGACCTTCACCACCTTACCGCAGGATCTGCTCAGGTGACCCCCTTTGCACAAGGTGGTGCACTTTGCGGACACCTCCCCGCCATGCTTTTTGATGGGATCCAGGGATGCGGATGGTCTGTCCTGATGCATGGCGGTGTGGTGCCTTCCAGAGCAGACACTGCACTTGACCGACATATTGCAGTCCTTTGCCCTGTGGCTGGTGGAAAAAAGACATCTGCAGCACACTCCTTTCTCTTTCAGGGTTGCCTTCTTCTCACTAAGTGATTTTGCTGCGAAGCCTTTACACTCCAGCAAAGAGTGCCTTGCGGTTGTGTGGATTGGGCAAAGCTCGTGTTTTGCTTCAAGGTTGGTCTTTCTGGAGAGCACTGGCTTGGCCTTTTTGTCGTTCTCCAACTTGAAGGCCGGGTCGTTCTGAATTGTGGCGCAAGTTTTAACGAAGTCCACAAAAAACTCAAAGGGGGGGAATGGGACGCGGTGATTGCTTTTGTATGTCGCTGCACCCATGACCCACTTCTGTCTGAGGTGGTGAGGAAGCTTCCGTACCACCATGTTGACCCCTGTAGACGAGTCGTAAAGGGCAAACAGAGGGGCGAGGACAGGGTTCATCTTGGCTGACAAGATTTCTTCGAGGAGGTCGCTCAACTCGTAGAGGCTGCGCTGATCTTGAGAGATAGGTGGAAACTCCTCCAGCCTTGCCTTCAGGCATGCCTCGATGAGCTCAGGTGAGCCAAACCGCTCGTCCAGGCGCTTCCAGAGGAGTTGGAGTCCTCTCTGAGGATTCCCGATGTTGGCAGACCTCAGGCTCTGGGCATACCTCTTGGACTCTGGTCCAAGGTACTTGGCCAGGAGGTCCAGCTCCTCGGCAGGAGAGACATCCAAGTCGAGCATGATGGATGTAAAACAGTCTTTCCAAACGTGGAATGACTCCGGGCGTTCATCGAACGGAGTCAATCGATGAGTCAAGAGATCCCGCTTCATCCAAAACAATGAGGCAGCGTCATGTGATGACTGGACTGGTAGGGACGTGTGGTTCTGCCTGGGTCCAACTGCAGATCCCTGTGTATTGAGGCGGGAAGAGGCTCTGGAAAGAGTGGGAGATGATGCGTTAGACGGCTGGCTGTAGGCATCGTCGTTCGACAATCTTGGCTCGTGCCATCGACGTTCGTGCGTGGTGGACGTGGAGTAGTCCTGGAGGGCGGGCTCCTTCTTGATCGTTCTTTGAACAGTGTGGAGGCTGGGCTCGTCCCTCAGCCTGAGGGCGCTCAGCTCCGCCAGTTCCTTGGTAAGATAGGCTTTCCTTTTTGCCAGCTGGTACTGTTCCTCTGCAATCTGCAGCTCGAGTTCCACCTCTGCCAGTCGTTGGTTGGTGACGGAGAGGGTTCGGGCTCGAGCAGTCTTTTCTTGAGACATCATAGTGGCGAAATTTTCTTACTATTCTGGCTCGCGGATTATTGCGCTCACGCCCCAGATAGTTTTACCAAGATTCTTTATTGTAAAGTAAAGTGAAGTGAAGGTAAGAAACTGAAACATATGTAAACAAAAGAAACCATAAGAAAAAATACAAACTAATATGAAAAGAATCAAAACACAAAATCGCAACCTCTAAACCACCGCAGTCGCGACCAAGAAACCAACGCTTGGTGGAAAATGGGGTACACAAAAAATCAAATTATCCAAACACACAACTGGAGCACTGGGGCCTTCGTTCTGAGTCGTTTTCTTTACCATAACTTAAAACCAACAAAATACTACATCGACCGAAGTCGGTACGCTTCTTACTTTTACTATAATTGCTACAACAACACTAACAACACTCTCAAATGAACAAAATTACAAATTCAGAAAACTCAAACCAGATCTACAACAAAGGAAACAAGAGGCGAAGCCTTCAAGGCTCACGTAAGAAATCGACAAACAGTAACACAAACTCAATCACTCCGTCACACATACACACATACACACACACACACACACACACACACACACACACACACACACACACACACACACACACACACACACAGAAAGAGCATAGGTGAAACTGTGCAAGAAAGCGAGACACTAGATCTAGATCTGTCTGTCTGCATGTAGCCTACTTACAAGGACACGACTGCCAACTAGTCTCGGCGCGCTCAAAATAATAATGACCGAGACTTTCAGTACTTCCTTTGCGTGACGTCTAACCCTCTTACGTCATAATGTGACGTCAATGTAATGTGACGTCTTCAAATGTTAGAGTTTCTACCACAGACATACACACGCACATACGCACGCACGCACGCACGCACGCACAGACAGACAAAGTTACGATCGCATAGGCTACACTTACGTGAGCCAAAAATGGCGGAATAGCTCGACAACCACGTGGAAGACTGCAAATCTTACTCTACCAAACAATGTGTGTCAAGAGCGATCACATAAATGATTACAACCTCAAAAACAATGTAAACCATACTAGAGTCGGATCCTTTATTAAAAGAAATGAAGATTACTCACACTTCGTGGGCCACCAGACCCCTTAAAAGAGAGGGAGAGAGAAACCGCCCAAAGACAGATTCAGGGGAAACTACCAAGTAAACATTTACTAAGCACAATGCTCTCCCTTATACTTCTGCACATATTCTTTCAACTGGAATGAACGAAACGAAATTAAAAGAAAATTAAAAATACTCTCGGAGACAGAACATTGGATGTTTTATGTAACGTATCAAAGTTAGCAAGTGAGCTTATGGGGTTCTTCTTGTAATGTTTTAAAGTCAACGTGAACGATATTGTCAACGTGAACGTGTTTTGGATACAGTTTTATTGAAAGCTGTGAATTGTTTTGTGCCCTTCGTTTGAGAGGCAACACGTTTTCGGCACTCTGGTCAACCCACACAGCGCATAAGGTATGTTTTGTTGTTACTTGTTTGTGTTGTATTTTGGTCGCCATTTTGTAATGACTTTGTGAGTTGTTTACGTATAACGTGAGTTGGAAGTCTGACTTGTTGTAGTGTTTCTTTATTGTGTGTTCAACTATTCTATAGTTTTGTGAAACGTACAGCAATGATTTGTAGACGCTAGAAAGTCGCTAATGTTTATAATGATAACTTGTGTTTTTTGTGGTTAACGAAGTTCGAAGTGAAACGTTTTCTCTGACTTATCCTTGCATTACGTTAAACTGAGGAATTTAGGTAAAAGAGCTTGCGGTCTGTGGTGATCGTTTGTAAACGAGCTTATTTCTAATAACGCTATTGGGGGAAATTGGATGAGGAAATATCTTGTTTGTGACTTTGATTAACGCAGGAATGTTGTCGTTTAGAGATTTTTTAGTATGACAGTTTGCTTTTTATTCCTGGCCTGATGAGTCAACGTTTTGTATTCTCCTGAAAGTAGCCATTTTGGTTTTAAACGTATTTATGCTAAGTTTCTTGAGTATTCTTAGTGTTTATTATATTGTTTAACGTAAAGAACGTAACCTTTTATTACTGTTAAAGGATTAACCAACGAGTGTTTGGTATTATAACTTTCTTGTCTGTTTGTCTTCGCCTGTTTTGTGATTGTTTATTTTTCCCGTTTTTGTTTCTTGCGTTTTGTTTATGCATTTTTGATATCTTTGCCATGTCTAATGAGGGCCCCAAAGGGTTTAAAATCGTGATCGTGATTGGCGTTTTTTGACCTTTCTGTGACCGTGATTGCCGAAATTTCAATTTCTGTGATCGTGATGGGACTTTGCCCGTGATCCGTGATGACAAACAAATCAAGTCTCGTGATCGTGATCGTCATTTGTTTTCGTGATCGTGATGGGCATTATTGCAAAGCATTTTATTTTCAACGTACATTTTTCACAGCTGTATCACTCTATGATCCTCTATTCGTCAAGGAGCCAATCCTGATTGAAGGGAAGCAACAACGCATTCAGAAATATGATTTTGACAGCGATTGCTTCTCTTTAAGAGAACCAATCACACAAAAAAGGAGAATTGCTAAAGCCTGCCAAACTTCATCCAATGGAAGGGCTTCGTGCTAAAGCCTTTTGAGTGCATTCAGTCAAATTCGAATTCGAAGATCAAAAATGGCGTGCAGCGGTACTGTCATCGAACTTCTGTTATATTTTGTGGATTCAAACCAGACCAAAGCAGGCGGCGAGAATGCCTTCCTTGATGGAAAGGTCAGGCTACGGGTCCGTCTTTCCGATCCGAAGACGAAATGTCAAGGTATGTTGATCTATTCAGGGCCGGACTAGGTTTGTACTAGGGGGGGGGTTACAGGATGGGGGTCCAGGGGGCAAAGCCCCTTGGTGGGGGTTGCAAGGGGGCGAAGCCCCCTTCAAGCTGAACGTTTTTGGATGTTTCTGGAGGGAAAGTAAGCCTCTCCTTGAACGAAAAAGGTAAATTCGACAGCAAGCTGTATAGACAATGAAGAAGAATTGAGATTGTAATGTAAGGACTCATACTTTTCATCACAAAAATCGTTGAAGAAAAATGTCTTTCGAAAGGGGGTGAGAGGTGCGATTTCTCCTCGGATTTCATGATGATCCAGATGCAACCCCCCCCCACCCCCTCCCTCCCCCCCCCAAAAAAAAAAGCGTTTGGGAGGTACATGTTTAAGCCAAGGAGGGGGGGGGTTGCGCATCCCCTGTAATCCCCCCCCCCCCTAGTCCGGCCCTGTCTATGTTGCTCTATAACTGTTCTGAATGTAGGCAATTAAAGATCTTGAAATTTGTTCAAGATCTTTGAGTTTGATTGAGATCATTGACATTGTCGACATTGCCACGTCCGGCTGTCACTCGCTCAGTGTGACCTCGACTGGCTCGAGTCTGATTGAGTCTGCGTGTAGCCAAAACCGAAACTAGAAATGTGTTTTTCACCCCAGCAACGTAGACACGCTTGGCATAGATTCTAATTGTCGTTTCTTTGCATTAAGCTTGGATTTATTTTAGCGCCTGTAAACTTATCAACAATGGGATAAATTCAGGAACTATGGCGGGGAGACGTGCCAGTTTGGGTCACTTGATCCTCATGTCAAAGTCGATCAAAGTCATGTTCGTTGGGGATTTTGTTATTATAGACTCTACCATCACACATAGATGTACTTTAATTTCAATCCACCCAATAGTTTTTGAGAAAATGGCCTGGGTTTAAAAGATTTAGCTCTGAAAATGTGAAATTGTGCAAGTATTATATATAACCATGTGTGTGAGTGAGGGTGTGGGAGTTGAATGTGTATGAGTGTATATTCCTTCACCCACCTTCATGATTCCTAGACTGACCTTTAGTCAGGATTATAGACTCTACCATCACACATACATGTACTTTAATTTCAATCCACCCAATAGTTTTTGAGAGAATGGGTTTAAAAGATTTAGCTCTGGAAATGTGAAATTGTGCAAGTATATATATTCATGTGTGTGAGTGAGGGTGTGGGAGTTGAATGTGTATGAGTGTATATTCCTTCACCCACCTTCATGATTCCTAGACTGACCTTTAGTCAGGATTATAGACTCTACCATCACACATACATGTACTTTAATTTCAATCCACCCAATAGTTTTTGAGAGAATGGGTTTAAAAGATTTAGCTCTGGAAATGTGAAATTGTGCAAGTATATATATTCATGTGTGTGAGTGAGGGTGTGGGAGTTGAATGTGTATGAGTGCAGGGGCGGATTAGGGGGGGGTTACAGGGGTTCCGGAACCCCCCCCCCCCCCGGCTGTCAAAAAAAAATAATGCTAACTTTAAAAGAAATAATGAGTGGCTGCTGACACCAGTTGTTCATGTTTAAAATCAAGGATAAGCCATAAATTGTTCATAAAATAGCTAAAACTCTTCAGCTTCTGGGGGGCCTTGCCCATGACCATGTACCCCACAAGGTCTACCCCTGGACCCCAGGTTGTAGCCCCCCCCCCCCCCCCCCCCCGCCTCTGGCTTAACTGCCCTGGAGTGTATATTCCTGTGAGTGTCTGTATGAGAGAGAGAGAGCGAGAGAAAAAACAATGAAAACAACATTCTTGTAACTGATTACAAATCATGATATGTATTTCTATGTGTGAATGAAAGAGAATTAAAAAAAATAATTAAAAAGTGCAACAGTTGTCACTTTGTGTTAAATAAACAATAGATCCAGAGGAGCGAATAACTGTGTGGTTGTGTTTACTTTGACACGTGCTTTCTGTACCTGCAACTTTTACCGTGACCGTGATTTGCCACTGGTGTTCGTGATCGTGAAAAAAAAATCAAGGTAACTGTGATCGTGAAAGCTAAAATTTCCCTTCCCGTGATCGTGATGATACCCCCCCTTTGGGGCCCTCGTCTAATACTTTGTTTTCTTTTTCTCTTTTTCTTTCTGTTTAGTTTTTTACCGCAATATGCAATACTGAATATGCAATACATAGTACTGTAATCAATATACAATACTGATCAGATGTAAAGTAATAAACCAGTATTTTTGCGCGTTATCGCGTGTAACCTGTGTTTGTCATTTCGTATTAACAATTTGTAGTACCAGCCTCGCACACGAAGGCGCGCACAATTGCAACACCTCCGTGGGGATCGTTAGGTCTATCAAGTCAGATCTGCAATCACATGTGAACGTGTCCGGAACAAAGACGGCAAGTTAACACGTTTCTTAACAGGCCGGCGGTTCGTCTGGATGAACGTCCCCGACAAACCCCTCGACAAACAGGTGCGGATCGGTGTGGCCAGTGCCCGTCTGTACCACAGAGAGCAACCCAAGGTGAGGAGAACCATGGCCTGCACACGCTGCCTCCAGGAGGGGCACTGGACGTCTGATTGCGGTAACGACATCGCATGCAGAGAATGTGGTCAGTCTGGCCACAGGAGAGGCGACCCCGATTGTGATGCCGTCCCCGCTGGGGACCCCCCTCTCACGTCAGATGATGTGGACGTGGCGATCGAGCGCGGCACAGAGGAAACTGCCAGCGACGAAGATGAACGGGAAGAGTCCCAGTCCCAGTCCCAGGAAGAGAAAGAGAGTGCTTCACTGGCTGATAGCATTCATGATTCATCACAGAAAAAACAGTGTAACAATCCCAAACAAAAACACGCACAAAAACAAGGATTCCTTTCCCGCGGCAGACAGGTCAACACAAACAAACTAGACACAAACCAAACAAGGCTCATTTTAGAGCCACGCTCGCGGTCACTGAGTGTGAAAAGGCTAAGGTCACAAACAGGGGATTCCCCTGACAGTGACAATACGACAGAAAAGCTCCCCAAGTTGACACTGGCTGACACGGGTGTCCGTGATGCACGTGACTGCGCCACACCTGACATGGGGTAGGTTTAACTGTGGTTTGTTGATGTCAACACGGTGACGGACTGATACTGTCTCTAGGACGATGATCATGCCTGACGATTTAAGGCAGTAGGACACACCTCCCTTCCCGGATTTAGAACGCGTTTCGTGTCGCAACAGATTATCCACTTATTAGCCTTATCCGTATGCAAAATAATGAAATAAACATTAGGAAATGGCAGAAGTTTACAACTATCGACATTCTCTATCAGTGCAATAAAAAACAATCGTTAGAACTTGCATTTACGACATGTCGTGCGTGAGAACGTGTCAGTAAACAAGCACTTCTTGCCTGGCTGAAGAACCTTACGAGTCAATCTAAAACAGACAAGTAATGGAAAGCAGTCTGCGGATAAACATAACAAACTGCTGATGAAAAAGTGTGTTTATCCCTGCTCTGGATAGTAAAAGACATCGGACTGATGACAAAGTGGCAGCGTTCACGCGAAAAGATATTTGTCAGATTATCGCTTCTACATTTTATTGCACGTACTTGGGGCAGATCTGAATTTCACACTGGAAGATGACAAATTGGTCTTGTGAGTTGAGAACCACATTTATCAGGTAACTTACCAAACCGGAGTGTGTGTGTGTGTGTGTGTGTGTGTGTGTGTGTGTGTGTGTGTGTGTGTGTATGTGTGTGTGTGTGTGTCAGTGTGTGTGTGTCAGTGTGTGTGTTTGTGTGTGTGCCGGATTACCACCATTAACGCACCCTTTTGGACTTTTCTACGTAACCTTACTATGCCTGCTGTGACATTCACGAGGATTATTGTGATTCTTGGACAATCGTGTGCCTGTGCTGAACTTGCAGGAAGACAAACGGCGTCGGAACGGTATACGTGCTGCCAAGTGTGCACGCCCAGAGCGCAGTGTGAACCGAGAGGGAGTGTGTCATTGTGTGGAAGTTTTGCTTGATTGATTTATTCATGATTTAATTTGCTTTTTGGTTCAATAGTGTACGTTATACTTTGTATTTTGTGGTGTGATTCGCCCGAGTGCGAGACCCCCATCCCCGAACGCCTCTGTGGGTAGAATTGTATACGTGTGTGAGTAACGTGAGTGTGTAGATGAGTTCAACGCAACAGCTAAGTTTCAGCCTGACAAAGAAATTCGAGTGACACAGCTAAGGGGTGTACTTGTTAAATATTTCTCTATTAAAACAAATGTTTCAAGATCTTTAGGCCAATAAAAATAAATTGTCTGTTTCTAATAACATTGGTAAACAAAATAGGGTAGGTAGGTAGGGATTTTTTTATTTTTTTTGCCAGGATAGAATTCTTGAAAATAACTAAATGACACAAAGAGACAAGACTCGCTATAGATAGATTGATAAACAAAATTTTAAAAAATGTGACAAAGGATATAACATGATTGTGGGTCTGGAATCTTCAGTAGTAATTGCATAAAAAAGTCTGATATATCAATTATCATGTTAACTTTTCTTAAAATGGGTGTGCTAAATCTTAGTCTGTTTGTTTTTAATGGACTAAGCAATCCTTGGACTGACAGAAAAGATGTATTTTAAAATATGCAGTTGCTTAAAATTACTTATTTTTCTAATTGGAAGAGAATATGCACTCTTTTGTGTTCAAATGGTAGGGGGCGGGGGTAGTAAAAGGATCACAGTTCAAGATTGTGCGCGACAAGAGGTGTGTTTCTTTTAACTGTGATAAAGAGCGAAAACTCAACTTGGTATCTAACACTATTTCTGAACACTGTAACCACTTTAGCACTTTTAATTTATTTTTTCTGTCTTCCAAACTTCTAATTCAGCTTCAAAAATGAGAGAAAAAAAGTGTGTTTTTCTGAATTCAGCAGTTAAATCACTATGTTGGATATCTTTTTTACTTCCCTATTTATCTTCTTAAGTTTTTGATCATCTGATTACCTTGCTTTCCTATTTGGAAGATAATATGCACTCTTTTCTGAAAAATGGGTAGGGGGTGGGGGTAGTAAAAGCATCAAAGTTCAAGATTTTGCGCGACAAGAGGTGTGTTTCTTTTAACTGTGATGAAGAGGGATAACTCAACTTGGTATTTAACACTATTTCTGAACACTGTAACCACATTAGCACTTTTAATGTTTTTTTCCTGTCTTCCAAGCTTTAAATTCAGCTAATAAAATGAGTAAAAAAGTTTGCTTTTTCTGAATTCAACAGTCTAATTACTATGTTGGATGTTCTATTTTGCTTCCCTATTTCTGTTCTTAAGTTTTTGATCATCTGATTACCTTGCCTTTCTATTTGGAAGATAATATGCACTCTTTTCTGAAGAATGGGTAGGGGGTAGGGGTAGTAAAAGCATCACCGTTCAAGATTTTGCGCGACAAGAGGTGCGTTTCTTTTAACTGTGATGAAGAGGGATAACTCAACTTGGCATCTAACACTATTTCTGAACACTGTAACAACATTTGCACTTTTAATTTTTTTTTCCTGTCTTCCAAGCTTTAAATTCAGCTAATAAAATGAGTAAAAAAATGGGTTTTTTTCTGAATTCACCAGTTAAATCACTGTATGTTGCATGTTCTATTTTGCTTCTCTATTTCTGTTTTTAAGTTTTTATCATCTGACTACCTTGTTTGTCTATTTGGAAGATAATATGCACTCTTTTCTGAAAAATGAGTAGGGGGTGGGGGTAGTAAAAGCATCACAGTTCAACATTTTGCGCGACAAGAGGTGTATTTCTTTTAAAATTTGTGAAGAGGGATAACTCAACTTGTTCTTTAACACTATTTCTGAACACTGTAACCACTTTAACACTTTTAATTTATGTTTGATGTTCCATGCTTCAAATTGGACTTCAAAATTGGATACATACGGGTTTTTTTCCAAATTCACCTGTAAAATCTTTATGTTTGATGTTCTATTTTGCTTCCCTGTTTCTCTTCTTCAGTTTGTGATCATCCGATTGTTTTTTTGTTAACATATTCACAATAAAATATCACCAATTCTTTAGTAGGGTTTACGTGAAAAAATCTCATACCTATGCTCAAACTTCAGTCGTTATCTCAAAATTTTGCGCGACAAGCTCTGTTCATTTTGTTTTTTCCTGATAAACAAAACACTGAACTAACATAAAAACAACCCTTTAAAACTGCCTAACCACTTTGAAATATGGCCTCAGGTGTATACTCCAGCCTTAAGTGTGTTCTCACTTAACGTGAGAGGGATTCGATCCCCAAACAAACGGAAACAGTTTTTAAAAAGACAAAAGTTTGATGTAGTATGTTTGCAAGAAACGTATATCACGAAACAGGTAGCTGATGTGTGGAAAAAGGAATGGGGAGGGGATATGATTTATACCGAACGAACATCACACAGTGGTGGTCAAATGATTTTGTTTAAAAAAGGATGTAATTTTGATTATAAAGTAATGGAGACCCATTGTGATAGAATCCAAGGGGTAAATATAATTTGTGAAGGAAAGGATTTGTGGATTTTGAATGCTTATGCGCCAAACGATGTAAACTCCAAATGTGTTTTTTATCAGAAGGTTGTGTCAATTATTAAAGATTCCCGTTTGAGTAACGTCATTTTGTGTGGTGATTTTAATTGTGTTCTTGATAATGAGTTAGACATAGTGAGCGGAGAAAGGCACGCTGAAAGAGCAGTGTCACAACTGAATGAAATGTTTATCGCATGTGATTTGTTTGATGTATGGAGATTATTTAACCCTGGTATTAAAGAATTTTCTTGGTCAAAGAAGAATCCGTTTATTGCTAGGAGAATTGACTATGTATTTACATGTGCAACACTTTTTGATAGAACTACGGAATGTTGTTTATTGTCTGTTCCCTTTTCCGACCACAGAGGTTGTTCTGTGCAACTCAAATTATCTGAGATTGACAGAGGCCCGAGTTACTGGAAATTCAATAATTCTCTCCTTCAGGATAAAGATTTCATTGATGGTATGAATAGAATGATTGAAAATCACGCATATGATTTTATAAACGATACTGATTATCAAACCGTATGGGAGCTGTTAAAATGTGAAATAAGAGATTATGCAATGCAGTACGCGCAGAAGAAAAGCGTTGAAAGAAGAAACGGTATTGTTTTGTTGTATGCTGAATTAAATGATTTGGATGCAAGGTTAGCGAATGACCCAGATAACTGTGGAATGCAATGCGAGCGTGAGAACCTTAAGTTAAAAATAGAATTAGTTGAGCAGTGTAAAGCTCGCGCAGCCCAAGTACGCGCCCGTGCGAAGTGGGTAGAACAGGGAGAAAAGAACACAAAGTATTTTCTCAACCTTGAAAAAGCCAGAGCAAATGCGACTGGGTGGCCGAGTGGTAACGCACTTGCGCTCGGAATCGAGAGGTTGCGTGTTCAGGCCTGGGTCAGGCCGCAATTTTCTCCCCCCTTTCCTAACCTAGGTGGTGGGTTCAAGTGCTAGTCTTTCGGATGAGACGAAAAACCGAGGTCCCTTCGTGTACACTACATTGGGGTGTGCACGTTAAAGATCCCACGATTGACAAAAGGGTCTTTCCTGGCAAAATTGAAAAGGCATAGCTAAAAATTTCCACCAAATACCCGTGTGACTTGGAATAAAGGCCGTGAAAGGTGAATGCTCGCCCTAATAGGCTTGAGGTTTGCTGGCCGATGTGAATGCGTGATATATTGTGTAAAAAATTCCATCTCACACGGCAGAAATTAATATGTAAATCGCCGTGAGCTCTTGTGAGAAACGGCGATTAATAATTATCCATTATTATTATAATGGACAGTATACAGTGTGAATCTGGGGAAGTGATAACTGACCAGCGTGAAATCTTGAACGCGCAAAAGAATTACTATGCTGATTTGTACAGAAAAAAAGTAAACGTTGAAAACATGGATGAGAAGGTGGATCAGTTTTTATCTGATGTGACAACATTACAGATTTCAGATTTTCAGAGAAATTAGTGTGAAGGGTTAATAACTGAAAACGAAGCTCTCGCTGCACTTAAACAAATGAAATCTGGGTCGGCCCCTGGGGTTGATGGTATTACTGTAGAATTTTTGAAAGTGTTTTGGACCCGCATCAGAACATTGTTAATTGCGTCTTTTAATGCAAGTTTTGACGATGGAAAATTGTCTTCCACGCAGCGCAAAGCTGTCATTACCCTAATACACAAGGGAAAAGATTTGCCTAAAAATGAATTAAAGAACTGGAGACCCATCTCCCTTACAAACAGCGATTATAAACTGATAGCCAAGTGTTTGGCAAAAAGGTTAGGAAGCGTTATTGGTGATATTGTTCAGAAAGATCAAGTCGGTTATATTAAAGGCAGAAAAGTATCTACAATATTAAGGTTAATTGATGATGTAATCGAACAGTCACACGAGTTAAATCAACCTGGCCTGTTGGTCGCAATTGACTGTGTTCAAGCGTACGATAGTATTTCAAAAGTGTTTATTATTAAAGCCTTTCAAAAATTCGGGTTTGGGCCAGAATTTGTTCAATGGGTGACTGTGTTAATGAACGACACGGTTAGCTCAGTGCAGTATTGTGGATGGTTGTCTGATTTTTTTGATGTGAAAGCCGGGATTCGTCAAGGGTGCCCGTTTTCATGTTTGGCCTTTGTACTGGCCATTGAATTGTTGGCATCAAAAATAAGACAGTGTAGACGTATTAATGGAATCTCGTTATGGAACAATGTTGATATTGCAACTGTTATTAAAATTGCTCTGTATGCAGATGATATCACTCTTTTTATATTTAGTCAAGTTTTGACTAAATATTTTAACATCGAGGGGGAATCGAAACGAGGGTCGTGGTGTATGTGCGTGCGTGTGTGCGTGTGTGTGTGTGTGTGTGTGTGTGTGTAGAGCGATTCAGACTAAACTACTGGACCGATCTTTATGAAATTTGACATGAGAGTTCCTGGGTATGAAATCCCCGAACGTTTTTTTCATTTTTTTGATAATTGTCTTTGATGACGTCATATCCGGCTTTTCGTGAAAGTTGAGGCGGCACTGTCACGCCCTCATTTTTCAACCAAATTGGTTGAAATTTTGGTCAAGTAATCTTCGACGAAGCCCGGGGTTCGGTAGTGCATTTCAGCTTGGTGGCTTAAAAATTAATTAATGACTTTGGTCATTAAAAATCTGAAAATTGTAAAAAAAAATAAAAATTTATAAAACGATCCAAATTTACGTTTATCTTATTCTCCATCATTTGCTGATTCCAAAAACATATAAATATGTTATATTCGGATTAAAAACAAGCTCTGAAAATTAAATATATAAAAATTATTATCAAAATTAAATTGTCCAAATCAATTTAAAAACACTTTCATCTTATTCCTTGTCAGTTCCTGATTCCAAAAACATATAGATATGATATGTTTGGATTAAAAACACGCTCAGAAAGTTAAAACAAAGAGAGGTACAGAAAAGCGTGCTATCCTTCTTAGCGCAACTACTACCCCGCTCTTCTTGTCAATTTCACTGCCTTTGCCATGAGCGGTGGACTGACGATGCTACGAGTATACGGTCTTGCTGAAAAATGGCATTGCGTTCAGTTTCATTCTGTGAGTTCGACAGCTACTTGACTAAATATTGTATTTTCGCCTTACGCGACTTGTTTAAAGGATGAGATTGATATGTATTATGCACTTGAAATAATGAATGACTTTTCTAGCTTTTCAGGCTTAAGGATACATAAGAGAAAGTCTGAGGCGATGTGGTTGGGTAGTAGAAAACATTGTGATGAAACATTTTATAATTTTGTTTGGAAGAAAAAGTTGAAGATTTTGGGTGTATATTTTTGTAATGATAAGAGTGCTTCTTTGGTAGAAGATAACTGGACTGGAAGAATAAGGAATATTAAGCGATTGATTTGTGCATGGGAGAAGCGAAATTTGAGCATTGTAGGGAAAATATGTATTGTGAAAACGTTTTTAATTTCACAATTTGTGTATATTATGCAAGCGTTTGTATTACCTGACTGTGTTTTGAATGAAGTCAATACCTTATTGTTTAGATTTTTGTGGCGAAAAAGAGATTGTAATCGGAAGGCCTTTGAAAAGGTGAAAAGAAGCGTTTTATGTTTTGAAATTGAAAAAGGTGGTTTAAAAATGATCGATATTAGGCAAATGCAAATTTCTTTTTTATTACAATGGGTTTCACAACTGACAAGTTCAAGTTCAAGTTTTATTTATTCCAATAAAACCCCGTGAGGGTACATGGAAAATTAAAAAACACAATAAAAACACATTTCATTCAACACCAAATAAAAGGAACTAAAACAAAAAGAAATCAGACTATGTACAGAAAAGGGAGTTGAGGGGTGAGGGAGAGCAAAAACAATACAAGAAACAATTCAACAATAATAATAATAAATAATAATAATAATAATCATAATCATAATAATGATAATAATAATACAAAAAATAATAAAACATTACAAGTGCAAAGTGATTACATACATTTCTTTACTATGGGAAATGGGGGGAAGGGAGGGGGCGGGGTGATGGGTGGGTTAACATAAGGACAAAAATACTATTACAAACAACACAAAACAGATAACGGAGTATAAAGCTAAAAGAGAATTAAATTTTACTCGCTTCTCAAACAGTCCATGACAAGTGTCATGAACTTTGCGAGTTTTAGCAATAAACTCTTTTTTGTCCACCTAAATCTGAGATAAGAGGTTAGAAAGGAATCCGGTCAAGAGTCTACCCTACGATAGTAAACACACAATAATCCTAGCGGGAGACACAACTTGGGTCAGGGGAAGATAATAGACAGGGGAGGCAACTGAGTCGGGCAGGAGATAATTACACAAAAAGACTGGATACGCCACTTGGCTACACCCCCCCCCAGCTCTATACCAACTGCGTCCTCGCAGGTACAGCGCCTCGGGAATAGCTGAAAATGACATCTATAAATCAAACACAAGTTCACCCAAGTGAAACAACAAATAAAATCAGAAACGGTAACGGATGACACTCACAGTCACCCAACCCATTCATACAAGATACAATACAACAGGCAATCAATAATCATAGTGTACACACAATCTCTTAGCTGAGCACAAACAGTCTCACAAATGACACATTGCCCACGTGACAGCAGCACATTGTTAACCTGACTGTTCACTGTAGACGGATGGCGGGGACATGACAGCGGCACACTTATTATATTACACACAAGTCCGTCTGTTCAAAATGATCAAGTTTATTACATGACTGCTCAGAACGACGACAATCTCTGCCGTATACGCTGTGAGCGGCGCACAGGCACAGCAGCTGGAGGAGGAACCAGAGGTTCTGGGTCTCTAGCCAGAGGCTGGTCTTGAACACGTGCTGGAGGTGCCTGTAGATCAGGAACTGGTGCAGGAGCTGCTGGCTGCACCGGAAGAGGCTGGATGGGTGGGGGGGAAGACAGGGCGTGCCATGTAGACAGTGCCTCGGTCAGGGAATGTTGGGGTAGCAGGGACTTGGGGTAAAGGGGCAAGATTAAGCGTGGAATCCCAAAATGTGACCTGCTGAGTGTCGTGTAGCTGCACGGGGACTGGCAGTGTCACATTCTGATGCTCTTCCTCTGTCTGACAGCTTTGCTCAAGGAGAGGTTGCGCCGTGATGGATGTTGATTGATGACTCGCGCGTTTCTCACTTGGCTGTCTCCATGACAGCGGTTGTTCACCTCCATGCCGCTTGGTAGGGCACCTGCTCTGTAGATGCCCGTGGCGGTTGCAAAGCCAACAACGTGGCTTCGCGGACGGTTGCTGTTGACGAGAGGCAGCCGGCGGGCGTTGGTGCAAGTCAGCGCGAAGCTCTGCTGACTTGATGGCGAGTTCGCTGACTTGTAATTGCAGGCTGCGTACCTTAGTGCTGCTCTCTGTTGCTTGATGTTGTTGCTTCGTCACCACCTCGAAATCATCCCTCATCCACCTGAGAGCTTCTGCACGGACTGCCGCAAAAGTGACAGCCTCACGCCCTCTCGCAAAGCGCATGAGGTCCCGTCTCATTGCAGGCAAGAACAGTCCGTGCATGAATCGATCACGAAGTGCACCATCGGAAACCGTACCGGCAACAACAGCATTCGTCTTCACCTGCAGAGCCTGCAACCTGTGGGCATATGAGAGAATGCCCTCCTCTTGACTCTGGGAGATGCTGTAGAACGACGCTAGTAGAGTGGAAATGCTGGCGTGGTCCCCAAACGTGTCCTGCAGGATGGTCAAGACTAAGTTGGCAGTGGCAGTCGCCTGAGGGGGGTGCAGGTTGATCTCCTTCTTGGCAGGCCCAGCAAGTGACTGGATCAGCCATTCAGCAGCCTCGCCGCCCAGCGCCTCCAGGTTGAAGTGGGCAATGATGCGACGAGCCTCTGTGACGTAGTCGTCTAGCAGACAGATGAGCAGCACACAGCTCAGTATCCCAAATCGCGTTCTCTGATCTAGCCTAAATGCTCAGTCTTTTAAAGGCTGGCCACTTCCGATTCCCTGTGGCGATAAGCCAATAGGGAGGATACCTAGTGTCAGACAACGGGGGGTGTCGTCTTAAGATTGCCTGCCAATTGAAAGGGATCGTTAAAGAGGCAGAGAGCCGTGTCGGTGTCACGCACCGGAAATATTACGCACACCGGATAAGGCTCATTAGATTACAACCAGTTACAAAGAAGGGGGGAGGGGGTAAGAGACTAAAACCTCCAAGCCACCTGGCATCTTCTATGATGTACCCTGTCAAAAGAAATGACACCCACTTGACAAAACGCCGAGTCCAACGATACCCAGACAGTCTGGCGGCACATTACATAACGACCACCTAAATCTGAGATAAGAGGTTAGAAAGGAATCCGGTCAAGAGTCTACCCTACGATAGTAAACACACAATAATCCTAGCGGGAGACACAACTTGGGTCAGGGGAAGATAATAGACAGGGGAGGCAACTGGGTCGGGCAGGAGATAATTACACAAAAAGACTGGATACGCCACTTGGCTACATCCCCCCCAGCTCTATACCAACTGCGTCCTCGCAGGTACAGCGCCTCGGGAATAGCTGGAAATGACATCTATAAATCAAACACAAAAGACAAATACAAGTTCACCCAAGTGAAACAACAAATAAAATCAGAAACGGTAACGGATGACACGCACAGTCACCCAACCCATTCATACAAGACACAATACAACAGGCAATCAATAATCATGGTGTACACACAGTCTCTTAGCAGAGCACGAACAGTCTCACAAATGACACATTGCCCACATGACAGCAGCACATTGTTTATATTACACACAAGTCCGACTGTTCAAAATAAATAAAATCAAGTTAATCCCATGACTGCTCAGAACGACGACAATCTCTGCCGTATACGCTGTGAGCGGCGCACAGGCACATGAGCTGGAGGAGGGGCCAGAGGTTCTGGGTCTCTAGCCAGAGGCTGGTCTTGGACTCGCAGTACTGGCACTGGAAGCACCTGGGGCTGAGGAACAGGTGCTGGGGCCGCTGGCTGCACCGGATGAGGCTGGATGGGTTGGGGGAAGACAGGGCGTGCGATGTAGACAGTGCCTCGGTCGGGGAACGTTGGGGTAGCAGGGACTTGGGGTAAAGGGGCAAGATTGAGCATGGAATCCCAAAATGTGACCTGCTGAGTGTCGTGTAGCTGCACGGGGACTGGCAGTGTCACATTCTGATGCTCTTCCTCTGTCTGGCAGCTTTGCTCACGGAGAGGTTGCGTGATGGATGTTGACTGACTCACACGTTTCTCACTTGGCTGTCTCCATGACAGCGGTTGTTGATCTCTTTGACGCTTGGTAGGGCACCTGTTCTGCAGATGCCCGTGGCGGTTGCAAAGCCAACAACGTGGCTTCGCGGATGGTTGCTGTTGACGTAAGGCAGCTCGAGGGTGTTGGTCCAGGGCAGCGCGAAGCTCTGCTGATCTGACGGCGAGTTCGTTGACTGGGACCTGCAGCCTACTTAACCCGGCACTCCTCTCCTTGGAAACAGGAGTTGCTTGGTCAGCCACTACATCGACATCTTCCCTCATCCACCTGAGAGCTTCGGCACGGACTGCCGCAAAAGTGACAGCCTCACGCCCTCTCACAAAGCGCAGCAGATCTCGTCGTAGAGGATGCAAACACAGTCCATCGATGAAATGATCCCGGAGAGCATCATCTGTTAATGTATCAGGAACAACAGAATTAATCTTGACATGCAGAGACTGCAAACTGTGGGCGTATGAAAGAAGGCCCTCCTCTTGTCCCTGGTAGCGCGTGAAGAATGACGAAAGCAGTGAAGAACTGCTGGCGTGGTCACCAAACGTGTCCTGCAGAATGGTCAGGACTAGGTCAGCCGTAGCGGTCGCCTGAGAGGGGTGCAGGTTGATCTCCTTCTTGGCAGGCCCAGCAAGTGACTGAATCAGCCATTCAGCAGCCTCGCCGCCCAGCGCCTCCAGGTTGAAGTGGGCAATGATGCGACGAGCCTCTGTGACGTAGTCGTCTAGCAGACAGCCATCTTTGCTGCTTGTGAAGACAGGAAGCCTGGGAGGGGGAAACACCTGCCAATGGGATGTCTTGGATGTGCTGAGTACCTCCTACACTGCTACCCCTGCTTTCTGGTGTTAAACTACGGCGTCTCTACTTCCTGAATCCTGCTCGCAGCGCCAGATGTGATAGGGTGGTGTGGAAGGGGGGGAATAGGCCAGGAAGCATAAATGAGACGCCAAGACAGAGGTTGCGATAACGTGACTTTTAATTAACGTACACCAGAAGCAAACACCAGAAAGTAGACACCAGAAAGTTAACACCAGAAAGTTAACACCAGAAAGCAGTGTAGATTCTCCTCAGTGAGCACACGTAAAAGGAACACAAAACCTGCTGCTGACGATAGTCGCGAAACACAAGAGCACAGGTTTCGGAATTCAGTTACAACCACAAGTCGACCGTTCACGTCAACCGACACATATGAGCAGCACACAGCTCAGTATCCCAAATCGCGTTCTCTGATCTAGCCTAAATGCTCAGTCTTTTAAAGGCTGGCCACTTCCGATAGCCAATAGGGAGGCTACCTAGGTGTCAGACAACGGGGGGCGTCGTCTTAAGATTGCCTGCCAAATGAAAGGGATCGTTAAAGAGGCAGAAATCGTTACAGAGGTGTCACACACCGGAAATATTACAAGTAGTTACACTAGCTGAAGGGGGAAGAGGGGCCTGTCTGCCGTGCACACCGGAAATATTACGCACACCGGATAAGGCTCATTAGATTACAACCAGTTACAAAGAAGGGGGGGGGGGGGGTAAGAGACTAAAACCTCCAAGCTACTTGGCATCTTCTATGATGTACCCTGTCAAAAGAAATGACACCCACTTGACAAAACGCCGTCCAACGATACCCAGACAGTCTGGCGGCACATTACATAACGACCACCTAAATCTGAGATAAGAGGTTAGAAAGGAATCCGGTCAAGAGTCTACCCTACGATAGTAAACACACAATAATCCTAGCGGGAGACACAACTTGGGTCAGGGGAAGATAATAGACAGGGGAGGCAACTGAGTCGGGCAGGAGATAATTACACAAAAAGACTGGATACGCCACTTGGCTACACTCCCATCCCCCCTATGCACCAATTTTGCCCAGAAGTTGGGGGTGGGCGTTTACTAGGTACTATACCCTTTGCAGGAGCGGGTCCTTTGCGAGAATAACGACAATTTGGTCACTTGGCATGGAAGTGTTCAAAGGATGCGTTATTGCACAAAACGTCCTCTCTGTCTCTGTCTGTCTGTCTGTCTGTCTGTCTGTCTCTCTTTCTCTATCTCTCTCTCTCTCTCTCTCTCTCTCTCTCTGTCTCTGTCGCACGCACGCACGCACGCACGCACGCACACACACACACACACACACACACACACACACACACACACACACACACACACACACGAGGAACTCTGCAAGCAAACCACGAAGGAGAACTTGTTGCTTAAACTGGTTGTCTGTAAACAAGTTTATAACTTCAAAAGATAATGCTACTCGTAACTGGAAAAGATCTGCAGTTGCACTGATTCAAGCCATCAAACTCGAGGGACAATCTCTTGAAACAAATATCGTGATCAAAAACCGGTCTTTTCAACTTCAGAAGAGCTTTAAGAACTTCAACTCTCTTTATTACTAAGCTACACTGCGGTGAGCGAATCAATAAACAGTATGCCTTAATAACAGCATCCTGGCATTATACACTCGAATGAATACTCTGTACCGCATGCAGAAGTTTACAAACACTAAAAACAAATGTTCCAAATTTGTTTTCGTGACATTATTAATTAAGAAGTGTGTGTGTGGGGGGGGGGAGGGGGGCGTTACTAGGTAGTATGCCCTATGCACAGCTTTCGGCCCAAAGTAGGGGGTGGGCGTTTACTCGATACTGGGCGTATACAAGGTAGTTTACGGTATCAGCTTCCACGAAAAGAAGACTTTTTGTTATATTTTTTTTTAAATCTCGAGGGCTAGTTATAGGTTATTTCCAGCAAGCTTCTTAATGAATTAATGAAAATAGCCTTCAGCTTTTATTTTTATCGATTAATTTGTTGAAGGTGGTCCATATTAGGGGACTCGCACATACTTTGAGATGTTGCTATTATTTTTTGTTTGCAGTAGAAACTCAGGGTCAACACTGCTAAAATGTAACAAATACGGTCTTAGCTGTCATACACTCTTCAAAACAAGTTAAGGATCGGTTGAAAAAACGGATCTAATTATACAAAATTGCCAACAAATCAAACATCAACATAGTATTTAAAAGATTAATGTGTTTGAATTAACAAATGAACAATGAGTCTTGACCTAGAATTTTGTTTGGCAGGCAGAATTATTTCCCTTTGTGGGACTTCTCAAAAGCTTCTGCATTTTGGAAGAAAAATGGTGTTTTTTTTATAGCCCCATGAAATTTGCGGAACGCATGCCAGGGCAAAAGGGTGTGATGCACGTGCTACAACAGGGTCCTGGCTATGAACATCGCCCACCAGCTTGTGTTTAAAGGTTGACACGCTGACACAATTATGCACAGTAGCAACATGCCCCCACGAAGAAAACTGAGCGATTTGGATAGAGGAAGGGCAATAGGATGGCTACAAGACGGTATTTCTGCCAGGCAAGTGGCCCAGAGGCTTGCAGTGGCTCCCTCTGTCATCATCAGACTAAAACAGAGATTCCAAGCAACTGGAAGAGTGCAGGAGCGACAACGTTCTGGTCGGCCCAGAGTCACTACACAAAGAGAGGATCGCTTCATTCAGAGGCAGGCCACGCAACAAAGATTGGCTACGGCAAACAACATTAGGCAACGCCTACAAGCTACCACCAACACTGTTGTTAGTGGTCAGACGATCCGAAACCGCTTACACAACTTTGGCTTGCGTGCAAGGCGTCCAGTCCGAGGAACAACCCTGACTGCTAATCATCGAGCAGCTCGCCGAGCCTGGTGCACTCAACATGTGAGGTGGCAACGTCAGCAGTGGGCTCAGGTGTTGTTTACAGATGAGTCCCGCTTTTGCTTGGAACCTGCTGATGGTCGCATCTGAGTGTGGAGGCGTCGCGGATAGCGCTTCGCTGAAGGCGCTGTTCTGGAACAACAGCGTTTTGGCGGAGGCTCTGTGATGGTCTGGGGAGGGATCAGCACACGTCTAAGGACACCTCTGTACCATGTAGTGGGCAACTTGACCGCTACCAGAATGAGATCCTGCAACCCCTGGTCGTTCCAGCCCTCCAAGCGATCGGCTCTCGTGCGATTCGCTTCAGGATGACAACGCACTTCCCCATCGCTCTGCAGCTGAAAACATCTTCATCCAGCAGGCCAGGGTCAACAGGATGCTGTGGCCAGCCAACATCCCGGACCTGAACCCCATAGAGCACATGTAGGACGAGCTTTGTCGTCGGGTACAGCAACATCACCCTCCTCCTGCCAATCTGGGTCAACTGCTGCAATGGCTCCAGCAGGAGTGGAATGGAGTTCCCAGAGCATTCATATGCAACCTGATCCACTCCATGCGCCAACGACGTGTTGAATGCCTGGCACACAACGGAGGGCACACGCGTTATTGACACTGATTCACATTGTTGTGAATTCCATTTTCGAGGGTTGTCACGTTTGACACACTCTAGCTAAATTGTCGCTGCCGCGTTCGATCTTTGCTTTGTTTGTCATTACTCCTTGGTTGTTCAATTATATAATTTTTAAAAAATGAAAGAATTCGGTCTTGTCTGTTTTGTGTGGCGTGCTTGTAAAAAAGTGATCCTTAGCTTTTTTTTGAAGAGTGTATATAGCAATTTTTGTGTGATAAAAGCTTTGGCTGTGGACAGAAACGAGTCCGTTTTTGGCGGCATATTTAGAGTGAACGCTGCCAAAAGTGAAAAAAGAGAAAAAAGCCTAACGGTTTTGAGATTTGTGTTTCTGCAACTGTTTTGACATGTGCAAGTTATCCAGAGAGGGTGAATACAGCAAATACAACTTTTTTGAGCGCTCTAGCGCCGTTATTTTGTCAGAACAGGAGGTGGTCCATATCAGGAGCCGGTCCATATTAGGAGCCCTTCCCCTACTTCATCAGTTGATTCGATAGTCTGTTTTAATGATGGTGGCGAAACAAAAAGTGATGGTGAAAATGAACTCGCCTCTTTTTCCGCAACGTGAGGTGTTTCGTGTCGATGCTGTGCTCGTTTTCGGTCCCGTCGAAGCTGGCTTGGTGGTTTCCGTCTGTACGAGTTTGTGTACTGTTGTTGTTGGTCGCCATTTTGGGGTGGGCTGGTTTGAGACAGTCGGACAACAATGGTTGTGTTGTCCTTTTCAGCAAAGCATTTCCACGACGTCAGTGTGTTCTCTGCCAGCAGGATGCTGAATAGGTTTTCCAAAGCTTTCGGGAAGCCAATAACTGGAGACATGATTGAGTATTAGCTCAAAAACTTTCGCCAAAAAGCGAGAGCTTTCCGGCCAAAACCCTTCCTGTCAGCAGCAAGTCTCGCGAGAGAGAGAGAGAGAGAGAGAGAGAGAGAGAGAGAGAGAGAGAGAGAGAGAGAGAGAGAGAGAGAGAGAGAGAGAGAGAGAGAGAGAGAGAGAGAGAGAGAGAGAGAGAGAGAGACTTCTTCTTCTTCTTCTTCTTCTTCTTCTTCTTCTTCTTCTTCTTCTTCTTCTTCTTCTTCTTCTTCTTCTTCTTCTTCTTCTTCTTCTTCTTCTTCTTCTTCTTCTTCTTCTTCTTCTTCTTCTTCTTCTTCGGCGTTCCAGGATATTTGGCCTCAGGTCAGACTTCAAGTTTTGTAGCTTGAATAAAGCTGGTGGTCAGGATCAGGGAGTCTTTGGTGCCCCAGAGTTGCTCCTGCAGTGTGGCACCTTGGGGCCAGTGATCTGTTCTGGCTTCCTGGTTGAGCGGGCAGGTCTGCAGGATGTGCTCCGGGGTACGTGGGCCCGTTTCGTATGGCAATCCGAATGGTGCAAAAGTCCCTTTTAGCTCTTGATGTCTAAATAACACATTATTTAGCTAAATAACGCGTTATTTAGCTAAACAATGCTTTATTTAGCTATATCATGCATTATTTAGCTAAATAATGCATTGTTTAAATTAAACAATGCATTATTTACAGATACAGAAAAAAGAGAGCCCAGAGCACTAAATAATGCATTGTTTAGCATAAATAAGAGATTGTGTTTGTAAATAACTCATTATTTATAAATAATTACGCGTTTTCTATAAACAATATATTATATGTAAATAAAGTGTTATTTAAATAAATAAAATATTATTTAGATAAATAAAATATTATTTATCTAAATAAAATATTATTTAGATAAATAAAATATTATATGTAAATAAAATATTATTTATCTAAATAAAATATTATTTATCTAAATAAAATATTATTTAGATAAATAATTTATTATTTAGATAAATAATTTATTATTTAGATAAATAATTTATTATTTAGATAAATAATTTATTATTTACTGTTTTTGCCTTGAAATAGTATTATTACACTAAATAATGCTTTATATAGCTATATAATAGGTTTCCGCTATATAATTCATGATTTGGTAAATAATACATTATATACCGTAAATAAAATATTATATACCGTAAACAATTCATTGTTTAGCGCATCGCGAAGCCGTTTTTTCTCTTGTTGTTTTTTTCCACGTGTTTCCGTGGATCCACGAGAGCTCTGTTGATTCTCAAACTGACCAATCAGACAACTAGCATCTGTACACTAATTAAAGTCCCATTGTTGAGTGTGACGAAAACTCGTGGTGACGATTTTAAAACATGTTGGGTCACGCATGGTCCAATCTTACATGGTCCAATCTTACATGGTCCAACCTTACATGGTCCAACCTTACATGGTCCAACCTTACATGGTCCAATCTTACATGGTCCAACCTTACATGGTCCAACCTTACATGGTCCAATCTTACATGGTCCAATCTTACGTGGTCCAACCTTACATGGTTCAACCTTACATGGTCCAATCTTACATGGTCCAATCTTGCATGGTCCAATCTTACATGGTCCAATCTTACATGGTCCAACCTTACATGGTCCAACCTTACATGGTCCAACCTTACATGGTCCAATCTTACATGGTCCAACCTTACATGGTCCAACCTTACATGGTCCAATCTTACATGGTCCAATCTTGCATGGTCCAATCTTGCATGGTCCAACCTTACATGGTCCAATCTTACATGGTCCAACCTTACATGGTCCAACCTTACATGGTCCAATCTTACATGGTCCAATCTTACATGGTCCAACCTTACATGGTTCAACCTTACATGGTCCAATCTTACATGGTCCAATCTTGCATGGTCCAATCTTACATGGTCCAACCTTGCATGGTCCAACCTTGCATGGTCCAATCTTACATGGTCCAACCTTACATGGTCCAACCTTACATGGTCCAATCTTACATGGTCCAACCTTACATGGTCCAACCTTACATGGTCCAATCTTACATGGTCCAATCTTGCATGGACCAATCTTGCATGGTCCAACCTTGCATGGTCCAATCTTACATGGTCCAACCTTACATGGTCCAACCTTACATGGTCCAACCTTACATGGTCCAATCTTGCATGGTCCAATCTTGCATGGTCCAACCTTGCATGGTCCAACCTTGCATGGTCCAATCTTACATGGTCCAATCTTACATGGTCCAACCTTACATGGTCCAACCTTACATGGTCCAACCTTACATGGTCCAATCTTACATGGTCCAACCTTACATGGTCCAACCTTGCATGGTCCAATCTTACATGGTCCAACCTTACATGGTCCAACCTTACATGGTCCAACCTTACATGGTCCAATCTTACATGGTCCAACCTTACATGGTCCAACCTTACATGGTCCAATCTTACATGGTCCAATCTTGCATGGTCCAATCTTACATGGTCCAACCTTGCATGGTCCAACCTTGCATGGTCCAATCTTACATGGTCCAATCTTACATGGTCCAACCTTACATGGTCCAACCTTACATGGTCCAACCTTACATGGTCCAATCTTACATGGTCCAACCTTACATGGTCCAACCTTGCATGGTCCAATCTTACATGGTCCAATCTTACATGGTCCAACCTTACATGGTCCAACCTTACATGGTCCAACCTTACATGGTCCAATCTTACATGGTCCAACCTTACATGGTCCAACCTTACATGGTCCAATCTTACATGGTCCAATCTTGCATGGTCCAATCTTGCATGGTCCAACCTTACATGGTCCAACCTTGCATGGTCCAACCTTACATGGTCCAACCTTACATGGTCCAATCTTACATGGTCCAATCTTACATGGTCCAACCTTACATGGTCCAATCTTACATGGTCCAATCTTACATGGTCCAACCTTACATGGTCCAACCTTACATGGTCCAATCTTGCATGGTCCAATCTTACATGGTCCAACCTTGCATGGTACAACCTTGCATGGTCCAATCTTACATGGTCCAACCTTACATGGTCCAACCTTACATGGTCCAACCTTACATGGTCCAATCTTACATGGTCCAACCTTACATGGTCCAACCTTACATGGTCCAATCTTACATGGTCCAATCTTGCATGGTCCAATCTTGCATGGTCCAACCTTGCATGGTCCAATCTTACATGGTCCAACCTTACATGGTCCAACCTTACATGGTCCAATCTTACATGGTCCAACCTTACATGGTCCAACCTTGCATGGTCCAATCTTACATGGTCCAATAATATATATGGACCATGTAAGATTGGACCATGTAAGGTTGGACCATGTAAGATTGGACCATGTAAGGTTGGACCATGCACGATTGGACCATGTAAGGTTGGACCATGTAAGATTGGACCATGCAAGGTTGGACCATGTAAGGTTGGACCATGTAAGATTGGACCATGCAGGGTTGGACCATGCAAGGTTGGACCATGTAAGATTGGACCATGCAAGATTGGACCATGTAAGATTGGACCATGTAAGGTTGAACCATGTAAGGTTGGACCATGTAAGATTGGACCATGTAAGATTGGACCATGTAAGGTTGGACCATGTAAGGTTGGACCATGTAAGATTGGACCATGTAAGGTTGGACCATGTAAGGTTGGACCATGTACGGTTGGACCATGCAAGGTTGGACCATGTAAGATTGGACCATGTAAGGTTGGACCATGTAAGGTTGGACCATGCAAGGTTGGACCATGTAAGATTGGACCATGCAAGATTGGACCATGCAAGATTGGACCATGTAAGATTGGACCATGTAAGGTTGGACCATGTAAAGTTGGACCATGTAAGATTGGACCATGTAAGGTTGGACCATGTAAGGTTGGACCATGTAAGGTTGGACCATGTAAGATTGGACCATGTAAGATTGGACCATGCAAGGTTGGACCATGTAAGGTTGGACCATGTAAGATTGGACCATGTAAGGTTGGACCATGTAAGGTTGGACCATGTAAGGTTGGACCATGTAAGATTGGACCATGTAAGATTGGACCATGCAAGGTTGGACCATGCAAGGTTGGACCATGTAAGATTGGACCATGCAAGATTGGACCATGTAAGATTGGACCATGTAAGGTTGGACCATGTAAGGTTGGACCATGTAAGATTGGACCATGCAAGGTTGGACCATGCAAGATTGGACCATGCAAGATTGGACCATGTAAGATTGGACCATGTAAGGTTGGACCATGTAAGGTTGGACCATGTAAGGTTGGACCATGTAAGGTTGGACCATGTAAGATTGGACCATGCAAGGTTGGACCATGCAAGGTTGGACCATGTAAGATTGGACCATGCAAGATTGGACCATGTAAGATTGGACCATGTAAGGTTGAACCATGTAAGGTTGGACCATGTAAGATTGGACCATGTAAGATTGGACCATGTAAGGTTGGACCATGTGAGGTTGAACCATGTAAGATTGGACCATGTAAAGTTGGACCATGCAAGATTGGACCATGCAAGATTGGACCATGTAAGGTTGGACCATGTAAGGTTGGACCATGTAAGATTGGACCATGTAAGGTTGGACCATGTAAGGTTGGACCATGTAAGTTTGGACCATGTAAGATTGGACAATGTAAGGTTGGACCATGTAAGATTGGACCATGTAAGGTTGGACCATGTAAGGTTGGACCATGTAAGATTGGACCATGTAAGATTGGACCATGTAAGATTGGACCATGTAAGGTTGGACCATGTAAGGTTGGACCATGTAAGGTTGGACCATGTAAGATTGGACCATGTAAGATTGGACCATGCAAGGTTGGACCATGCAAGGTTGGACCATGTAAGATTGGACCATGCAAGATTGGACCATGTAAGATTGGACCATGTAAGGTTGAACCATGTAAGGTTGGACCATGTAAGATGGGACCATGTAAGATTGGACCATGTAAGGTTGGACCATGTAAGGTTGGACCATGTAAGATTGGACCATGTAAGATTGGACCATGCGTGACCCAACATGTTTTAAAATCGTCACCACGAGTTTTCGTCACACTCAACAATGGGACTTTAATTAGTGTACAGATGCTAGTTGTCTGATTGGTCAGTTTGAGAATCAACAGAGCTCTCGTGGATCCACGGAAACACGTGGAAAAAAACAACAAGAGAAAAAACGGCTTCGCGATGCGCTAAACAATGAATTGTTTACGGTATATAATATTTTATTTACGGTATATAATGTATTATTTACCAAATCATGAATTATATAGCGGAAACCTATTATATAGCTATATAAAGCATTATTTAGTGTAATAATACTATTTCAAGGCAAAAACAGTAAATAATAAATTATTTATCTAAATAATAAATTATTTATCTAAATAATAAATTATTTATCTAAATAATATTTTATTTAGATAAATAATATTTTATTTAGATAAATAATATTTTATTTACATATAATATTTTATTTATCTAAATAATATTTTATTTAGATAAATAATATTTTAATGATCTAAATAATATTTTATTTATTTAAATAACACTTTATTTACATATAATATATTGTTTAGAGAAAACGCGTAATTATTTATAAATAATGAGTTATTTACAAACACAATCTCTTATTTATGCTAAACAATGCATTATTTAGTGCTCTGGGCTCTCTTTTTTCTGTATCTGTAAATAATGCATTGTTTAATTTAAACAATGCATTATTTAGCTAAATAATGCATGATATAGCTAAATAAAGCATTGTTTAGCTAAATAACGCGTTATTTAGCTAAATAATGTGTTATTTAGACATCAAGAGCTAAAAGGGACTTTTGCACCATTCGGATTGCCATAGTTTCGCACGGGCAGTTCGGTGTGTGCGACAGACCAAGGTGGTGCATGTGGGCACGCAGTCGACAGTGTCCAGTCCGTAGGCGGAAGAGGATGGTCTGCTGATGAGACTGACTATATTGGGACAGGTATTGGTAATACGCTGAAGATATGGTGTGATACTTTGATTCGAACAAGCCCGCTGTGGCTGTCTTCTTCGACACACCAGCATTGGGTTTGTCTCGTCAAAGTATCGACATATGATCATGATAATCAGAGACGAGAGATCTGGGCTGGCAGAAACCTTTTCCCCGGAAACAGCGCGGACTGGTGAAAGGACCAACAAGTAAACCCAAGTTGGAAAACAAGTCGCGTAAGGCGAAATAACAACATCTAGCCAAGCTGTCGAACTCACAGAATGAAACTGAACGCACTGCTTTTTTCACCAAGACCACATACTCGTAGTTTCGTCAGTTCACCGCTCGTGGCAAAAGCAGTGAAATCGACAAGCCAGAATAGTGCGGTAGTGGTCGCGCTGAGCAGGATAACAGGCTTTTCTGTATCTCTATTCTTTTTAACTTTCTGAGCTTGTTTTTAATCCAAACATATCATATTTATATGTTTTTGGAATCAGGTACTGACAAGGAATAAGATGAAATTGTTTTTAAATCGATTTCGGAAAATTAATTTTAATCATAATTTTTATATTTTTCATTTTCAGAGCTTGTTTGTAATCCAAATAACATATGTATATGTTTTTCGAATCAGAAAATGACGTAAAATAAGATGAAATTGTTTTTGGATCGTTTGATAAAAAGATAATTTTAATTACAAGTTTCCAATTTTTAATGACCAAACTCATTCATTAGTTTTTAAGCCTCCAAGCTGAAATGCAATACCAAAGTGCGGCCTTTGTCGAATATTGCTTGGCCAAAATGTCAATCAAGTTGATTGAAAAATGAGGGTGTGACAGTGCCGCCTCAACTTTTACAAAGAGCCGGATATGACGTCATTAAAAATATTTATCGAAAATATGAAAAAAAACGTCCGGGGATATCATACCCAGGAACTCTCTTGTCAAATTTCATAAAGATCGGTCCAGTAGTTTAGTCTGAATGGCTACACACACTCACACACACACACACACACACACACACACACACACACACACACACACACACACACACACACACACACACATACACCACGACCCTCGTCTCGATTCCCCCTCTATGTTAAAACATTTAGTCAAAACTTGACTAAATGTAAAAAAAGAAAGCGGGTTTTCTTCACCTTTGCCAACATTAAAATTAAAGCACAACACATGTAAATATGTTCAGGATTATTCCCCCCCCTCTGCTTCTTTCTCTCTGTTAACTTGAAGGGTTGTTTATTTGTCGGTAAACACCCAGCAACCAAACACAAACCTCCCAACAACAAGCCCGAATCCTCGATAGCTCATGGGCTGAGAAGCTACACTTTTGGGGCATTTTCTCGCAGTTTGCATGATCCACTAACTTCGACCATTATTTTTCATATTCACTGAGACTCTGCATGTAACCTCTACGTAACTCATGAATCTGAGTCAGTGTTCATCTTTGGAGTTATCCGAAGAAAATAGGCTCCGTTTCGATTGACCAGCAAAGTGAGACAGGCTATCGAAAGGAAACGAAGTTTATTTCCTCCGTGTCGGAGTACGCTCTTGCCCAAATATGCTGTAACACGTGAAGGTATAGTTGCTCTCTTGCCCAAAGCCCAACATCCTGTAAGCCTTGAAGGTATAGCTGTTCTCTTGCCCAAAGCCCAACATCCTGTAACACTTGAATGTATAGTTGTTCTCTTGCCCAAAGCCCAACATCCTGTAACACTTGAAGGTATAGTGGTTCTAGATCTCTTGCCCACAGCCCAACATCCTGTAACACTTGAAGGTATAGTGGTTGTCTTGCCCACAGCCCAACAACCTGTAACACTTGAAAGTATAGTGGTTGTCTTGCCCACAGCCCAACATCCTGTAACACTTGAAGGTATAGTGGTTGTCTTGCCCACAGCCCAACATCCTGTAACACTTGAAGGTATAGTGGTTGTCTTGCCCACAGCCCAACATCTTGTAAGCCTTGAAGGTATAGTGGTTGTCTTGCCCACAGCCCAACAACCTGTAACACTTGAAGGTATAGTGGTTGTCTTGCCCACAGCCCAACATCCTGTAACACTTGAAGGTATAGTGGTTGTCTTGCCCACAGCCCAACAACCTGTAACACTTGAAAGTATAGTGGTTGTCTTGCCCACAGCCCAACATCCTGTAACACTTGAAGGTATAGTGGTTGTCTTGCCCACAGCCCAACATCCTGTAACACTTGAAGGTATAGTGGTTGTCTTGCCCACAGCCCAACAACCTATAACACTTGAAGGTATAGTGGTTGTCTTGCCCACAGCCCAACATCCTGTAACACTTGAAGATATAGTGGTTGTCTTGCCCACAGCCCAACATCCTGTAACACTTGAAGGTATAGTGGTTGTCTTGCCCACAGCCCAACATCCTGTAACACTTGAAGGTATAGTGGTTGTCTTGCCCACAGCCCAACATCCTGTAACACTTGAAGGTATAGTGATTGTCTTGCCCACAGCCCAACATCTTGTAAGCCTTGAAGGTATAGTTGTTGTCGTGTAAGCCACCGTCATCAAATCCATTCTACAAGGCACCACCCATGAAGCACTGACGCAGACGCGTGAGACAACGCGGGAAGAAGCTGGAAAAATTAATTTTGGATGATGAATGAGACGAGGATGATTATAATGAACGTACGTGCCACAGTCTCACAGATGAGCTTTTTTTATTTTTAATTTTTTTAATTTAGTCAAGTTTTGACTAAATGTTTTAAGATAGAGGCGGAATCGAGACGAGGGTGTGTGTGTGTGTGTGTGTGTGTGTGTGTGTGTGTCTGTGTCTGTGTCTGTGTCTGTGTCTGTGTGTCTGTAGGCCTATAATAGAGCGATTCAGAGAAACTACTGTACCGATCTTCATGAAACTTTACACGAGAGTTCCTGGGTATGATATCCCCAGATGTATTTTTCATGTTTTTGATAGATGTCTTTGATGACGTCATATCCGGCTTTTTGTAAAAGCTGAGGTGGCACTGTCACGCTCTCATTTTTCAACCAAAAAGGTTAAAATTTTGGTCAAGTAATTTTCGACGAAGCCCGGACTTTGGTATTGCATTTGAGCTTGGAGGCTTAAAAACTAATTAATGAGTTTGCATTAAAAGCGATTTTTTGCAAACAGATTTAAAATTGATTGCATTGTATTCTTCATCAAATTCTGAATTAAAGAATATATACATATGTTATGTCTACTCTTAAAATGTGATCACAATTAACAAAAACAGGTTAATTAGTACTACGACCAAAATTTAAAAAATCGATCCAAAAATGATTTCATCTTATTCTGTATCATTTCCTGATTCCAAAAACATATAAATATGATATGTTGTATTCAAAACGAGCTGAGAAAGTTAACAAGAATACAGAAAAGCACGCTTTCCCGCTTAGCGCAATACTCTACCGCGCTATTCTGGCTTGTTAATTTCACTGCGTTTTGCACGTGGGAAGTGAGCGATTTCCTTCTCGCAGCGATTGACGAAGCTGTATTGTCTTGGTTAAAAAAAAATGCAGTTGCGCATTCAGTTTCATTCCGTGAGTTCGACAGCTTGACTAAATGTAGTAATTTTGCCTTACGCGACTTGTTTTACTTTTTTTTAGCCTTATCATATTATTTTCCTTTCTGATAATAAAATGTTAACTTTCTTGACCTTCTGTTGACGGCCCCCAAACAGCCCTCAGTCTCGTACCCCCGGCGATTGTCCCAGTCAGGCAGGATGTTGGTTTTTGGCGTGTGTCCCAAGTGACAGAAAACAAGGGAAGTAAGCGCATACGACATGTGCAAACAAGAGTAAGACAGTGCGGAGAGTTGTGCGGAACAAGGCTCATGGCACTCCTAAACAAGTCGCGTTAGGTGAAGTAACAACATTTAGTCAAGCTGTCGAAATCACAGAATAGATGAACGCACTGCTTTTTTCACCAAGACCACACACTCGTAGTTTCGTCAGTCCACCGCTCGTGGCAAAGGCAGTGAAATCGACAAGCCATGCAGAGTACGGTAGTGGTCGCGCTGAGCAGGATAACACGCTTTTCTGTATGTCTATTCTTTTTAGCTTACTGAGTTTGTTTTTAATCCAAACATAACATATCTATATGTTTTTGGAATCAGGGACCGACAAGGAATAAGATGAAATTGTTTTTATTAATAATCGCTTACGGAAAACTAATTTTAATCATAGTTTTTTTATATTTTTAATTTTCAGAGCTTGTTTGTAATCCAAATATAACATATGTATATGTTTTTAGAATCAGAAAATGACGAAGAATAAGATGAAATTGTTTTTGGATCGTTTAAAAAAATTATTTTAATGACAAGTTTCCGATTTTTAATGACCAAATTCATTAATTATTTTTTAAACCACCAAGCTGAAATGCAATACCAAAGTGCGGCCTTTGTCAAAAATTGCTTTGCCAAAATGTCAATCAATTTGATTGAAAAATGAGGGGGTGACAGTGCCGCCTCAACTTTTACAAAAACCCGGATATGACGTCATCAAAGACATTTATCGACAAAACAAACACAAAACTTCTGGAGATGTCATTCCCAGGAACTTTCATGTCAAATTTCATGAAGATCGGTCCAGTATTTTAGTCTGAATAGCTCTACACACACACACACGCACATACAGACAGACAGACAGACACACAGACAGACAGACACACACACACACACACACACACACACACACACACACACATACACCACGACCCTCGTCTCGATTCCCCCTCTATGTTAAAACATTTAGTCAAAACTTGACTAAATGTAAAAAGAATGATCGCCGGAAGATCATAGTTATGTTCGAAGGGTTCGTGGGTTCGAATCCCGGTCGCGCATGGTGGGTTAGGGGTGGGTATTTTTCCGATCTCACAGGTCAACTTATGTGCAGACCTGCTAATGCCCTATCCCCCTTCGTGTGTACACGCCAGCACAAGATCAAGTGCGCACGGAAAGTGAGTTCGGTGGGTTATAAAAACACGAAAATACTCAGCATGCTTCCCCCGAACTCGGCGCATGGCCGCTTAAATGGCGTGGTAGAAACGGTCATACATATAAATACTAACACTAGTGCAAAAAACACACCGGAGTGTACATGGGAGTTTAGGCCCAAGAACGCAAAAGAAGAAGAAGAAGAAGAAGAAGAAGAAGAAGAAGAAGAAGAAGAAGAAGAAGAAGAAGAAGAAGAAGAAGAAGAAGAAGAAGAAGAAGAAGAAGAAGAAGAAGAAGAAGAAGAAGAAGAAGAAGAAGAAGAAGATGAAGATGAAGAAGAAGAAGAAGAAGAAGAAGAAGATGATGAAGATGAAGAAGAAGAAGAAGAAGAAGAAGAAGAAGAAGAAGAAGAAGAAGAAGAAGAAGAAGAAGAAGAAGAAGAAGAAGCAGAAGAAGAAGAAGAAGATACACAATAACCAGTTTTCCTTCCTGACCGACGGGGTCCTTACTCCTTAGATCAAGACTCGTCAAAACACATGCACAGATACAAACACTGTTAGAGGGTTGTTTGCATGACTTTGATTTCAAGATCTTACAATATATCTCTCTCACTCATTGATTTAGATTTTCAAGTAAAGCCATGTTCTCCTTCCGTATCCAGGCTTGGGTAGAATTGTATTAGAGGACTTGATCTGTTACACGAGATAACATGAGCGTAACGGAAGGAGCCTTTGCATAAAGTACGACTGACAAGATACACCCATCACGAGAAGCAGTTGCTTGTTTTATCTTGCTGGTTGTTTTTACTCTTGTATCAGTGTGTGTGTGAGTGTGTGTCTGTGTCTGTGTCTGTGTCTGTGTGTCTGTGTGTTTGTTCCTTTCGTAAATCGTGTATTTTACATTAATTAATTAAGAATAAAATACACACGCACACACACATACACAAACACACATACACACACATACACACACACACACACGCACACACACACACACACACACACACATTCACACATACACACTCATACACATACACGTTTATCTCCCTCTCGAATCCTAGCCTACCGAGAAAAAAAGAGACCAATATTGACGTAAACTATAAAAGGAGAATTTGATGTTCAGAAGAAAGAAAAATCAAATTAAAAGAGTAATGGAAAAAATATATACAACTGTTTTCGAGATGCATCATTACCAAAAGATAGACAATTATCACCTGAATTGTACCACCAAATAAGGACTATACATAGTTCAAATCCATACCCGTGTACACGTCAGCTTTGTTGTACAATGTTGATCGTTTCTTTATTCATCATTTACTACCTACCAGCTTCCCCGCTGTTTATTACGTACTAATGCTCTTCGTAGCCTTTTGTATTGCTGCAAATGTATACTATCGATTCTCTCTTGATGCTGAAAACATGTGTTTTATGTAACTGGTTCACTGGTAGTATGCTGTATAACAAGTTCTCAAACAATCCGCAGATAAAGAAAACAAAAACAAATGAAAGATACGCACGCGCGCGCACAGACAAATGCAATCTCTTTCTGACACACAGTCAAACACACACACACACACAAACACACACACACACACACACACACTCACACACACACACACACACACACACACTCACACACACACTCACACACACACTCACACACACACACACACACTCACACACACACACACTCACACACACACACACACACACTCACACACACACACACACTCACACACACACACACACACACTCACACAGACACACACACACACTCACACACACACACATACTCACACACACACACACACACTCACACACACACACACACACACACTCACACACACACACACACTCACACACACACACACACACACACACACACACACACACACACACACACACACACACACACACACACTAATTTTTTATTAGAGATCTAACGGGCATGTGCGTGTTGTTTTTACATTGAATCAAGTTTTGACTAAATGTTTTAACATAGAGGGGGAATCGAGACGAGGGTCGTCGTGTATGTGTGTGTGTGTGTGTGTGTGTGTGTGTGTGTGTGTGTGTGTGTGTGTGTGTGTGTGTGTGTGTGTGTGTGTGTGTCTGTGTGTCTGTGCGTGTGTGTGTGTAGAGCGATTCAGAGTAAACTACTGGACCGATCTTTTTGACATTTTACATGAAAGCTTGGTGGCTTAAAAATTAATTTATGACTTTGGTCATTAAACATCTGAAAATTGTAATTAAAATTATGTTTTTATAAAACGATCCAAAATTACGTTCACCTTATTCTTCATCATTTTCTGATTCCAAAAACATATAAATATGTTATATTTGGATTAAAAACAAGCTCTGAAAATTAAAAATATAAAAATCATGATTAAAATAAAATTTCCGAAATCGATTCAAAAACAATTCTTTCTCATTCCTTGTCAAATCCTGATTCCAAAAACATA
Organism: Littorina saxatilis; assembly: GCF_037325665.1. NCBI lineage: Eukaryota > Metazoa > Mollusca > Gastropoda > Littorinimorpha > Littorinidae > Littorina > Littorina saxatilis. The sequence goes on along the minus strand of NC_090246.1, from coordinate 7,199,278 downwards.
TAGATATGATATGTTTTGATAAAAAACACGCTCAGAAAGTTAAAACGAAGAGAGGTACAGAAAAACGTGCTATGCAGCACAGCGAAACCACAACCGCGCTAAACAGGCTCGTTATTTTCACTGCGTTTTGCACGAGCGGCGGACTACGGTTATTTTGAAAAAATGCAGTGCGTTCAGTTTCATTCTGTGCGTTCCACAGCTTGATGAAATGTAGTAATTTCGCTTTACGCGACTTGTCTTTTCTCTGCCAAACCTCATTGACAAGACAACGCCACACCGAGTCATTCGAGGATAAGTTTGTTGACTGCACACGGATCTGGAACACACACACACACACACACACACACACACACAAACACTCACACCCACACACACACGTACACACACTGACACACACACACGCATGCATGCACATACGCACTCCCGCACTCACACAAACACATTCACACATACTTTCTCACACACCTAACCACACACTCACACACACACACACACACACACACACACACACACACACACACACACAAACACACACACACAAACATACACACGCGCGCGCGCGCCCGCGTAACGAAAGCATGCACGCCACGTTTGTTTCTGCGTGTTTAAATAGATGCCTCATATCTTCACTGACATCATTGTTGCTATATCATTCACCTGAACGTCAGTATTTGTGACACTTAGAAAGTAGCACCTGAAAGACTGGTCACATTCCTTGCGGCATTTAGTAATGACAATCATAAAAGCTCCTGTGTTTGCACTAATTGTATTCTCTGTTGCTGTTGTGATGGCCACTGGTGTCAACACACACACCATATTTCAGCGAGATGACCACGTCATGATCGAGAGAAAGCAGCCTCTCGAATTGACGCTTCAAACGGCTAGCCGAGTTTCACCGCATACGGCGTCAAGGAACGGCGAAATAGTTACCAGTAGCTATCAAGGCGCTGACCAGTCACCTCAGAAAGTGTCTTTGACAAGCAAGTCCCCCCTTAGGTCTCTTGCAATCACTAACCTGACACAAATGACTTCCGGCACATCAGCAAACAGCACACGTGGCCTTCAGAGGAATGTGAGGGGATGGCTCTCTCTGTCCACTGCTGTCCTTCCCGACACGTCGATTGTGGCACAAAGTGGAAGTGGGCCTACTTCACGATTCTCCTTCCATGACGGAACGTGGAGCACGAGGGGCGTCAACACTAACACGGGGATGTCCAGCCATCACCTCACACACGAAATAAGAACGCATGTAAGCACTGTCTCTGCTGGTACGTCTGATGAATCTTCAAAACACAACGGCAGAAACACACCCTCGACCTTGCCGTCTCCTTATGGACCGAGCCTCAGACACACAGAAAGCAATCCCGGAACAACTACGACTGTCCTCCTACCGCCAGTTGTGACCTCAGCGGCGAACGGGTCCCGGCTGCAAGTGGACACGGAGTTTGTGGTCAAGTGTCTCCTAACCGACATCATCGTCGCTCTGCCTGCCCTGGACGGTCAGTTTGTGTTTGACGTTGACCAACAGCGGCTGAGTGATGAGCTGAACGCCAGCCTGGAGTGTCACATGACCATGCTGTCTCCACCCGGCAAGGTGCTCATGCTGCAGCTCAGCGAGACTTCGCAACAAGCTGCCCTCAGAGTGTTCTCTGTGTCAGAGACGGCTGCAGACGGCCACCTGAAGCCATACGGCAGAATGGACGTCGTGGCAACGTTCACGCATGGACCCACGTGGGACAGGCGAGCTTTCACCAACCCGGGCCAGAAGGTGTGGTTCCACGTGGAAAAGGACAATGGCGTGAATGAACTTCCCCCCATCGTGGTCAACTTCACCTGGGTGGATGTGTCGCGGGTACCGGGCCTGGAGACCGTCTTCACAACGCCCACCTCAGGTTCAAAGACTCATAAGTTTATTGCTACGTTATTTTGTTAGAATGTATATGTATTTGGTGTTTAAACAGTATGGTTTTACTCATGGTCAATATATGTAAAGCGCTGAGAGCATAGTTTACTGTGGTTCGCGCTATATAAGCCGTCATTATTATTAGTATTATATGTTATTTAGTTGTAACTACGTAGTGTCTTTCAGGCCTGGTTCTAGGGGAGGGGGTGGGGGAGGATCTTGGGTTCTGAAAGACCCCTCCCCCACCCCCCCTCCTTACCCGGCAAATATACCTTTTGTTTAGGAGTGACCTAAATACCCCTTTCAAGTGCTAGAAAGTAGCAGCTTTGTCTTTTCTAGGTATGTATTTGCAAAGCTGCCTTCTAATGATGATAACAGCAACCTCTGATTGTCTAACTGTTATCATGAGTTATTTCTAATATGCTGACTGTTAGCAAATGATAACAGACATGTCGAGAAAAAAGATATCAACCATGAGCCTTTTAGGCGAATGCTGATATCGTTTGTGAGACATGTCTGTTATTATTTGCTAACAGTCAGCATATTAAAAATAACGGTTTTATTACCGTAATTCGACCAACAGAAATTTCGAAGCGACCCTGCGAATTAGACAGAACAGCCGCAATGGAAACTTGAGCGCTCCTACCTGATTATGCCTGTCAGTCAAAGCATTATCGTGACCTGGGTCAGCCAATCAGAGTAACACACCTGACGTGATCATGAATATTCACAGGTCATTGCACTGCACACTCAGATGATGGGCGGTGCCTTGCTGTTCTGTAAAGCACCCACCGACAACACTCGCTTTTCGGTATTTTGTTTAGTTAAAGAGAGTATTATCTGACAGCATTTGAAGTGTCATTCTTTAGAATAAATCACATTGATATTGTTGATTTAAATTTTTACTTTGTCTTGTTAAATTTTAGCTTGATAAAGAAAAAAAGGTCCCTGCCTGAACGTTATAACATTTAGAGGGTCACCTAGAATCCGTCCTGATTGGTCAAAAAGCCATATGGGGCACTGAATTGGTAATACGTACCTGTTAAGCTGCCTTCTAATGATGATAACAACAACCTCTGACTGTTCAACTGCTGTGTACCTGTAAAGCTGCCTTCTAATGATGATAACAACAACCTCTGACTGTTCAACTGTTATGTACCTGTTAAGCTGCCTTCTAATGATGATAACAGCAACCTCTGACTGTTCAACTGTTTTGTATTTGTAAAGCTGCCTTCTAATGATGATAACAGCAACCTCTGACTATTCAAATGTTATGTACCTGTAAAGCTGCCTTCTAATGATGATAACAGCAACCTCTGACTATTCAAATGTTATGTACCTGTAAAGCTGCCTTCTAATGATGATAACAGCAACCTCTGACTATTCAAATGTTATGTACCTGTAAAGCTGCCTTCTATTGATGATAACAGCAACCTCTGACTATTCAACTCTTATGTATTTGTAAAGCTGCCTTCAATTGATAACAGCAACCTCTGACTGTTCAACTGTTATGTATTTGTAAAGCTGCCTTCTATTGATGATAACAGCAACCTCTGACTATTCAACTGTATGTACCTGTAAAGCTGCCTTCTAATGATGATAACAGCAACCTCTGACTGTTCAACTGTATGTACCTGTCTTAAAATGCAGGTGCCACTATCTGCCCCCTTGCCAGTGTGTGTCTCAGCGTGCCACCTCTGACTGGTTTATCATATCAACTGATTGTTGACACTTGAAGTATCCTAAAAGCCAGTGTTCTGATTGTAGCGTGCCACCTTTGACTATTTTATCATATTAACTCATTGTTGACACTTGAAGCTTCCTAATAGCCAGTGTCCTAATTGTAGCGTGCCACCTCGGACTGGTTTATCATATCAAGTGATTGTTGACACTTGAAGCATCCTAAAAGCCAGTGTTCTGATCGAATTGTGCACAGGGTACATTCAGACGGCCAACTTCCAGCCCTACATCCGGAAACACTTCAACAAGATGGACAAGTGGGCACAGGTGGATGTTCCACCAGCCACCTGGATCATGGTCAGCTTTGCCCACCTAATGTGTCGCTGGTATTTGGTCATTCACGTATACGTGGGGGAAAGGACTGGGGATCCTATGGACGTGTGTGGCCACGGCTTTGTCCAGCCTGCCCTGTGGAGAACTCATGCCCTGCACGTGCTCTTCGGCAAAGTAGACGGTTCACTGTTTGGCGATATCCTCGTATTGGGTTTGTTGTTGCTTTCTCTGTGTACTTCTTCTTCTGTTCCCCTCCTCCTCCTCTGCTTATTCTTCTGTTCCCCTCCTCCTCCTCTGCTTCTTCTTCTGTTCCCTTCCTCCTCCTCTGCTTCTTCTTCTGTTCCCCTCCTCCTCCTCCTCCTCCTCCTCCTCCTCTGCTTCTTCTTCTGTTCCCCTCCTCCTCCTCTGCTTCTTCTTCTGTTCCCCTCCTCCTCCTCCTCCTCTGCTTATTCTTCTGTTCCCCTCCTCCTCCTCCTCCTCTGCTTCTTCTTCTGTTCCCCTCCTCCTCCTCCTCCTCTGCTTCCTCTTCTGTTCCCCTCCTCCTCCTCCTCCTCCTCCTCCTCCTCCTCCTTCTCCTTCTCCTCCTTCTTCTCCTTCTCCTCCTCCTCCTTCTCCTTCTCCTCCTCCTCCTCCTCCTCCTCCTTCTCCTCCTCCTCCTCCTCCTCCTTCTCCTCCTCCTCCTCCTTCTCCTTCTCCTCCTCCTCCTTCTTCTCCTCCTCCTCCTTCTCCTCCTTCTCCTCCTCCTCCTTCTCCTCCTTCTCCTCCTCCTCCTTCTCCTCCTCCTCCTCCTCCTCTTCCTCCTTCTCCTTCTTCTTCTTCTTCTTCTTCTTCTTCTTCTTTCTTTCTTTCTGTCTTTCTGTCTTTCTGTCTTACTTTTTCCCCTTATTCTTCTTTGCTGTCGTCAACGTCTTCTTCTTCTTCTTCTTCTTGTTTGTTTCGTTTTGAAGTTGTTAGCTTTACTTGTATGTCTGTTTTCTTCGCTCCATCTTAGGTAGCCATACTCGATCTTCGTCCTTTGATGGTGTCCTGCGTGTGGGAGCTTGACACGTCCATACACTACGTATATTAGCACCAGGCTGTTGTTGACCTGCGTGTGAGAGCTTGACACGTCCATACACTACGTATATTAGCACCAGGCTGTTGTTGACCTGCGTGTGAGAGTTTGACACGTCCATACGCTACGTATATTAGCACCAGGCTGTTGTTGACCTGCGTGTGGGAGCTTGACACGTCCATACGCTACGTATATTAGCACCAGGCTGTTGTTGACCTGCGTGTGAGAGCTTGACACGTCCATACACTACGTATATTAGCACCAGGCTGTTGTTGACCTGCGTGTGAGAGCTTGACACGTCCATACACTACGCATATTAGCACCAGGCTGTTGTTGACCTGCGTGTGAGAGCTTGACACGTCCATACACTACGCATATTAGCACCAGGCTGTTGTGTCATTGTATTCATCGGTAGTGCATTAACCGTAAGCAAGTGATCACAGACATACCGAGCAAATGGATAATAGACAGGCTTGATTGTGTTTAATGTGGCCAGAAATAACAATTAGCAGGTCACTTAAAATCGGTGCTGGTTGGCCAAATTATTCGCTAAGGGCACTAAAGTGGAAATGTCGAATACTTGTTCGCAGAGATCAGTTAAGCCAGCCTTGGTCTGAGTGTTCCTGTTCGATCCTTCCCTGAATCGTAGTTTTGCTGTCAGTCTTTAACGTGTGACGTTCGGGGGGGGGGGGGGGGTCGACGGAGGAACGTGGTGGCGGTCTGCTCTCTGGAGGGGACGCTCACTCAGTCTGACTCCGCGACTTAGCAGTCAATGTCGTTAGTAGGGGGCATAGTAGGTAGTGGGTTGCGTCCGTTTGCTCGGGACAGACCCACTACTGAACACCGTCGAAGTGACCCGACATCCCTCCCTGGAGCGTCCGTAAAATCGACAAGCCTGGCAGCGGAACGAAATTCAGATGTGGATGGAGCAGTGAGTGCAGGGACGGGGCGGTGAGAGAGCACAGCGGGACAAAGAACAGGTATAAAGACGGAAAAAAAGCAAACAAAAAAAGCCAGGCTGCATTTGATTTTGATGCATTGGAAGTAGTTTGAATGCACAACTGAAAACAAACTGTAGCTGGTAAAGATTTAGTTCCCCTTCATATACGACGCTCGTTTAATCGACGAACGTGTTTTAATCTTTTACTATATCCGTAAATGAGAGCTAATCAAACTACACAAACCAACACAAAGACCCCATATCACATTTAAACCATTATGCACGGAGGGAGTTATCAGCAGTGACTTGACTTGACACTCCAGACACTTCAAGGGCGATAACCTAAATCCTTGCTGATGGTTGCTGATGTTTGAGTTGTGACCCTTGTCATCTCGTCACGTGTCTTCGCACGCATCCACCTACTCTGTTCCTTCCAACTTTGCAAATCGTCATGTTTGTTCTCTTGTTACAATTGACATCCATTTTACTCATAACTCATAACTCATAACATTTTATTGACCAATTTAATTTCCTTTGTTGGATCAATAAAATGTTATGAGTTATGAGTTATGAGTTATGAGTTACTTGAATATGCAGGTTTCCAGCGCCTCTTCTAGTCGACACTGAAGGACAATATGCGATGTTTGATGGGTTGTTGTCAGACCATCTTTTTTGTCGGTCCGAGGGGGAGCATAATTATCGTCTTTTGTTTCATATTTATTGACCAAGGCCGAAGGCCAAACCACCAATCATCGTTTTTGTCATCCTTTTGGTAGTGAGAAAATAAGTGCAAAATCAACACAAGGAGCCATACTTTGAAATACGAGTTGCGTTTCGATAATACATGTTTTGGGGCCCAAGCACGTTGTTGCAATCAAAGCTGGCATGTAAAAGCAAATTTATCTGTGTTTTGAGTTCATAACATGTTGAGATAAGTCGGTCAGGTTTGAGGATGCACAGTTCTGTAGGTTCCTCTCAGTATTCCACCCCTTCGTTTTTCAGTTGTAAATATTAAGCTTAGTAATCGAATGTGGAAGCTACGTTGGGTGTCGAAGGTCACAGAAGATTTTCATCGTGCAGCAAGGCACGTTGGGTCAAAGGTCACAGAAGATTTGCGTCGTGCAGCGAAGGAGAGAATCGCGATCTTGTTTTCGACTCATTGTCTCTTTGTTTTTCATTAGACCTGTCTTTCTGCTTGCTCGGCTTTGTTAGATGTTTGCATTTTTTGTTGCTATGTTCTTGGCTTTTATTATTATTTCTTATTTGAGCTTCGTTTATCGATACAACGTCTTGCGCACGGGTCAAAATGTGTGTGTCAGGGGTCAATTGGTTTGACGTTCGTGTTTCTCCGAACGTCTGTGTATCGAAACACAGATACACGCACTCCTTGACTTTGTAAGAAGAGAAAACATCGCTAGGTTTCATTTGTTTGTGATGAATTTATTACCTTTCATGAAGTAGTTTTGTATTTTGGTTACTTTTGCCAGTTTGCCAGTTCGTTTTTGGAACTTTGCAAAGCAGTGTCGTCTGTCTAGGTCTGGGGAAACGCCTATGAACAGAGCCGAAGAATCCCCGAGCGTTTCTATTGGGTTTGCTTTTGATTATCCATGTATAACCTGCTTCCTGCAACTATGGAAACCGGGGATTTATTGCATGGGGAACATGAGATTTATTTCCCAGCTGGCTGTGAATGAAAACTCGTGAAAATGATGACAACTTGAATCATTTCACAAGTGACAACTGTTATCCTTTTCATTGTCTATGCAGGTTTCGATATATTATTTGTCCATTATTTCACTTGTGACAATTGCCATCGTTTTCTCCTGACAATTCCAGTTTCCAGCTCCTCTTTTTTTCTGCCCTTGACCATGCAGGTTTCCAGCTGCGTTTTTTACATTTAGTCAAGTTTTGATTTATTATGTCACTTGTGACAGTTGCCATTGTTTTCACTTGACCATGCAGGTTTCCAGCTGAGCTTTTTACATTTAGTCAAGTTTTGATTTATTCATTCACCTGTGACAGTTGACATTTTTTTTCACTTGACCATGCAGGTTTTCAGCTGCTCTTTTCCCTGCACCGTGACGGTCAGCAGCCCCAGCGGACACATGACGGGCGATGGAACTGCAGCACTGACCACTGGCCAGAGATCCGGCAACACTTTCCCTGCAACCTGGATGCCGACTGTGCAGACGGCAGTGACGAAGACAACTGTCCCTACTCCAGCCCAGAGTGTGGGCGCGGACTGATCGTTGTGGGACGCAAGTGCTGCATCTTGATTCGATTCGTAAGGCCACAAAAGTTTGTATCAAAGCGCCGGTCGAAGAGTGAATAATTATAGAAATACTACAGGAATTATAAGGAGTACAGTACTTCAATCGACCTGCGCTTTGATACAGCCTCCTGTGGGTACGCCTACCAAAGGACCGCTCACGTGACCTACGTTCAGCCGATTCTTGATTTTCGAGCGATTTGTCCCCCTAAGGAAAGTGAGTTGAAAATGGCCGCCATGAAAACAGCACAAATGCTTAGCCTGCTTTGAAGCTAGCAGTTGAAGTGGCTCGCAGACTTCTAGGCGTCTATGCATGGGAGGCATAACCCATCGAGCGAGCAAGGATCTCGCATTAAGTTATATTAGTATAGCTTACAACAAGTGAGCGTGTCGAGGCAAGCTATTTGAACATCGGACGAAAACGCCGAACAGCGCTCAACTTAGATGAGTTTTTAAGCCGCATCTACGTTTCGTTTGAAAATCGCCAAACTGACTGGTTACATGATCAACTTCTTGCCGATTTGGTCTCGCTAACTTCTGAGCACCTTCCGTCGTCTTTGAAACTGTACTGAAATTAGGCGCACCAACCAAATGAGGATAGTTGCCTTGTACAGGAATTTCCTCAGTATTTGAAGAAGAAGAAGAAGAACAAGTCGCGTAAGGCGAAAATACAATATTTAGTCAAGTAGCTGTCGAACTCACAGAATGAAACTGAACGCAACGCAACGCAGCAAGACCGTATACTCGTAGCATCGTCACTCCACCGCCCGTGGCAAAGGCAGTGCCCGTGGAATTGACAAGAAGAGCGGGGTATTCGTTGCGCTGAGAAGGATAGCACGCTTTTCTGTACCTCTCTTCGTTTTAACTTTCTGAGCGTGTTTTTAATCCAAACATATCATATCTATATATTTTTGGAATCAGGAACCGACAAGGAATAAGATGAAAGTGTTTTTAAATTGATTTGGAAAAAACATTTTGATAATAATTTTTATATATTTAATTTTCAGAGCTTGTTTTTAATCCGAATATAACATATTTATATGTTTTTGGAATCAGCAAATGATGGAGAATAAGATAAACGTAAATTTGGATCGTTTTATAAATTTTTAATTTTTTTTACAATTTTCAGATTTTTAATGACCAAAGTCATCAATTAATTTTTAAGCCACCAAGCTGAAATGCAATACCGAACCCCGGGCTTCGTCGAAAATTACTTGACCAAAATTTCAACCAATTTGGTTGAAAAATGAGGGCGTGACAGTGCCGCCTCAACTTTCACGAAAAGCCGGATATGACGTCATCAAAGACATTTATCAAAAAAAAGAAAAAAACGTTCGGGGATTTCATACCCAGGAACTCTCATGTCAAATTTCATAAAGATCGGTCCAGTAGTTTAGTCTGAATCGCTCTACACACACACACACACACACAGACACACAGACACACAGACACACGCACATACACCACGACCCTCGTTTCGATTCCCCCTCGATGTTAAAATATTTAGTCAAAACTTGACTAAATATAAAAAGTACATGGGATGCCCTGAGCCGGTATGCATGAGTCGAGTTAAGAGACGTTAGTACCCTTAATGCGGTTTATCCCGGACTTAAGTCCCTAACCTCGACTCTCGCATGCCGGCTCTGAGCATCAAGGCTTGTGAGAATGGACGGTGATGTGGCTACACAAGCGAAGGCAAGACACAACAGGTATAAATGTGTCATGCCCGCATACCTACGAATTTCAGACTGTGGCTACCAACACACACGCACACACACATTTAGTTTTCTCTCGCACTGTTGACGGTAATACATGCCATGCTGGGACGCAACTATATAGGGATTGGGGCGGCGCTGCTTTCAAACCAGTTTGTCGCTTTCGGTGTGGGTTCGACCCCAAGGTCAGCGAGATATTTAATTGCCAGAGTCAAAGGTGAAGATGCTCCTCGGTGTCGGAACATGCATGCGCACGATACAGATACTAAGCTGACAGTGAACGACTCAGGGCTTGGAAAAATGAACGCATGCAGAAAAAACCCAGAATAGCGCCGTACTGTTTAACAGCTCGCTTTTCCAAGTGAGAAAGCAGCTCGAGTTTACATGAGGGTAACCTTGTTCTTATCCACGTTGTGTTTCACGTGCGAGAGGTACGTTGCAGGAGACCGACATGAGTGTATTATACCATATTCTTATCCCCGTTGTGTTTCACGTTGCAGGATCCCGACGTGGCTCGCAAGTCGTGGAACGAAGCCGACGCGGACTGCCGACGTCGTGGCGGGCTGCTGGTCAGTTTGAACGGACCCGAGGACTGGCACTCTCTGAAATATATGTATCGCCACTTGCGGGAAGTTTTCATTGGACTTCGGACGACATCTGACAGTCTGCCGCCCGTGTACGTGGTTTGCTTCTTGCGGTGTGTTCAAAATGTGATGTGCAGATGTACCTTCTCAATCCTTCCGGAGATTGTTTATGTCGATAAAATTCTGATTACAAAACTGTTAACACTTTCGGTCGGGGACAATGTTTGCTGTTTTTTAACATTTTGTTTTGCATATACTGGTGTTTGCTTCGTGTTGATGAGATATGCCGAAAGACCTAAAGTTGCAAGCAGTACATAAGCGAATCATCCTTCTTTGAATAATGACATCCCTACATTTTCTGTGTATGCAGCGTTGTTTTATTGGTACCAATACTCGGTGTATTCTCTTTATTGTCTTGGAAACAACAACAGATGTCTATCAAAAACAGTATGCGCATAGTGTTAACCCGTGTCCAGCCCGACCCGACCCGGATAGGAAGCCGAGAGTGAACAGAGGCACAGAGCGTTTTGATGAGTTTTTTGGACATACTGGAACTTTTCAGAAAAGTTTGATTAAATTGTAATAACTATTTACAGTATGCTTGCAAAAATTCAGCAATTTGCACACTTCAACACAAATCAAATTGGGGATCAATTTTGGAACAAAGGCAACAACATCAAAACCAAGTCCAGCGCAGCAGACTGAACTGGCACGGTTTTTATCGCTGTGAGTGACGTGCCAGTTCAGTCTGCTGCGCTGGACTTGGTTTTGATGTTGGAAGACCTGTTTTTCGTAATTGTTGTTTCGCGTTCACATTTCCATACCACCCACGCGCGTTGTTGCTTCTGTACCAAAATTGATCCCTAATTGTAATATTCATTTGTGTTGAAGTGTGCACAATCCTGACATTTTGCAACTATACTGAAAAGAGTTATTACAGTTTAATCAAACGTTTCTGAAAATTTCCAGAACAGTGGTCGCCGCTTATAAAAAACGCGGTAAATAAAAACAGACGTTTTTTAAATACAGTCTGGTCCGGTCCGGATTTACCACTATATAACCTATGTAAAATTCCGCCGGTTATTAAATACAGGGGCCGTTTAATAAAAACACTTTTTGTTCATTTTCTCTCTGCTCAGAGGGTTAGTAGTCGCCTTCTGGTCGTGAATTCTTGTCAGTAAACCGTTAGATGACAACTCAAGACACTTCAGCGTTTGTGTGAACAGTGATCGTCATCGTCGTCTATTTTACGAAAAGACCAAACACTTACCCTGCCCCGTTTTATTCAACCAGATGTGGATGTGACTCCTGTGCCCCCACCCCCTGGGATGATAGATGAAGAGTTTGAGAGCTGGGTGTCTATGGATGATGACAGCCCTGTCGCCCTGGAGCTGAGTGAGGAGGAGCAGAGAGGGCCCCAAAGGGGGGGGGGGGTATCATCACGATCACGGGAAGGGAAATTTTAGCTTTCACGATCACAGTTACCTTGATTTTTGTTTTCACGATCACAAACACCTTGACGAATAGAGGATCATAGAGTGATACAGCTGTGAAAAATGTACGTTGAAAATAAAATGCTTTGCAATAATGCCCATCACGATCACGAAAACAAATGACGATCACGATCACGAGACTTGATTTTTTTGTCATCACGGATCACGGGCAAAGTCCCATCACGATCACAGAAATGGAAATTTCGGCAATCACGGTCACAGAAAGGTCAAAAAACGCCAATCACGATCACGATTTTAAACCCTTTGGGGCCCTCAGCAGAGTGAAGCTGCTCTCCAGGAGATCATCTCCGACATCAAAGCTGTGGGTCCTGCTGCTGACGACGGCGATGGCCCCGACGAGGAAGAGGACGACGATGAAGAAGAAGAAGTCCCCACCCCTACCAATTCTCAGATGAGACAAGCGCTGCAAGTCCTCACAATGGGACTTGAGAGGAGGGGTTTGAACACGCTGCCAAGTTTGACACTATGGGAGGGGAGATCCCTGACACTATGGGAGGGGAGATCCCTGACACTATGGGAGGGGAGATCCCTGACACTATGGGAGGGGAGATCCCTGACACTATGGGAGGGGAGATCCGTAACTTTTTTCGCAAACAGCCCAAGGATCAGATGACCATAGAACAATGCCTCGGCAAACTGTGATGTGCGATACATGTACATATTCTGAATCGTTTTTATTTATCATTAAAATGCTTTTGGTAAAGTTTCAAAACGGTTGTACGGTGTAATCAGTTTAGCTTGTATGCGTGCGTCGGTCTTCTTACCTTTCGTTACTGATGGACATGTTCAATCAATCAATCAATCAATATGAAGCTTATATCGCGCGTATTCCGTGGGTACAGTTCTAAGCGCAGGGATTTTTATTTTAATTTTTTTTAATTTTTATTTTATGCAATTTATATCGCGCACATATTCAAGGCGCAGGGATTTATTTATGCCGTGTGAGATGGAATTTTTTTAAACAATACATCACGCATTCACATCGGCCAGCAGATCGCAGCCATTTCGGCGCATATCCTACTTTTCACGGCCTATTATTCCAAGTCACACGGGTATTTTGGTGGACATTTTTATCTATGCCTATACAATTTTGCCAGGAAAGACCCTTTTGTCAATCGTGGTATCTTTAACGTGCACAACCCAATGTAGTGTACACGAAGGGACCTCGGTTTTTCGTCTCATCCGAAAGACTAGCACTTGAACCCACCACCTAGGTTAGGAAAGGGGGGAGAAAATTGCTAACGCCCTGACCCAGGGTCGAACTCGCAACCTCTCGCTTCCGAGCGCAAGTGCGTTACCACTCGGCCACCCAGTTCAACACATGTTCAGCACGCAGCCGTTTATTAAAAACGCCGCTTATTAATAACACTTTTGTTCGGTCCCAAGGTGGTTTTTTTACAAGCGGCGACTACTGCCCAATAAACATGCCAGAACTGGGCCATTGATGGCTTTTTGATGGCAATGCCAGTTGCCAGAACTACTGCCATCAAAGGCCCACCTATGGCCCAATGCTGGCATATTACCCGTATGCACATTGGCAAATTGATGGGCCATCACTGGCAAGCCAGCACTTTGCCAGCAAAAACCCATCATTTATTTGCTGGCTTTTTGATGGCTTGCCATCATTTTGCCAGCAATTTGCCAGCAATTTTCCAGCAAAAACCCATCATTTATTTGATGGCTTTTTGATGGCTTGCCATCATTTTGCCATCATTTTGCCAGAATTTTGCCAGCAAAAACCCATCATTTATTTGATGGCTTTTTGATGGCTTGCCATCATTTTGCCAGAATTTTGCCAGAATTTTGCCAGCAAAAACCCATCATTTATTTGATGGCTTATTGATGGCTTGCCATCAAAAACCCAGCATTTTGCCAGCATTTCGCCAGCATTTTGCCAGCATTTTGCAGGTTTTTAGTTCCATATAAAAAAAACTTTTTTCCATATATTTTCCGTTAATGGCCCTTTACCTGCTGAAATTACCGGGCCAGTTGTGGCCCGGCAAAATGCCATATTTCTGTCTTTACCATTGCCAGCAAAATGCCAATAAGTTGCAGGAAATATACCAATACCACTGATTCGGATAGAATGACGGCTCTATTCATGTACTCTCTGCACAGTCTTGTTAGCCCATAGATGGTTGTTAGAAGTCTATAAATATGCTTTGTTTTGTCATTTTTTACTGTGAATGTAATAACAATAACAAAACACAGCACATCAATGGACTTTTCAACCCATGCTGGCGGCAAGACGTGCGCAAATAAAGCAAAGGGCAATGCTGTCAAGCTGTACATTAGCAATATGCATATGCGTAATTATCAAATTCATCAGTAAAATGCAATTGAAATGCTAATCACATTTGTCGTGTAACTTATCTGGCAAGTAAAGGCAGTGGTTTTGACAGAATATCGTCATCAACGCAGTTATAGCGGGCACAACAACAATACAGTAATATATATTAAAAACAAAACAAATGTAAAGCTTCCAAACAGCAACGACTCATTACCGAAACATTACAGAAACGTACGCTTTGTTTTCAGTTGCTCACTGTTTTATTTTATTTGTACAGCGTTCTAAATTTCACACTCGAGACATGATGACCAAAGGCAGGAATGTTTCTTGTTCACTTCCCAGTAAACCTCCGTAGGATTGTCTTGATTCTGTCATTTCTCTGTTCGCATCCGCAACGTTGAGATAACGCTTCTTTTCTTTGTCCTGACGTCGTAGCCTACGGTAAGCCATTGAAACTCTCAAGTCCTCCTGCCGTTCACCTCTTGAAACATGAAAGCAAACGAGTTTTGTTGGTTTTAATTCATTATTCCATATCACACACACACACACACACACACACACACACACACACACACACACACACACACACACACACACACACAACCAAACAACCAAACAAACGCAAGCATACACGCAGGCATGCAAGCAAACAGCACACGCACGCACGCACGCGCGCGCGCTCACACACACACACGCGCACACACACACGCGCACACACACACACACACACACACACACACACACACACACACACACACACACACACACACACACATACACACACAGAGGCATTCTCACAGAGAGGACGACTTCTTGTAATCTATCATATTTTCTGAACTGACTAAAATGCCAAGCAGAAGTAAGGGGTCAACAGGAATATGTATTTTGATCTAACCTGCGAAGCTTACGTTGTCTCGGACAGCTCTCTTGCGTTTCTCTCAGGAACTGAGACCCAGGCGAGCTGCATCTTATCCAGTTGGGCAGTCAGACACTTGCACAAATCTTTGTCCTGGAGTGAATAGACACATACTCAATGTCAACATTCACAAGATGCAATTTGTTTGGTTACAAGTAAGCTTATGGTAATGCCTATGGTGCTTTTCTTTTGACAGAGACAAAACAAACTCAATCACACAAAGAAAGGAAAAAGGCACACACACACACACACACACACACACACACACACACACAACCGCGCGCGCGGGCGCACACACACACACACACACACACACACACAACCGCGCGCGCGGGCGCACACACACACACACACACACACACACACGCGCGCGTGCGCGCGCAGATTCTTTCTTACAGAGAGGACGACTTCTTAAAGTCTATTATATTTTGCGAACTGACTCAAACGTCCAGCAGAAGAAAGTTGAAACAAGTCGCGTAAGGCGAAAATACAATATTTAGTCAAGTAGCTGTCGAACTCACAGAATGAAACTGAACGCAATGCAACGCAGCAAGACCGTATACTCGTAGTCCACCTCTCACGGCATAGGCAGTGAAATTGACAAGAAGAGCGGGGTAGTAGTTGCGCTAAGAAGGATAGCACGCTTTTCTGTACCTCTCTTTGTTTTAACTTTCTGAGCGTGTTTTTAATCCAAACATATCATATCTATATGTTTTTGGAATCAGGAACCGACAAGGAATAAGATGAAAGTGTTTTTAAATTGATTTCGACAATTTAATTTTGATAATAATTTTTATATATTTAATTTTCAGAGCTTGTTTTTAATCCGAATATAACATATTTATATGTTTTTGGAATCAGCAAATGATGGAGAATAAGATAAACGTAAATTTGGATCGTTTTATAAATTTTTATTTTTTTTTACAATTTTCAGATTTTTAATGACCAAAGTCATTAATTAATTTTTAAGCCACCAAGCTGAAATGCAATACCGAAGTCCGGGCTTCGTCGAAGATTACTTGACCAAAATTTGAACCAATTTGGTTGAAAAATGAGGGCGTGACAGTGCCGCCTCAACTTTCACGAAAAGCCGGATATGACGTCATCAAAGACATTTATAAAAAAAATGAAAAAAACGTTCGGGGATTTCATACCCAGGAACTCTCATGTCAAATTTCATAAAGATCGGTCCAGTAGTTTAGTCTGAATCGCTCTACACACACACACACACACACACACACACACACACACACACACAGACACACGCACATACACCATACCCTCGTTTCGATTCCCCCTCGATGTTAAAATATTTAGTCAAAACTTGACTAAATATAAAAAGACCGACAACGGAGGAAAAGAACAAGAAGATGCTAGATCTAACGCCGTTGCGACGACCTGCTCACACAACTGTTTGTGAAACTCACCACGCTTGCTTCTAGCCGGAGGAGATCGGACGCGTACTGAAATCGAAGAAGGTGCTTTGGAAATTCCTTGAAGTTGAATGCAAAACAAATAACCGGACATCTGCAGAACCACCGCGGGCCGGATTTAGTTGACAATGCGTCATCATCACGAGTGACGTCAAGATATTTCGACATTTGTTTGTACATTACGTCACTCCAAGTGAGAAAGTCATACCGCTGTGCTGTCGCAGATCTTCTTGCCAGCAATAATCCAGCATTGGCCCACTGCTGGCGTGCCAGCAAAAACCCACCTATAATTGCCAGCAAATCGCCACCTATGGCCCAATGCTGGCAAACAAGCACTGGGCCATCAATGGCGTGCCAACAGTGGGCCAATTAAGGCATTTTACTGGCCGACAATATTACTGGAATGCCAGAGATGGGCCAGTGATGGCAAGCCATAACTGGGCCTTTGTTGGCAAACCATAATTGGCCCAGTGTTGGTTTTTTTATGGCCAGCTTTACCAAACTTGCCAGCAAAAAGCCAGCAGTGGCCCAGTTCTGGCATGTTTATTGGGCATGTATGTCAAAAAAACTCATCAAAACGCCATGATATTTTACACACTCTTTTGCAGTTGTATTAACAATATTCATGTCAAAGTTAAAGCAATACCACTAGCCATTACCAGACTACGGGGTTTTTACCCACATAGCCCACACAAAATGACGCGAAATCAAGCCTTTTACGGCTTCTGACGAGGCTGACACCAGTCGTCTTCAAAATGGCAAAACAACACTGCTAGGCACAATAGCTGAACCAAATCAATTTGTGTGGGTAGAAAATGAGTTGTTCTTTAATTTGAGAAAAACAAACCAGGGTCACTCTTGCTTGTTTTGATTTGTTATGTATTTTAGTGTCTGCAAATTTGCTTTTGCGAATTTGCTTTTGGGGGGTGTCCTAGGTCTCCGGTACACTGCTTAAGCACTAATAAATGAAACTCTTTGTTTCAAACGGTAAGGGAATAAATTACCTTTCTGGCAATATACTTGGTTTTACTATAACTGACCGCATCACAAAGTTCTACAGCAAAATGTATGTGTTTAGTTTTTTATGGCGATTAGTGTAGATACCAACCACGCTGTGTGTTGCAGATACCGGCAGATATGGCAGCACGCGGACGGTAGCATTGCCTACTACATTCCCGACCTAGACATGTACAAATACTCCAGGCCGTCGTGCATGAAGGTCAGAATTGACAACCCACTCTCTGTTATGCTGTCGCCTCTGATATGCAACAAGCAATTCGATGCAGATTACATCTGTGAGCTTCATACAAGGGCACAATCAGTCCGAGAAGAAACAGTGAAAGTGGTTCCTCTAGGATCGCATCAGTCTTCACTCACAAACTCCACACACTTTGTGCTTTGTTCTCAAGGACATCTCTCACACAGTTTCCTGTCATGTGATCTGCAAAGCGCATGCTTAGAGCAACGTTCAACTTCCTGTTCCGGTGTCGTGATGCCACATCCGCCGTCGTTCACATGCGCCAACGGCCGGCAGAGCGTGCCCATCACCTTGGTATGTGACTTCCGGTCTGACTGCATCGACAACAGCGATGAAAGCTTCTGCCACCACTTGCCATGTGATCAAACCGTCAACTTTCAATGTCACAAAGGACAGGTAAACATTTTGTCAACGATTTATTTTCTGAGGTAAAATCCGAACAGACATGAGTGACCCACAATTGGCATGAATCACGTCAGGTGACGGGGAGGGGGGGGGGGGGGCATTTTCATTTGGGTATGTGGCAAAGCCTAACTTTTTCTATGAGTGTGTGAATTAGGCACGGTGTTTTGGGGGTTTGTGACAAAGCTTTATTTGTTTCAGTGTGTGAAACGGCAGGCAGTTTGCAATGACGCGGAGGACTGTTTGCACGGGGGCGACGAGGACCTGTGCACCACTGCCAACTTCCACATAAAGGCGGTCACGTGGCCCGTGGTCATCAACCTGGAGGGTCCCAGGAGAGTCCGGCTGGTCCCTCTCAACACCACCTACAGCACTGACCAGCCACTGGACTGTCCACCCGCCCATTTCCAGTGTCCGGGTAGCGGTTACTGCCTGCCCATCTTCATGCGCTGTAACGGGGTGTACGACTGTCAGGGCCGCCAGGACGAGGCTGACTGTGACCGATACACGTGTCCTGGTTTCTATCGCTGTCGTGCCTCCGCCGTCTGTCTGACTGCTGACGAGATGTGTGACGGAGTGTTTCACTGTCCGCAGCACGACGATGAACTGCTGTGTGACTCGGTGTGTCCGCCCGGCTGCACGTGCTATGGCCACGCCTTCTTCTGTGGCGGCCCGTTCCAGGAGGGCCAGTTTGCAGAGCTGCGTTACCTGCACGCCAGTGGGAGCGGGCTTCGTCCTGCTGATGTCAGCAACAACACCATGCTGGTTTACCTCAACCTGGCCAGCTGTGCACTGAGGGAACTCTCACACCTGAGTCTGCCTAACCTGCACATTCTGCACCTGGGTGACAACCACCTGACTGAGGTCAGCGATGAACACCTTTTCCACCTGCCCAACCTGCGACACCTGTCCCTGGCTGGTAACCCCCTGACCTCTATCTTCCGAAAGCAGCGTGTGGCCCCCGTTCTATCCTCCCTCCTTCACAGTCTTGACCTGTCACGTGTGACGATCCCCGTGTTCCACATGACTGCCCTCAGCCCATTCCCCAACATTGAGGTCCTCAACCTGAGTGACTGTGAGGTGGACACGTTGTCCACTGACCGCTTGGAGACTCCCACTTCCCTGCACGTGCTGGACGTGCGCGGCTGCCCCCTGACCTACTTTCCCAGAGACTTGCTGCAAGGCCTGGGTCAGCTTCGTGAGGTGATGGCGGATAACTACAAGCTGTGCTGCCCCGTCACTCTCCCCCCCGGCTTCAACCTGGCGGACTGCAGGGCGCCGAGTGACGAGGTGTCGTCCTGTGACAACCTGCTGCGTTCCCACGTCTACCGCGTCTTCCTAGCGCTCTTCGCCGCCCTGGCCTTGCTGGGCAACCTCACGGCCTTCGTGGCCCGCGTGTTTCTAAACAGAGTGAGGAATGGCTTCGACGTCTTTACAATCACCTTGTGTTCGTCAGATTTCTTGATGGGCGTCTACCTGGCCATCATCGGCGTGGCGGACCGTCACTACATGGGCTCCTACCTGTGGAATGACGTCAGCTGGAGGCGCAGCGCAGCTTGCAAGGTAGCTGGCTTTCTGTGCATGACGTCCAACGAGGTGTCGGCCCTGGTGGTCTGTCTGATCACGCTGGACAGGCTGCTCGTGCTGCGCTTCCCCTTCAGCCGGGTTCGCTTCAGCAAGAAGACCGGGGCACTGGCCTCAGGCACGGTCTGGGTGGTGGGTGTGGTCTTGGCCCTCATCCCACTGCTGCCTCCCACCGCCCACTGGGGTTTCTACAGTCTCAACGGAATCTGCATGCCGCTGCCCATCACCAGGAAAGAGTTCCTCGGTCATAACTACTCCTTTAGCCTGTTCATTGTCTTCAACTTCGTGCTGTTCATGCTGATCGCTGTGGGCCAGCTCCTCATCTACCAGTCTGTGCAGAAAAACAGTCTAAAGCACGCCGACGTCACCAACCAATCTAGCAAGGACCAGAGGCTGGCCAGACGACTTATCACCATCGCCATGTCTGACTTTCTTTGCTGGTTCCCCGTCGGTCTGCTGGGCATCCTGTCATCCGCTGGTCAGCCTATCTCTGGCGAGGTCAACGTGGCCTTGGCCATCTTCGCGCTGCCCCTCAACTCGGCCATCAACCCCTTCCTCTACACAGTCAACAGACTGCTGGAGAAGAGGCAGATGGAGAGAGAGAAGCGATTGATGGAACAGCTGACAGTGCAGATCAAACAACGAGCAGTGTTCAATGAGCAAGATAGCAGGCACGTCTGAGACTTTCTTGCCTGTACGTGGTCTTTCTCATCGCCACTCAGTATGGGATCCCTGTTGATTTTGTCGTTTACTCTTTCCCCTTGTAGGTTTTGCTTTGTTTCAAGCGGCACAATTTTCATGTTCATTTTTGTTGAAGAGTTGTAGACCTATGGCTGTGATGTTCTTGTTATACTATTAAACGTTTCAACTCCAGATGAAAAGATACACCGTGTTTGCACTCATAACACAAATGACACGATCCTCATAACATGAACAAGTGTAGAAGGCACAGAAATATTACTGGAACAGCTTCTCAAAATGCATGATGTAAACATAGTCGGTGTCTAACATATACCTCATGTATTCCTCTTTTTGCTGCATCGAAGCGATCATTGAAAATATAACTCGTAGTGCCCGTAATCAAAGACCTCTTGACATTATTGCTGTCAGAAAGTGGAACCTTACATTCAAAGCTCTTTTATTGATATGATATGCATCCAAGCACACCCTTCGTGTACCACAAACGCAGACTAGCTTATTCTAAGTGCATCTTGTGATTTTGGTGGCTCTGCATGTCAAAATGACAGAAATTATGTAGTTGGAAAACACACATTCTATCCTTAATTGTTCCTCACATGTTGAACTTTATTGTCTGCCACATTTTACTTTATTGTCCCTCACATATTGTTCATTATTGTCCCTTACATATTGTACTTTATTGTCCTTCACATATTATTGTACTTTATTGTCCCTCACATATTGTACTTTATTGTCCCTTACATATTGTACTTTATTGTCCCACACATGTACTTTATTGTCCCTCACATATTGTACTTTATTGTCCCACACATATTGTACTTTATTGTCCTTTACATATTGTACTTTATTGTCCCTTACATATTGTACTTTATTGTGCCACACATGTACTTTATTGTCCCTAACATATTGTACTTTATTGTCCCTTACATATTGTTCTTTATTTTCCTTCACAAATTGTACTTTATTGTCCCTTACATATTGTACTTTATTGTCCCTTACATATTGTACTTTATTGTCCCTCACATATTGTACTTTATTCTCCCTTACATATTGTACTTTATTGTCCCACACATGTACTCTATTGTCCCTTACATAATTATTGTACTTCATTGTCCCTTACATATTGTACTTTATTGTCCCTCAAATATTGTTCTTTATTGTCCCTTACATATTGTTCTTTATTGTCCCTCACATGTACTTTATTGTCCCATACATATTGTACTTTATTGTCCCTCACATATTGTACTTTATTGTTCTTTACATATTGTACTTTATTGTCCCTTACATATTGTACTTTATTGTCCCTCACATATTGTACTTTATTGTCCCTTACATATTGTACTTTATTGTCCCTCACATATTGTACTTTATTGTCCCTTACATATTGTACTTTATTGTCCCTTACATATTGTACTTTATTGTCCCTGACATATTGTACTTCATTGTCCCTTACATATTGTACTTTATTGTCCCTCACATATTGTACTCTATTGTCCCTTACATATTGTACTTTATTGTCCCTTACATATTGTACTTTATCGTCCCTTACATATTGTACTTTATTGTCCCTCACATATTGTACTTTATTGTCCCTTACATATTGTACTTTATTGTCCCTCACATATTGTACTTTATTGTCCCTCACATGTACTTTATTGTCCTTCACATATTGTACTTTATTGTCCCTCACATATTGTACTTTATTGTCCCTTACATATTGTTCTTTATTTTCCTTCACATATTGTACTTTATTGTCCCTCACATATTATTGTACTTTATTGTCCCTCACATATTATTGTACTTTATTGTCCCTCACATATATGTAGAGGTTACATGCCGAGTCTCAGTGATTATTAAAAATAATGGTCGAAGTTAGCGGATCATGAAAAATGCGAGCTTCAGCGAGCTTTTTCATGACCGCGAACTGAGACCATTATTTTTAATAATCACTGAGACGAGGTGTGTAACCTCTTTATTCCTCCTTTCTTCAGTTATTCAAAGAAAACAGGAGTTTTTGTGCGAAAGTTTCATCGAATCCGACTCACTCAACCAGTCAACCTGCGCAGGCGATCGATTGATGCGCGGTTGTATAGTTCCGTGCAAATCATTCCATTCTGTTAACACTTCTTGTCAGTTTCCTTGTTTTGGACTAAAATCAAGTACACAGATATGCTGTTATTCTGCTGTGGCGGTAAAGGCAGGTATTGTGTGTTCTGTTTATGTTTTAGTATCGCTTAAGATAATGTTCTTGCGTCAAATGGGACTAGCAGACGAACTGTTGCACCCGTGTTCCAACGTTAATTACTGTATGAAGTTCAGTTTTCTGGGGAAAATAGTGTATGAAACCGCTTTATGTTGTTTAAATTGATGAGATGTGTGCATTTGGTTGCGTGTGATCTGTTTATAAAATGAAATATTGTTGAAAACTGACCGTCGGATTGCAGTCAGTGTTGTCGAAGAAACTGAGTTAAAAGAAGGGGAACTACTCTTGTCGCGAGAGTATGAGTTACTTGCCTTGGGAATTTGCTTGTGATGAACGGTTTGTGCACAGCAGATCTAGATTCAGAAAACAACCGAACTCATGGATTTTATATGGATATTCATGTGTTCAGGCCTGTAGTTGTTAATTTAAATGCGGTATGTTTGTATTGTTTGCTCCAGAGATGTATACTTCGTACGTATAGAGCGTTCGGAACTTTTCAGTCGCAAAAGTAGTACCGAAACAGAACAGCTTCTCAACCCATTGCACTATCGAGGATTCAGGCTGTTGCTGGCTCGTTATTTGTTTGGTTGCTGGGTCATTATCGAAAAATAACTAGCTCTACAAGTTTACAGAGGTAAAGAAGCAGAGGGGGGAATAATGTACTTTATTGTCCCTCACATATTGTTCTTTATTTTCCCTCACATATTGTACTTTTTTGTCCCACACATATTGTATTTTATTGTCCCTCACATGTTGTACTTTATTGTCCCACACATATTGTACTTTATTGTCCCTCACATATTGTACTTTATTGTCCCTTACATATTGTTCTTTATTTTCCTTCACATATTGTACTTTATTGTCCCTCACATATTATTGTACTTTATTGTCCCTCACATATTATTGTACTTTATTGTCCCTCACATATATTGTACTTTATTGTCCCTCATATATTGTTCTTTATTTTTCCTCACATATTGTACTTTTTTTGTCAAACACATATTGTATTTTATTGTCCCTCACATGTTGTACTTTATTGTCCCACACATATTGTACTTTATTGTCCCTCACATGTTGTACTTTATTGTCCCTCACATGTTATAAGATGTTAGGTGGTTTGTTGATAGACCAGCTTTTTTGTTGTTCCGAGAGAACCGTATCGTCATTTGTTTTATCTTTATCGACCAAGGCCGAAGGCGTGCTTTGTCAATCGTATCGACTTCGTCAAACACGGGAGTACAGTATTGTTTGGTCTTTTTATGTATCGCTCTAATGCGCAGTCACCATTGTTTTTCTTTCGGCATAACCAGATCATGATGGAACATAGTCGCAATAGCATTTAACAACAATACATGGCTCATGCAGATCACTCGAATGGCTATTTATACCCCATTCACGCATAGACGCCGCTTCTACTGCGATGGAAAACTTTGAAAAAAACTTCAAATTGTATTGATTTTGTCTTGATGACGTCATAAGGTTAAACTGTGCCATTTGAATGCGTCATTGCCAGCCAGCCAATCAGCGTCTAATGCGGGGGACACACCCTTCTACTGCGCAAAACAAAACATAATTATGCAGTGAAGTTCACTGCATGCAGCTGCCCGCAGTCTTCTTATCCACTGCTCGCAGCTTCATGCAGTTTATATTAAGAAAAGACATCAGCACAGATTTGAGTGGACCAAGCTAGGGTCCAGGGTAGTTGTTGCCAATATTGAAGAATATTGCTATTCTGATAGACACGTGGGGGAATTCTGGTGCTGTGATTGGATGGTCTCACACATCCCTATTCCGATCATCGGTCCATATTCCCACGAAAGTTGGTGCGACGTGTCATTGTCAAGAGAATGACAAGAAACGGTCAATTACTACTAACCGACTAACCACACCACGATCCACTCTCGCAGTCATACAAAACCGAAATCAATATAACAAAAGTGAACAGTTTTCAAGTACCAGTTTATATGCAAAATCTCCACCTCCTTTCTGAATTCTCGTTACCAGAAATGAATAAAAACGCCGTCCGAAAAGCTGACTCACAATGAGAATCAGTAACCGTGAAATTAAAGTTGCATGCTTGCGTACAAAGGTGGGAATACCCAGTTAATAACTTTACAATTTCGTCCAGGTAGGGGAAGGGCTCCTAATTTTGTTTCATGCTGCTAACTAGCTTGTTTTCTTGCGAAGAAGTTTCATTTTGTGTTTGGTAGTCCTTCTCTCTTAGGCTAACCGTTAGGCCTAATTAGAGTGAAATAGCTTTGATAGACATTCAGCAGAAATTAAATACAGAAAAAATCACAAAAGGTCCATATTAGGAGCCTGGGCGCCTAAAATGGACCAGTGAAGCGGCCTTCACGAATCACTGTAAAAAGCCCCCTATATTTCAAAATAACATGATAGGCCTACAACTTAGTGTAAAGTCAGCCTAATTAAAATATGCTCTATATTTATCTGTTTCGGGTTGATGAGAGCATTATTTGAAGCACACCAGGAAACTAAAGAAGTGTATCAAAAACAGAGGGAAAATAAGTAGAGGTTACACGCCGAGTCTCAGTGATTATTAAAAATAATGGTCGAAGTTAGCGGATCATGAAAAATGCGAGCTTTAGCGAGCTTTTTCATGACCGCGAACTGAGACCATTATTTTTTATAATCACTGAGACGAGGTGTGTAACCTCTTTATTCCTCCTTTCTTCAGTTATTCAAAGAAAAGAGGAGTTTTTTGCGAAAGTTTGATCGAATCCTATTCTCTCAACCAGTCAACCTGCGCAGGCGATCGATTAATGCGCGGTTGTATAGTTCCGTGCAAATCATTCCATTCTGTTAACACTTCTTGTCAGTTTTCCTATTTTGGGCTAAAATCAAGTACACAGATGTAGAGGTTACATGCCGAGTCTCAGTGATTATTAAAAATAATGGTCGAAGTTGGCGGATCATGAAAAATGCGAGCTTCAGCGAACTTTTTCATGACCGCGAACTGAGACCATTATTTTTAATAATCACTGAGACGAGGTGTGTAACCTTTTTATTCCTCCTTTCTTCACTTATTCAAAGAAAACAGGAGTTTTTGTGCGAAAGTTTGATCGAATCCGAATCACTCAACCAGTCAACCAGCGCAGGCGATCGATTAATGCGCGGTTGTATAGTTCCGTGCAAATCATTCCATTCTGTTAACACTTCTTGTCAGTTTCCCTGTTTTAGACTAAAATCAAGTACACAGATATGCTGTTATTCTGCTGTGGCGGTAAAGGCAGATATTGTGTGTTCTGTTTATGTTTTAGTATCGTTTAGGATAATGTTCTTTCGTCAAATGGGACTAGCAGACGAACTTTTGCACCCGTGTTCCAACGTTAACAACTGTATGAAGTTCAGTTTTCTGGGGAAAATAGTGTATGAAACCCCTTTATGTTGTTTAAATTGATGAGATGTGTGCATTTGGTTGCGTGTGATCTGTTTATTAAATGAAATATTGTTGAAAACTGACCGTCGGATTGCAGTCTGTTGTCGAAGGAACTGAGTGAAAAGAAGGGGAACTACTCTTGTCGCTAGACAAAGTATGAAAACAACCGAACTCATGGATTTTATATGGAGATTCATGTGTTCAGGCCTGTAGTTGTTAATTTAAATGCGGTATGTTTGTATTGTTTGCTCCAGAGATGTATACTTCGTACATTAGAGCGTTCGGAACTTTTCAGTCGCAAAAAGTAGTACCGAAACAGAACAACCTCTCAACCCATTGCACTATCGAGGATTCAGGCTGTTGCTGGGTCGTTATTTGTTTGGTTGCTGGGTCATTATCGAAAAATAACTACCCCTACAAGTTTACAGAGGTAAAGAAGCAGAGGGGGGAATAAGTGAAATTATCAACTTCCAGTTCCACGAAAAAAAGACATTTTGTTGCATTTTTTTTTTAAATCTCGAGGGCTAGTTATAGGTTATTTCCAGCAAGCTTCTTAGTGAATTAATGAAAATAGCCTTCAGCTTTTATTTTCTTCGATTTGTTGAAGGTGGTCCATTTTAGGGGACTCGCACATACTTTGAACTGTTGCTATTATTTTGTGTTTGCAGTAGAAACTCGGGGTCAACACTGCTAAAATGTAACAAATACGGACTTATCTGTCATATATAGCAATTTTTGTGTGATAAAAGCTTTGGCTGTGGACAGAAACGGGTCCGTTTTAGGCGGCAAATTTAGAGTGAACGCTGCCAAAAGGGAAAACAAGTCGCGTAAGGCGAAAATACAATATTTAGTCAAGTAGCTGTCGAACTCACAGAATGAAACTGAACGCAATGCCATTTTTCAGCAAGACCGTATACTCGTAGCATCGTCAGTCCACCGCTCATGGCAAAGGCAGTGAAATTGACAAGAAGAGCGGGGTAGTAGTTGCGCTAAGAAGGATAGCACGCTTTTCTGTACCTCACTTTGTTTTAACTTTCTGAGCGTGTTTTTAATCCAAACATATCATATCTATATGTGTTTGGAATCAGGAACCGACAAGGAATAAGATGAAAGTGTTTTTAAATTGATTTCGAAAATTTAATTTTGATAATAATTTTTATATATTTAATTTTCAGAGCTTGTTTTTAATCCAAATATAACATATTTATATGTTTTTGGAATCAAAAAATGATGGAGAATAAGATGAACGTAAATTTGGATCGTTTTATAAATTTTTATTTATTTTTACAATTTTCAGATTTTTAATGACCAAAATCATCAATTAATTTTTAAGCCACCAAGCTGAAATGCAATACCGAAGTCCGAGCTTTGTCGAAGATTACTTGACCAAAATTTCAACCAATTTGGTTGAAAAATGAGGGCGTGACAGTGCCGCCTCAACTTTCACGAAAAGCCGGATATGACGTCATCAAAGACATTTATCAAAAAAATGAAAAAAACGTTCGGGGATTTCATACCCAGGAACTCTCATGTCAAATTTCATAAAGATCAGTCCAGTAGTTTAGTCTGAATCGCTCTACACACACACACACACACACACACACACAGACACACGCACATACACCACGACCCTCGTCTCGATTCCCCCCTCTACGTTAAAACATTTAGTCAAAACTTGACTAAATGTAAAAAAGAGAAAAAGACTAACGGTTTTGAGGTTTGTGTTTTGACATGTGCGAGTTATCCAGAGAGGGTGAATACAGCAAATAAAACTTTTGTGAGCGCTCTAGCGCCGTTAGTTTGTCAGAACAGGAGGTGGTCCATTTTAGGAGCCGGTCCATATTAGGAGCCCTTCCCCTACTAGCCAGGATGGGTGCGTATCGCTAGCGCTACGTGTCATTTGTGCTACGTGTCATTTGTCCTACGTGTCATTTGTGCTACGTGCCGCTATCGCTACGTTGATTAGTGAGTGCTACAAATAATTTGTCTATGAGTTGCTATCATTCGTTCATTATCACTACGTGTCGACAGCACTACATCTTTTAGCGCTACGTGTCATTATCACTACGTGTCGATACCACTACTTACTGACGACTCTCTTTCTCATTTTTTCTCTCGCTCTCACTCCTTCTGGTTTGTGTGTGTGTATGTGTGTGTGTGTATGTGCGTGTGTATGTGTGTGTGTGTGTGTGTGTGTGTTGTGTGTATGTGTGTGTGTGTGTATGTGCGTGTGTATGTGTGTGTGTGTGTGTCTCTCCATCTTTCTCTCTCTTTCTTGCTCACTCGCTGGTTCACTCTCTCTCTCTGTCTCTCTCTTTCTCTGTCTGTCTGTCTGTCTGTCTGTCTGTCTGTCTGTCTGTCTCTCTCTCTCTCTCTCTCCCTCTCTCTTTCTTTCTCTCTCTCTTAATCGCTCTTTCTCTGCACCTCTTTAAAATCGCTCTCTGTTTGTCTCTCCCGCTATCCTCTCCCTCTCTCTCCCCATCTGTTTTTCTGTCTTATCTCGCTCTTTCTTTCTCGCTCGCTCTTTCGCCCTTCCCCTCTCTCCCTTTCCCCCTCCCCCCTCTCTCCCTCTCTCTGTCTCTCTGTCTCTCTGTCTCTCGCATTATACCGCATATACATACACGGATGTTTTTCTGTGTGTGAGTTTGTGTGTGCGATACCGTGTGTACGTATGCGTTTGTGCGTGTGTGTGTGTGTGTGTGTGTGTGTGTGTGTGTGTGTGTGTGTGTGTGTGTGTGTGTGTGTGAGTGCGTGTGCGTGTGCTTGTGTGTGTGTGTGAGAGAGAGAGAGAGAGAGAGATAGAGAGAGAGAGAGAGAGTGCTCAGAATGGTTTAGGCCACAGACTCATATACAAACCACGCAGGATGGGGGAAGAACAAAATCAAAACAAAACAAACACACACCAACAACATACATGAAATAAACTAGAATAAATACCCGCTTCGCCGGGTAGCCGGCTTCGCCGGAAAGAAGTACTTAGAGCCGTACGCCGGCTTCGCCGGGTCCGAACAATGGACCCGCCAAGCTTAGGTCCCTCCCAGATTCGTGGAATGGGAACAGCACGAAAATGATTCAGTGGCCATAATGCCATTCCTGACCATATCGAGTCCCATCCTTGTCGACGAATGTAACCGTGTTAATCACCTTTGGAGGCGAACTCTACTCAAACAGGATTGAGCAATTTATAGCTTATCTGTAAGCCCTTTTGAACTGTTATGGCTTCTCAAAGGAAGGCCAGTACATACAAATACACAAAAGCCGCCAGACCACATCACAAACAGAAGTGAACAATCCCCAGGTGTTGCTCACATAGATAGAGACACACACACACACACACACACACACAAAAACACAGAGAAGCCGTATCTATAGAGAGATAGATGACAGTGTATTTTTCGCGTGGCTATAAATTGATTCGACCTTTGCACTTTTACAGTGAGGATAATTTACGGGTCCAATTTACGTTCTGGACACTGCGGTGACCTTCTAAAAATAGTAACAGAACGCCGGGAATATCCGAAGACGCGCCACTCATACTATAGTGCACCATACGAAGGAAGGGAGGTAAACGCTGAAAACCTGGAGAAGATGAGAAGATAAGGAAGAGTTACTTATAATGGTGAAATGAACACAAAAACCAAAATCGGTTCAGCGCCGCGCGCTGAGAGCACGTGTTGAAATATCTCATCGATGATATTGTGTCCGGGGTGTAGCTGAATACGGTGTCCAAATTTGAAAAAGATCCACCGAGAACTTTGGCTTTGGTGTGTCGGTATGGGGGCCCGGGTAGCTGAGGTGGAACCAAAATAGCTGAGGTGGAACCAAAATCGGTTCAGCGCTGCGCGCTGAGAGCACGTGTTGAAATATCGACCAGGTTGTGTCCTGTCCCGGGTCTACCTGAATATGCCCACCAAATTTGAAGCAGATCCATCGAGAACTTTGGCCGTGCATCGCGAACTCACACACAGACACACAGACACACAGACACAAGTCGTATATATATATATAGATACGTGGTTGAAAAAGAGAGAGTGAGAGCGAGAGAGAGAGAGACACACACACACACACACACACACACACACACACACACACACACACACACACACACACAGAGGCAGACAGACATACAGATCCGACAGCCAGCCACGCAGACAATATTATTACACTCACTCACACGCACACACAAAGGGAAGTGTCTGCCGTTTGAACATGTAGTAGTGCTATCGACACGTAGCGCTGTCGACACGTAGCGCTACAGTACATTGGTTTTTCAAAAATAGTGATATCGACACGTAGTTCTATTGAGACGTAGTGATAATGGCATGTGTGCATTGTGGCTAAAGCACTACGTGCCGATAGCACTACTGTTTTTGGCAATTTGTGTCGATAGCACTACAGAAAATAGCGCAAACGATACGTAGCACAAATGACACGTAGCGCTAGCGGGACGCACCGGCCAGGATTTATATTTTATGGTTTCTGTGGTTGTACTTTTGCTCAAGTGAGTTATAGATTGGCTTACTGATAAGGTGGCGTGAGAAAGAATGTTCACCATTACCGGAAGAGCCACGAATATTACCTTAAAATACCAAGTATTAGTGCGGTTACCGTGCCAAAAATCATGCTTCAACCCACCAGTTTTTGCAACAAAATTTTTTTTTGCGGGAATGTTCTCAAAACAGTCTGGTTAGTGCCCAGTGCAAAATCTAAGTTTCAAACTATCGGCACAATCGAGAAATTTGCATATTAGTGACGTCATACATTAGTGGAAGAAGACACTGTTTTGTTCTCCAAGATAAGCCTATCATGTTGCATCTCGTTAGAAAGATCTCGGCTCAGAGGACTCAGAAATGCAGCTATTTAATATCTATGACGGCAGTAGTTGACACAAAACGCGTTGAAAATAGAATCCGAGTGCTTTTTTGCATAAACACACACACACACACACACACACACACACACACACTCACACACACACAAACACACACACACACACACACACAGAGAAAAATACACACGCATGTGCTTTCAAGCACACGCACACTCTTTTATATTCTCTCACCTCTGCTTCTCAATATGCCTCGCCTTATTCAGTAAAGTTGGACGGGGAATTGGAGCAACTGGCACCACGACACTCTCCACACCCAGGCGAATAAACGAGTCCGTGTTTACGACAGCTGCATCTTCTTGTGTCACAGTCAGTCTTGCATGCACACCGAATCACTTTCAGAAGAGCTGCTGGTGCTGCTGGTAGGTCCGATGTGCTTTGGCAGCATTTGGGGCATACACAGTGCATAGTGCATCGTACAGGCCAGTTTCCGCCATGAGATGTCCTATACAAGCGAGAAAACTCATCTCCATGTGGAAGGGACCAAGCCGAAGAACTACAGAACGTAGCTCACTGAAAGCTGCTTCTGCTGATATGATGCTGAGGGCCTTCCACCACAGGGGCTGATCAAAAGGTGACTACAGGGGTTTTGTTGTATCGCCTAGCTTCAGCAGAAAGAAACAACAGCGTTGAATAGATACAAGTTTTGTCACTGGGTTTGAGATCAATCATCGGCAAGAAGACAATAGATGACTGACCTGGAAAGTCACCATTGTGGACGGCCTGCATTACTCCTGACCAGAACGGTCTCTGAGGACTGAGCAGCCATGCTGACTTCCATAGGACTTCAACTTCTTTGGTAGGGTCTTCAACTAGGACTGTCCTTAACTTCTCATAGGTGAGACTTGCCAGGCCTTCACATCTCTCATCGTAGAAACTGATTTTGACACGGGCTTTCTTCATGACCTCCTCCAGCCTAACCTTTGTTTTCAGAGCGATGGACGACCTATTTTTGATGAACGGGGTTATGGAAGCAATCATGCCCATTCCATGGAAGGTATTCAGGCCATCAATTGTTCCAGTGTTATGATCGACATTGTCTGCCATGTACTGCATGAAATGTTCATCTGTGGCTGGCACGATTATCTCCTGGGTGGCAGCCGCACTCATTTCGTCCGTCTTTACTTCTCTGTAAGAGGAGCTGAATCCAAGGGAGTACAGCGTGTCAATCAGGAACTTGGAACCAAAACAGTGGTGCATCTGAACTCCAAGACCAATCTGATGTGGAGCAATTAAAATTCTTGGGCGAGCTGCTTGCATAATTGCTTGGCCGATTGAAGCAACCTTCACATCAATGTCCTTTCCACTGAAGATCTCTCCGAGGAAAGTTTGCAAGGATTTTGGCACAAAATCAAGGTTTGCTGTAATTGAGAAAGTGCTGTCTGGACTTCGGTATTCTTTTCTGCTGGTGTTTATCTTCTTAATGTCACTTTTGATAAGTTCAGCAGCAGCTCTGATGATGTTGTCTTTTTGAGTTTCTTCGTCGGTCGTCTCAGGTGTCGAATAAAAGGAATGAAGAATAGACCATGTTGTCCTCTGAAATGTTACCACGTTTGCTTTCCCATCCATTTCTGTGATGATAATTTCATCACCAAAATGTTTCTTTAATTCTTCTTTCATCTTTGAGTGACTATAACAGTCACCACCTGTAAACTCTTTCATTTTTCTGATGAGGTCGATGATGGTGACTTCTGTATCGTTTTTTTGCAGATAATTGACAACTTTTCTGAACGCTTCTGCTCTTTTTTCATCGACTGGTCTTCCTTGTTTTGGTCTTTTGTTGTCAGTGTCTGATGCAAAGCACTTTGGAAGTTTCCTTTTTGTTCTAAAATTGGTGCTGCATGATTGGTGGTACAAAGCATCAGCTGCTGGAAGGTCCGAGACGAATTCTATCTTGCCTTTTACCTTTTCAGGCCATTCGTCTGCTCTTTCAGCACAGATTCTATAGACGGTCTTCTGAAAAATCTAAAGTGCGAACAGGAAGTACTGTTGGACCTCGTTTTGAAACAAGTTCTACATGCATGCCACAAAATAAACAACATTTCCTGAAATCAAAGGGCTGATTCTTTGACCGCAGTCCTTGGTTCAAATTTGCAGCAGTATCTTCATCTTTTTTCCCACGAAGGTAGGCTGCTATGTTGTGCTTGTTTGTATATGAACTGCGACAACATACATGCACAGCCTGCCCCTCTGCAACAACAATTGAATCACCACGCTGGGTACTGACTCTGTGTATGGTGTCTCTTCCCTTCTGTTGCGGAATGACGATCTGCTCCCCTGAATAAAGGCTGCCTCCACACAGGATACACAACTGCTCCATGATCTGGAAAAAAATACATTTATAACATAAACTTAAATAAAGCAGTTGGATTGACACTGTGTGTATAATTGTCCAGACGCTAATTAATTTTGTCTTTAAGTAGTAGAGCATATTTTATTATATAATATCCTGAATACAGTGAAACACCCTTATTAAGACCCTCCATTTTAAGACCTGGTTTTCTCAGATTATTTTGTTGGTCTTAAGAAAGGGGGTTCCACTGAAACATGATTTATTGAAAATATAAATGAGTTGTTCTTTGCTACTGGTCACAAGTGGGGATCAGCTCACACAGACGCATTTTTTCAATACAGTCTAGGGGAGAAACTGGTCACAAAGCACCCAGTACATGCCAGAGAGATAGGAGAATCGGCACAATCAAAGAAAATACCAAAATCATTCAATAGATATGGAAATATTAAGATTTACTGTGAAAATGCTAGCAAAAATGGCGTCCAAAAATGGGAACGCACACTTGGTGCGTCTTTGAAGACTTACCTCCCGTTCTGTGTTGTTGATAATAGTCGTGTTTGTGCTGTTTTTGTTGAAATAGTATCTAATAAAACTGATGCAGTTCTTGAAATGTTGCAAATTATTGTTGTCTTTGTGAAATGCGAGTGTTCTGAGGCGTAATCTGCATACGGCTGATGTCCCACATAGGGTACCCCACTTCGATCAGCGTATCACTCCAAATGAGCTTCATGGCAGAAAAGCAGATACACTACCAAAACACTGCATAACAGATCTACAAGTCTGAGCCAGAATCATTGAAATTTACTTTCTGTATAAAATATTGCAATCAAATTTGTTCACGCCGTCACACAAATAACGCAGGTTACCCTCGCCTTCGATTCAAAGTACTTTGAATCGAAGGCGAGGGTAACCTGCGTTATTTGTGTGACGGCGTGAACAAAAATGATTGTTCTACTTAACTCCAATCTGACTGAATTACCATCGAAACGCAGATGACGAACTGATTCACCACACATTTGTGGTATTTTACACACAAATTTCAACTGTGTGGTTTCGCGATAAACAGCCATAAACAAACAAATGTGGCGCCGTCACGTCGCCTCGGAAGGAATAACGCAGGTGACCAAGACTTGTTTCCGATACCTGTCTGATTAAAATCATCGTTTTTTTCACGAATGACGGCTCTTTGGCAGATCTGGTGAGTTGGAAACTGTCTATGAATGTTTCATTTAATGTCAAATGCGTACATTCTTGTCGATATTGTTACCTTTGGGCTCATGAATTAAGTCAATCGTCGTGTTGTCCGAAAGTGACTTTTGTCAGCATAGAACTTACTGTGCTTTGATCATTGACTGAGAAGAATCTTCCGATGACACTAGTTCATTTCACTACGCGACTGCAGATCTGCAAGGAAACTTATGGCAGGGGAAATAAGCTTAACTGAAGACGAATAAGCGGAGTAACTGTTCTTCAACGGATTGCTCTAACTGATCTAAATATTTAGATCTTGTCGTCTGCTAGTCTGCTAGTAAGTAGTCTTCGGTCGTGTGAAAGTCACATCTATTTCGACTGTGTGCATCGATCCGTGTAGTGAAATGTTGATCTTTGATGATGTGGCAACATAACTTCGCTAAATGTGCTTCGAGTGTATCTCCCCGTTAACCGCATTTGAAAACGTCTTTTAACAAGACCATGTTTCGACAGCCCAGACGGGGAGGATCCTCGATAGCTCACAGGGTATATAATGTTTTCCGCCGTTTTTTGAAGAATCCTTTCAAATTTGCTATTCCAAAAGTACCCTATGACACGACTCGAGTGGCAAAGAACATTCTCTGCAATTCCTGTCTCAGTCCGTGCAGCCGTTTCGGGTCATATCGTCATCATACAAACATACACACAGACACACAAGAACCAGCTTTAAAAGTTAGATTATGTAGGAACCATGTGAACCAGTGATTTTTTCTTATGTACAACAGATACTACAGTATTTCTGCTTTATGAAAAGCAATATTTCAAAAACAAAACTAGAGATTTGAATTTTGACCCCTTTTCCCCCTTTCGGTGACCAGTACTGAAGAACAACTCATATATATATATATACGGGATTTGTTTTATTATTTAAGCCTTTTTTATGAAAATTTTTTTTTTTTTAGCCTTTAATAGAAATTGCTGATACGTCAAACCTACCTCATTCTTGTCTCATTCGCAGTGGTCACTGGTGTAGAGCAAGGTTTTCGCTCAGAAAGCAGGTGACTGTAGAAACAAAATGATAACATTAATGATTTACGCATCAAATAAAGGCTATCGAGATAGCATTCCATCAGAGAAGTGCCTAAAGTGTCAGCAATGGCGACAATAACATAAAAAACATAAATAAAACATCACCGAACAGTGCAACAGGAAGGTTATTTTTGACAGCATTCGCCTACCATACATACTGGAAGCACGATCAACAATTCGCACGGTCTTTGAGTATAATATACTTTTTTTTTTCTAATCTAACTTCATAATTGTATTTGTGATGCTGAGCATATCAACTGCAAAGATTATCTGCACGTTTGGAACGGTAAAACAAGTTTTAGACTCATGTTGTGCTGTCTGGAAGCAGACGAACTTTTAGCGAAGCTAGGTCGTCTGCATATCAGGCTTTTTTCTTTCCAATGCATTCGTATGGCATAAATAAAGAACTAGCGCTAGCATTCTACACATACAGCCGAGAAAATGAAGTGGTAAAAATGTTAAAGGACGAATAAAAACGTAAAGGTTATCGATTACTCACCTTTTTGCATGTGGCCACGCGAAGCACGTTCGACTAGACTTTGAGTGCATGGCGCGCATAAACTTCCGGCTTTGCGACGGCAGGCCAAACCAGTCAAATCTGCTTGTTCCGTGTGATTGCATGACTTTTCTGATCCGATAACTCACTTATTCCATTACCTCAGGGCTTAGATTTTGAACTGGGTACTAAAGGACACTTTATCTACCAGTCTGTGCTGATTTCATTTTTGTTGCAATTAGTGGTACCCCTTTAGCTCCCGTAATTCCACTATATGCAGAAACACCCTATTTTCACTTTTTCCCGTGGTTAGAATCTATGAAGGAGATGATGTCACTCGCATAGCAATAGGTCATTACACCGATGACGCCAATCTTTTACGTCAGCCGACAATCATTCACCTGCCACCTCGGCAACTTTCGGACATCGCCGTAAGTATTTGGAAATTAAGTGGTTACATCGATCGCAAAGCAGTATTTCCCCACCAATATTTTTTTTGTTTTATCATCGTTTTGCACTTTTGGGACTTGAATTATCAGTGGACTGTGAAGACTGTAATGGGGCACGATCTATAAAACAGAACATTACATTTCAATTAGTTCAATTTGCCGTGTTCATCTCACATTGAGCACTGTGGAATGCAATACAAAGCCTTCAAGGCTCACGTAAGAAATCGACAAACAGTAACACAAACTCAATCACTCCGTCACACACACACACACACACACACACACACACACACACACACACACACACACACACACACACACACACACACACACACAGTAAGCGCCATAGGTGAAACTGTGCAAGAAAGCGAGACCCTGGATCTGCCAAGTAGTCTCGGCCCGCTCACAATAACAATGACCGAGACTTTCAGTAATTCCTTTGCGTGACGTCTAACCCTCTTACGTCATAATGTGACGTCTTCAAATAGTTTCTATCACACACGTCAAACACTTTTGACCGAGACTGACGTAATCCATAGACTCGGAAATGTTAAAGTTTCTATCACACACACACACACACACACACACACACACACGCACGCACGCACGCACAGACAGACAAAGTTTATCATCGCATAGGCTACACTTACGTGAGCCAACGTGTGCACCTTTGAGTTCTTTTTACATTGAGCCTTAAAACAACGTTTGTATCATTTTTTTCTCAACCCTACTTAAACGAGTTTCACTGACCGTATTCACGACTTGTTTCCGTGACCTTTCGAATTTCATGGGGGCTGCCATTTTGGTTTTGATGCGCTTCCTTTTCCGGTTTACGTATTTTCCGGTTTAACATAGCATTTGCGTTTTTTTGTCAGAAGAGTGATATTTGGTTATGAAGGAAGTCAAGTCCGCCATTACCTGCAACCTCAGTTGAGTGTTTACTTTGAACTTAAACTTGAACCGTAACAGTGTGTAGCCAGTTCGCAAGACCTGTTCATCTTCCTACCAGTTCCAACTGTTGTTATCAATGGGTCGCGCAGCTGGAGGAAGTGTTTATTTTCATTTGGAGCCCAACTTCAGTTCAAAACCAGTCAAGAACTGGCCTTGACATTCGTTTGGAACTTAGTTCAACGAGTATTTTCTCGAACGTAACTTTTGACCCAGCTGGTTGGCATCATGAATTAGACGTACACCGGCAGTTATAAATCATGTTGTGCAAAAGACTGTAAAGAAGTAGAAAATTGTGGAAAATCGGGAATGCTTTCTCAGTTTGTGCACCCTGGCAACATTCATCAGGAAAAAAAACTGCATATATATGCCTTCCTCTGCAAAACAAAAGTCGCGCGAAGAATGCTGAACGGGCAGCGACGACTAGCTGTTCTTCTTCAAAGTAATAAACTACCCCCCAAACCCTGCAAGTTTGTGCGATTTACTTTGTGGACATGAAGCCAGCAGAGGGCTCAGGAATGCCCACTTAATTCCTTGATTTTACTTCCGTCACAAGAACTAAAAGAACATTCAATGTTCGTTAAACCTGTGGATCAAGTGACTCTAGAAGCGGAGGAAATGAAAATGACCGGCAGATCTGTACAAGATGTTGAATTCTGCCAGGGAAACGAAGCCGCTGTCACGGCAGAGAAGTCTCCGCCTACGAAAGTCGGTAGATCTAGAGCAAGGTAAACATACGTTTTTCAACGCTTGTTCACAAACACACACACACGTACACAAACACACACACGCTCACACCATCACACACACACTTATGAAAGAGATGGAATAGCTGATCGAGTGATGACAATGTTGATTGATAAGTATTTTTGGTGCGGTGAACTTGAGGCAATATTGTTCTATCAATCCATCAATATATTTTACACTTTCACCCCAGAAATGAAGCACGTGTACACATATTGAACAAAAGAACCATTTTAAGCTTCCATTGGTATTGTTTCCTCTTTTTTTTTGCAGACATGTTGGCAGGAAGTGAGTGTTTCACCCCACTCTTGCAAGGTAGGTTGATCACTGATGACAAGTTCTGATTGTTTTTCCTTTTTAATATTAAACGGATGACAATCCGTACTCTGCAGATGGATCTAACCGAGATGGATCTAACCGATACACGGAAGGAATAGTTCATGTGTGAGGGGTATTACTGCAAGTACGTTCACTAATGTAGAGAAATAATTTTGGACTCAAACTTCAAGTTAAATTGTTTCTGCTGTCAGAGCCATCTTTCTGAAGGAACAATATTTTACATGCCACTGGATTGTTGTATATTCCTTATTTTGCAATGACAGGCTCAGCTTTCATTTGATTGTAATGTGTTTCTTATTTGAAGCTTTGTATCATAAAAGCTCTGTAGAAGTGTTGCACTTGTTTTGCAGACTGCATTAGGCGTGGTAGCTATTGCACCTCCCCCCCAACACGCCTATTTATCTAACACACCCACCCACACACATACACAGGGTGCTGACAAAGGATCTTTTTCTATTCTCCTTCAGGCCATCGCTTAATTTCTTGCAGACTGAGGAGCAGAGGACGTTTGAGCCGCTCCTAAACCTGAGGCACACAAGCCACAAGGTAAATAAGGTATCAGTATAAAAACAAATGTTTTCACTTTGATTTTTATCGCATCATTTTTTTTAATTAAACTCTGTAAATTGTGGCAATTACACATTATGCCAATAACATTATTATGAAGAATGAAGATTTTCAACTTATCATTGAAGAAATGAAATCAAGCATTTTTGTTCATTCTGTATTTGATTATTATTTTCCAGTCTTTGGGTTGGCATAGTGGGTGAAATAAGGGTGAGGAGTGTCGGTTGGTGTTATTTTTTCGGTCTTGGTGATGTAATATTTTTCCCACAGTATTCATGGTTATGTTTGACTTTAGTGCAGATTCCAGAACAGCCTCTTAAACTGAAAAGCTACAAGGTCAACAATATAAACAGGTTACTGGTGTCTCAGGCATTGATGTTTTTAAAAAGATTTGCACAGCAATTTATGTGTTTGTAAACAGATAATGAAAATAAAGCATAACAACTTTTATATTTTGTAAGTGGAATTAAATGTTTTCATTTTTTATTTTGAAGTGTTTTTGTATTCAGGTTTTATTGGATGGGTGGGGGAGGGGGGGGGGGTGGTTTTGGTGGTTCTGACTTTTTATGATGTAAGGATTTTTTTCCTTAATTAGTTATTTAATTAGTTTATGTAGGGGGGGCCGAGGGGGGGGGGGGGGGGGGGCGTGGGATTTAAAGTGTATTTCTGGCTTTCGGAGAGGTGCTAAATCTGTTAAAATGGAAATGAAATAAAACAATTGGTGGTGAGGGTTATTACAAAAAAGTGAGGATTATTTTTTTATTTTTTACCCAAATATTATGTTACTGAAATTATTCATTAATTTTTAAAGAGGCAGACTGTGAGACAGGTGATGTAATTGAAGTTAGAATATCATGAGATGTTACTTACATGTACTTTCTTTACAATATCATCTAATTTGCAGACTTCATGGCAGCCACTGACCTGACGATATGACAGCCATGAATTGAATATCAAACGCAGAAGAAGAAAAAGAAGAAGACAGTCTAACAGGAAAATAATTCTGGTATGCTCATAATTTCTATGCCAGTTTGAAAAAAGTCATGAATTGAAGTTTACCCAGGTTAGACATTAGCATGTCGTAATTGTGACAATGAATGTATCCGTAAACGCACCAAGAGACTTACTTTGAAAAATTGAAGTCATGCATCGTCAATATGACTACAATCACAAACTGAATAAGGGGAAATCATGTCAATTTGGTGGTCTGGATCATCAGCTGTTGCTCATTCGCTATAATGGTCTACTTGACAAAGCCCGTCTTCATGTGCTTCTTTGTTTCTTTATACCTAGTGTAGACAACATGTAGGCGTTTGCAGACTGTTTATTGTATTGC
Organism: Littorina saxatilis; assembly: GCF_037325665.1. NCBI lineage: Eukaryota > Metazoa > Mollusca > Gastropoda > Littorinimorpha > Littorinidae > Littorina > Littorina saxatilis. The sequence goes on along the minus strand of NC_090246.1, from coordinate 7,158,761 downwards.
TGTTGTTTGTTTGTGAGTAAAACTATGGTGTGACCTCAATTGTTTGAAATTTGTTGTGTATGTTCTACTTTGTGTAAGGTGTTTCTCCATGCCCCCAGAAGAACCGACATTATATTAAAACCTTCATACCCTGAAAATACTTGCATACTAGATATTGTTTCTTATTGTAATGATTGGGGACAGGCAAGCTCTTAAATTGTGCAAGCCATCAGAAAACTGTCAAGTCTGATTTGCTAGAACAAGCGATATTAACACGTTATTAAGATGAATATTTGATTAAATATGTGCAGGAACTACTTCAGCAGATTCATATGGCCAGTCTCACAATGCAAGGAAGGTGAGTAAATTGAATTATGTCTCTCCCACCTGTTCTGTGTTTAGTGTCAGCCGTGATTGCCTGATGAGAATTTGAAAACATGTTGCTAACTAACATGAACCCAACCATGAAACGTGATGTAGGTGAGTAGCCCATCTAGAAAAACGAACCTGTTCTAATTCCGAATTAGAACAGGTTCTTTTTTCTAGATGGGCTACTCACCTACATCACGTTTTATGGTTGGGTTCATGTTAGTTAGCAACATGTTTTCACATAGAAAATGGTGGGCACCTGAACAAATATCTGCACATTACAATGAAGTCTTACTTTTTAATCTGATGGTTTAATAACCCCCAAAAACCCAACCAACCAGCACCCCCCACCCCCACCCCCACCCCTCCAAGAAGAAGCTCACATAACTACCAACTACACAATTTCATTACAGAATCAAACAATGGGAAGAATCAGGATTCAGCAGTGCTAGGTCGTTGGGGGGGATAGCTATCACTAGGCACTCAGCAATGAATAGTTGAGGTTTTCACGGACATTAACAAAATCCGGTAACCTACGGACAGTAAATTTCACAGGGAAGGGAACAAGAACGTCAAAAATGGAAAAGTATGTTTTTTCTTTCAAACCATTGATAGAGCTCTGAAGCTTCACACAAGTTTTGCAGAGAGAGCACTCGGCCTCTTCATTTTTGGCACTAAAACATGCGCACACACAAAAAGAAAGTTTTTAAAAAGTGGCACCGATGTATTCTCACACTCACAGCCTTAGAATATTGCAGTTTGTATGTTACCAAATTGAGGCATGATTTTACTCCATACCTGACCAAATCTGCGACAGTCGGGCAAACTTCTTACAAGTCGGATTGGGCCTTCAATCAAATACTCAGAAACCAGCAGCTACTTTAAGTAATACTAGTTTTGTTGTTATTTTTTACAGCTTGTACTGAATGTGTTTTCTTTTATCTCCTCAGAATCAGTCAGCCAGAGAAAGACCATTGAGAGGGAGAGCGCACAGTAAAGCATATATGGCATGCACTTCGGTGGACCAGTGCCATCATCTTCATAACAAGAGATGCAGATCATATTTTCTTATGTTTAAGTATAGCTGTTAGCAAAAGTATTTGACGATTCTTGGGTACGACTTTCGTGTTTAATCCTATTAGCTTGTGTACAGCCCCAAAATCTGTTTTATTTTGATTTATCATTTATAGTTTGAATTTTTTTTTAATGGAATTAGTCCAAATGTAAATACATCTAAGGTTGCAATATTGTTTTTTTGTATATATACCCTTAAAACTACCTCTTCGTGTAAACAAAATTTAATTGTAAAAAGAAGTGTTTGTTCAAGGGAGATAATTTGAAGCGAATTTTTTTTTAAATCGGTAAAACTGCGTTGTGACATCCTCAATTAAATAAAAAGAATAAGGAATAAAGGTATACACACAGGTTGTACCCATTTTCTTGATTGCACTGCTTTTAAGTAGAAAGCTTTTTTTCTCACAATTATTTTACAAATAAAATTCAAGGGAGGCAATTGATATGATAAAAAGGAAGAATTTTGTTTTCTTAGAATACTGTACACATTTAGTAAAGTATAATTTACAAGACAAAACACAGGGTTTTTTGGGTTTTTTTCTGTGCCTACTACTTGACAAGAGAACCACGAGATTTGTGCAGATTATTTAAAATTTTCTGTACAGTATATTTTACAAAGACAGATCCATACAATATATATAATTTTGTAATAGATGTTTTCAATTTGTAGGTATGGTTTTTTTTAAATCAACAGTTCGGATAGCCACAACAAGTGTGTATGTCTTGTGATTTGAGAGCTTTAGCACTGGATGCTTAGAATCCTCTTGATCATTTACTTCAGTAGGTAAAGCCACCTTCTCCAAAATCTTCTCTCCTATTCTGTGCTTACTACAGTGGGTTTGACAAGAGAACCACGAGATTTGTTTTTGTACATATGTTGCTTTTATTCTGTACACTTTAATGATTTAATCCTATGTGCACATTTTTTTTTAACTGTGTTTTTGTTTTTGTTTTCCTGTATTCAAAGTGTGTATGGAAACCACAACCTGTCACAGCAGTATTATTAATCTGGATCTCCCTGCTAAGAACGTAATTAACAGAACGTGTGCATGTAGCTAAAGAACTTAAAAAGAATTTCTGCTACTTCACTCAAAATACGTCCATCCTCACACTCATATTTTCTTAAAATAATATTTGTTCATACAAACATGTTTGCGAATTATTCAATTTTGCGTAAAATATTCAATTACGATTTCTTTGTGTGTTGCAAAATTATGTAATAAAATTATGCAAGATCAAATTCAAAACAGCAATAAAGCTGCTGACGGCAGAATACCTCTGTTGACTTCTCTATCTGTTGGGTCAAACTATGCCACAGACATGTTTCTTCTAGAAGCTCAATATTACGTGGTACAGTCTCAAAGACAGAACAACGCAATAACCTTTTTTTGTGTAGATTCGATTGACTTTTTCCTGAAATAAAATATTCATGAAGCCGGTTCTGACTGAGTTAATATATTTCTGGAAAGCTGAACAACGCAATGCGTCTGTGACTGGTGAAGAAGCAGAGCTGGGGCTTTTTGTATTGTTTGTCGTTGGTTTTATTACACACGCACTCACATACGGTCAACAAAATGTTGCATGTTCCTGCTTGACAAACAAATGCCTGCATACATGCGTGCACGTACGAACGTACGAACATTCATACCTGTGCAAACAATCTGCCACTTCAAGTTCAACACCCAAACCCCACACATTCCTCCAAAAGGAGTCTGAAGTATAATACTGGCATTTGTGGTATTGAACGAGGACCTCAACTTCCATTGTCTAGTGCATGTGGGTCTCATGTTGTACGTGTGAAACCACTTACTTAAAAAAGAAAAAATCTTGTAAGCTTATCAACAAAAAACGAACAATTATATTCTTAAACAAACTGGTTAGAATAACAGATTTAGGAGAATGCAATGCAAGGAACATCATTATCTAATTCGGTCGATGCTTAGATCTAGAAAAGCACCCACTTATTCCAGTATAATAGAGAGAAAAAATCCAATTGAAAAAGTTCCAGATCTAGACAAGGCAAGCGCTAGCAAACTCGAACTTGCCCTGCATGCATGCAAGGTCGAACCACTTTCCCTGCCTAGTGGGGGTTTGGCGGGTAGAGGGCCGGTGCTGGCACACTCGGAGTGAAACGACATGTCACCTACTTCGATAGCTTCTCCGGATTTACGTGTACAAACAGCGTCCGGGTTTACCGCTTCGATTCTAAACCCTAGTTTCTCATTTGTTTATCAGATGTGTCGTTGTTCCACATTAAATGATGCTAGAATGCAAGATCGCAATCATTTGGTTATCAAACCAGGTTGCGTTCTTTTTTTCATCACCTTTTTCCGCGCAAACAGTTTTGCGCCATTTCTTTTGCGCAGACTGGGCGGGACAGGAAGCGGAAGCGCATCAAAATTTCTGATTGGACAATGATGCCGACGCCCACTTGACCCCCACTACAATGTCAAGGTCGGAAAGTCGTGATATTGTTGTTTTGTGTGTGTATATTTTGGTAGCTATCTTGCCTTGGTCCACGCTGCTTACGGTCCTATTAGCACTGCAATTATACCCCCAAAAGACGCTCCGTTAAGGAGTTACCCCGACGGAATATGCACAGTTTGGCTTTATGATACAAAGTTAGCCCTGTCTTTGCTGCATCAGAATTTGACATTTAAAATATGATTCTAACGTGGCGATTGTAGAAAATTGAAGGAATGTGGGGTAACTGTGGGTATCTCCAGGCGGTCTTTTTTTTCTCACCTGGTTGCCGTTCATCTAAGTAGTTTTCACCGTTTTATATTCGATTAAATAACGAAAACTATTTATTTTTCAAAAGTACACACATTGAAGATAACGATACAGTAATAAGAGTCGTAGAGCTCAACTTTGTTTGCGTTTTATGGGGCATTACGTCATCCATGATGGCGTCAGAATGTTGCGTTTTCCGGTCATAGCGCATATAACTTTAGTGTTTTCTACGAGCACAGACTATCAAGCTTCACAAATAAAGCACGTGAGCATTGTGTGATGTACCGTGAATATTACGATATGCATTTGGTATGATTTTACACTGCAACAGTCGAGAAAACCTGTATATTGTAACTTTTCCCTCCATTTTGTAATAATCTGTACGTGCATGCCAGAGTTGTATTAGAAGTGCTCCAGAGAAAACTATTTTAGGAAAACATATCAAATTTGAAAAACATATCTTGGAGTGCATATTTATCCACAAAGAGTGTTTTTTTAATTTGGCATTAAGCTTATTTTGTTTTTACTTTTGATTGTACGTGACACTGGATGATACGTAAACATTACTAAGCAGTGCTATTTTGCATTTGTGTTTGAGAACAGGACTCGTTATGACGAGGTGAACAAATGTCAATGGTAATTTATCAAAGTATTAATGCACCCTGCTATTTAAAGGCATTTCATGGGATATAAATGCTGGTTATTCCCCCCCAGACGCGTAAAAACGTTCAAACCAAAAATGCCGCGTCAGATTTCAGTAATGGTCATAGTGTGTAGAGTTAAACAAAATATCAGTGGCAGCTAAATTTATAATAATTATATTTACAAAAATAAATCTCTTATAGATAAGAATGTCATTTGTCATAATATAAACCATATCTACTTAGGATAACAGGGCCGGACTAGGCTAAGAGGAGGTGGGGGGTTGCCAGTGGTGGTCCAGGGGGATGTTCCCCCTGGCGGGGTCAAGGGGCTTCGCCCCCTGAAGCTGATGGGTAGGTCATATTCTGAGATAGGAAAATGGTCGCTCCTTGCATGAAACGGCATAAAATAAACAATAATAAAAAATGTTTTAAATAAGTGAGGTACATGTTTAGGCTAGGGGGGGGGGGGGGTTGCGCAACCCCCATAACCCCCCCGGTAGTCCGGCCCTGCACGGTGTGTCAACTTATTCCGTTCATACACCGGATGTTTTCGTTCGTACGCAGGATGTTTCCGTTCATACAGCCTCATTTCCGGCACTTGCGTGGGGAAAAAAGTTGGCGGTAAGTCGTGGTGGCTGCGCACTTTTGTGATATTGCAAAAAATAGGTAGCTAATTGGTTGGGCTATGTGTACGATAAGTACCAACGTGCACGTAATCCTCATGATAACACACTCGGGCCAAACGTGGCAGAGTTGCCTGATTTTTTTTTAACATGTTCTTGTTTTTCTCGCTCTGTTATCTTCTTCTTCTTCTTCTGCGTTCGTGGGCTGAAACTCCCACGTACACTCGTGTTTTTTGCACGAGTGGAATTTTACGTGTATGACCGTTTTTACCCCGCCATTTAGGCAGCCATACGCCGCTTTCGGAGGAAGCATGCTGGATATTTTCGTGTTTCTATAACCCACCGAACTTTGACATGGATTACAGGATCTTTTCCGTGCGCACTTGGTCTTGTGCTTGCGTGTACACACGAAGGGGGATAAGCTACTAGCAGGTCTGCACATAAGTTGGAGATCGGAAAAATCTCCACACTTAACCCACCAGGCGGCCGCGGCCGAGATTCGAACCGTCGACCTTCCGATTAAGAGGCCGTAGGTCCACGGTTCGAAGCTCTGTTATCAAATCTGACCCCTGAGCAAAAACTCCGTCATTGGCTAATCAAAATACCGGGTAGAAATGCCACTCCCCCCCCCCCTCCCCCCCACGTGCCTCAAAACTGACGTTGTCCTCTGTAGAATCTACCAGATTTCCAAAATCTACCAGGTATTTTTACATTTGATTGGCTCGAGAGAAACAGAGACAGGGACAGAGATACATACAGACAGACGGAGAGATAATGAGAGAGAGAGAGAGAGAGAGAGAGAGAGAGAGAGAGAGAGAGAGAGAGAGAGAGAGAGAGAGAGAGAGAGAGATGATGATAATTAGTTTTAACGTCCTCTTAGAACCAATTGGCCTATCTTGGGACAGGTAGAGTTGATATGCTTTATGGGGGGGGGGGGGGGGGGGGACAGGACACTGGACAGACATGCAAACAGAGAACTCATATGATCGTGTTATAGATCTGGAAGTCTGTTGTTGCGATATTTCAAAATGGGGATGGAAGTAAAGATTTTGTTGGGGTTGTTGCCACAGTGTACGCGAAATATAGTTGGAGTGGAGCGGTTTTGTAGGCTTATTTGCTTTTTATTTATGTAAAATATTTTTCAGACTTTTGGATAATGCCAAAATAATGTAATAAAGAATTGGCTGAATAAGTAAATAAATACGTAACTAGAAACATTAAAAAAAAAATTATTAGTCAAAAATTAATAAGAATATTTAATATAACTTGCTAAAATAATATATCAGAATGGGGAACTTAAGTTCAGGTAGGAGAGAGTTTCCCCTACCATTTTTTTCTTAGCATGCAATGTCACGATTTTCTTTTTTCTTAAACCCTGAATAATACGAATATTTGTTTAGGTCTTTCGGAAACGTTGCGTAATAAGACACGCTTAGTATACACGTTCATCAAAATCAACACAGATTTTGGTCAGCCTATTAGTCATAACTTCTGAAATTTCTAAAGCAATTCATTGAGAAATTGAGCAGATAATTATGGCTCTTTGAGTGGAGGACCCCCTCAAAAATGGCCGCAAAACGTGCCTTTTATGGCCTCTGAAACGGTTGACCCCCACCAAAGCATTTTGTTTGATGCACCTTACTTCTCTAGTCTTTGTGTAGCCTTTTGACAAAGGCGGTGGGGGTCAACACACCCACCCACACACACACACACACACACACACGCGCACGCACGCACAGACACACGCACACACACACACACACACACACATACACACACACACACACATACACACACACACACACACTCATTGACGCACACACACACACACACACACACACACACACACACACACATGCACATGCACAAGTACGCAAGCACGCACACGTACACGGGTGAGAACCAAAAGGCCGAGGGTCAAAAGGTCGAGGCACAAAAGGTCGAGGACATTTGGTCAAGAGTCAAAAGGTCGAGTGCGACAAAAGGTCGAGGGTGACAAAAGGTCAACAGCAAAACGTCTACGGGACAAAAGGTCGAGGATTTAAAAAGGTCGAGGATTAAAAAAAAAGGTCGAGGATTAACCATTTTGATTTAAATTTCTGTGTCCATTCGTGAAGAAAATTATGCTTCGAGTGCCTATTGTGCGTATCACAGGGGTGATTTGTGAATATGATCAATCACACACGCACGCACGCACGCACAAAACTTGACTAAATGTAAAAACAGGGACTCTGAAAACACTCTTCTTTGGTGTGTGTTTCTTTCTGCCTTTATGTCCAACGCCTGCTTGTGTGTCTGTCTGTCTGTCTATCTATCTGTCTGTCTGTGTGTCTATCTGCCTGCCTGTTTGTCTGTCTGTCGGCGCCTGTGTTTGTCCTTGCTCGTGATCGTTTGTAAAAGGTGTACACATATTGCGGTTGAATTTTTGAAGGAGTGCATGTACACCTACCTCACTCATCACGCTTGGGTGCACCTGAAACATAAATAAACCAGCTTTTACTTCCACCTCTCACCCTTCTTTATCTGAAACAAATGCATCGATAAACATGCTACTTCCTGTCATATATACGTTATCACCTTGGCTAAAGTATCGGCGTGTTCGTTGTCAATACACAGAGTTGTACATTGCTTATAGACGACGCAAGCGTTTCATACAAACACATTTTACAACAGATCTTGCTTGAACCTAATTTGCCTTGTTTGCTGCTACTTTTTTGAGAGAATATAATTCAGATTCGTGGTGTTCTTAATTTCAACGAAAGACTATAGTGCTTTTTTCTGTTGGTTTTTAAAGAACACTATATACAGAACCAAACTGACAAGAAGGATAAACTTATTGAAAATATAATTAAAGACAATTAAAGCGTTCACAAGTTCATGAGGTCGACCTGGTCTTTATAGTAGTTTGTCGTTCACGAAATATGAATGCAATCAAAAGGAAAACAATATGAAAACCTTTCCGCAGCAATGTGTTGACTACTGTAAATCAATATGGCAAGAGTAGTTGACCTTTATTTCTCTCCCAAAAAAAAACTAAAGAAAGAAAAATAAATCCACATAACAAAAATTCTTCTCATCCCGTTTAGGCACGGATGCATTTAACTCACCACACACAAAAGCAACATAGCACAGCAGAATAAGCGCAGCGTATTAATTTCATGGTTGAATCACTTTCAAATGCTAACAAGGGAAACTCTCATGTGAAACTGTGCCCATCAAATCAAGTCTTTATCCCAACTGTCACTAACCTTTTCTTATCTGTTCACGTTTGCCACCTGTCAGTGCAGAACATAGAAAGAAGAGAAACAAATGAACATGAACAAACTGAAAAGGAGATAATAAAAGAAAATGTGAGTTTTGGGTTGAACGGAATTGAGAACAAACAGAACACAGGCCATACATACTGTAATGTGTAATGTGTAATGTGTAATGAGTCGTTTTAACGCACTAGTTGCTTGTGGTTGACAAAATCGGTGATATACTTTCCCTTCCCTATCAGCCTCTCCCCCCCCCCCCCCCCCCGCCTCCCCATCAACCTCCTCTTTGTGTCAATCTCTTTCTCTGTCTCTGTGTCTGTCTGTCTGTCTGTCTGTCTGTCTGTCTCTCTCTCTCTCTCTCTCTCTCTCTCTCTCTCTCTCTCTCTCTCTTTCCGGTGTTGCTCAAGGGAGACAAGTCAGGAAAAAATTGACAAGCCTAACGGAACAGTTATTCACCTTCTTCGTGCACACACACACACGCACGCGCGCGTGTGTGTTACGGGGGAGGGGGGGTGGGGGGGGGGGGGGGGCTCTATAGCAGTTATGTACATTATCTGATCTAGGAGATCGGACAAATCTCCACCCTTAACCCGCCAGCTGCCGCTGGCATGGAAACACTCAACCTTGCACATGGGAGGCCGACGTCTTATCCCCGGACTAGGCTATCACGTCCGTTATAATTAGGCAAACAAAAAAAAGGTCTGTTTACGGTAACATAGGCCAAAAAAATAGGGTCGGTAGGTCGGGATTTTTTTTTTTTCCCAAAAAACCATATTTTTACGTTATTTTGCAAATGCCAAAAAAAAGTCTAGGGTCGCGCGAAAAAGATAGGGTCGGTCGGGTTACCGTAAACAGACTTGTTTTTTGGGGGGCCATATATGGGTATTATCCTTGACAGCCGCTCTGTAAGACGATGGTGTTAGGCTACTGTTCGCAAAATTATATGGTAGTTCGCACAGTTTGGACAGTTCGCGCCAAACATGACAGAAGTGGGTGCTTGTCAGTACCCTAACTGTCGACTTCGTGTGACAAGTCTAACGCCCATTTGACGGGCTTTGCCTATGCTGTGGGGAGCCTGCTTGATAGGCTGCACCCGTCTCGCCCAGTGTTTGTCGGACAGAATCGTAATAACGCTTTATGAAAACTTCTTAGCAAAAATGACGGTGAGAATCCGACTAACGGAAATTGACACTTTCTCTTTTATCACTGGTTCAAGTACGGTGAAAATAATTACGTCGGAATATTTCGGCCATAATTATTCTCATAGCAGATCTTGCTTCCTTCTGCCTTTACACGGCAGTGTTGCTCTTGACGGCCGTGTTACACTCATGACGTCACTCAGTCTGGCACCGGGGGCTGTCTCTCGCAGAATGGACAGGTGCGCGGAATCGGTTTTTATTCAATAAAAAAATCAGCCACCTCGAGGTGGAGCTGTTCAAAAATGTTTGATAACCCTTCTGTACAACTGTCCCGGACGACATCGGCGTAATCAAAGTGTGGTAATACGTAAGATTTATACATAATTTCTAAAGATTTTCTACTAAAACTTTGCTTGTAAAATTTCAAACAATAACAATAATCAATAACATTACTTTACTTGCAATACTGTCACTATGAACATTCCACTTACAATCATTTGTAAAACAACGCCCAAGTGTTTGTGGTGGGCAGTGTCCTGAACATCAATGTCATTAAATGTCAAACAATCAAAATCACTATCACGTCGTTTAAAATTTATCAGTTCAGTTTTTCCATTATTAAATGTTACCTTCCAGTCATTGGCCCATCTACTTAATTCCTGTAAATCCGAGTTAAAAATGTCTTTACGCAATTGGGAATCGTTCATTGACAGGTACATACTTGTGTCATATGCGAACAATTTTACAGTGGATTGAACATTTAAGACAATATCGTTTATATATATCAAAAATAATAGTGGCCCCAGCACAGATCCCTGGGGAACTCCAGCTGGTACAGTCTGTAGGGCCGACATGTGCCCTTTAACAACAACACTCTGTGATCGATTATTTAAATAACTTCTAATCCAACATAATAAGCGTCCTCTTATGCACGCAGGCACAGGACCAAGTACAGTGCGCACGGAAAAGATCCTGTCATCCATGTCGGAGTTCGGTGGGTTATGGAGACACGAAAATACCCAGCATGCCTACTCAACGAAAGCGGAGTGAAGCTGACTATGCTCTCAGAGTATAGTGTGGGGAACCCAAATGGGCAAACGAGCTCACACGTAACCAGACAATTCTGGAACGCTGAAGAAGAAGAAGCATACATGTGGAAACAACCTTCTGTGAAAAAGTTCTTTTTATTTGCCAGAGAGAAAGCCAAGGGTAGGAATTTTTTTATGGCAGGATTATCATTGGGGTAAAAGAAGCTAATATTTATGGCCCGGCATATGCCATACACATCGCAAAGTAAAAGACACATTAGCAAGTTTATAAATACATCAATAATACGTAAAAATAAAAATCGAGCGACAACTGGATCCCTCTTTTAAAATCTGCTTTTAATCTTCCTGTATTTTAAGTGGATTTGTTTTATTTACTCTTATGGAATTGCTGTCGATCTGTAATCGATTAAATGGGATGTGTGTTTGTATATATACTTTGTATGTGCGTGCTTACATTTTTAGAGATTTTAAGTCTACATTAGATTATTTTAATAATTACTGTTATTTGTACTGTTATGCTATTTTAAGTGGATGATGTGTATTTACTCTTGTAGAATTGATGGTTGCTCATACATGTACTACTCATTGATAGTATTGACTGAATCTATTTTTATGTGCAAATTGTAGAATTTTAATGATCAATGTGACCGTTAGTTGTTCTGTGAATAGCGCTGAATAAGAACGCTCTACTGCCCTCTGTATATTCGGTTTTTCTCTCTCTCTCTCTTATGTTGCCATTCATATTTTAATTAATCTATATTAAGGGAGTATCCTTTTTTTTTTACCTTCACCGGATCACGCTTTGGACTACACAGTCCGGATGATGTGGACCCATACTTTCAAAAGAAGGATTCAACGTAAAAAGAATGGGTCGTATACGACCCACGCAATCCGAATAAGAATAAACTCTTTACCGCCTCTTTTCAGTGTATGGGTCGTACACCCCGACCCACGCCATCCAAATAGGGATAAACACTGTAAAATGCCTTCTTTAATTCCATATGGGTCGTCCACGACCCACACCATCCGGACTGTGTAGTTCAACTGACTTTATTGTTTATTTGTTTGTTTACGAAGATAATCCTTTGAAGATTGGTCAATAGGAAGGTTCTATGGTGTTTGACGATTACATGAAGTCTTAATCAAAAACTCCCAATAGCTTTAGATATACAGACACTTTTGTGAGGCTCTGGGTCGTCCACGACCCAGGAAGCACGGTGAAGGTTTAACATAAGTATATTTCTCTTTGAAACAGATGTATTGGCTACGGTACAAAAAACAAAACAAAACATTATTTCTTTTAATCCCTTTTAGCTGCTATGTTTGTTCAACACATCAGGTGTTATTATGTTATTCAGCCTCTATGTCAAGCGTCACTCCCTGAATGACATAAGAAATAGCTGGAAATGTATTGGTCAACAAACGGATTTCTCTTTTCACAGAGCTTTTATGAGAAAAAAACATGTCACACTGATTGTTGGTGTTTTTTTAAACAAAATTTCCAAAATTTTAATCAATCAATAAACACGTGATAAAAAGCATGGTAACTGTCTGTTTTCTGTTTATACACACTGATTGTTATTACTTTCATTCCAACCCCCGTATAATCAACCTCCATGTTGCTAATAATTATTATGGGACTGGGTAACGCACTTGCGCTCGGAAGCGAGAAGTTGCGAGTTCGACCCTGGGTCAGGGCGTTAGCAATTTTCTCCCCCCTTTCCTAACCTAGGTGGTGGGTTCAAGTGCTAGTCTTTCGGATGAGACGAAAAACCGAGGTCCCTTCGTGTACACTACATTGGGGTGTGCACATTAAAGATCCCACGATTGACAAAAGGGTCTTTCCTGGCAAAATTGTATAGGCATAGATAAAAATGTCCACCAAAATACCCGTGTGACTTGGAATAATAGGCCGTGAAAAGTAGGATATGCGCCGAAATGGCTGCGATCTGCTGGCCGATGTGAATGCGTGATGTATTGTGTAAAAAAAATCCATCTCACACGGCATAAATAAATCCTTGCGCCTTGAATATGTGCGCAATATAAATTGCATACAATAAAAATTTAAAAAAAATAAAATCCTGCGCTTAGAACTGTACCCACGGAATACGCGCGATATAAGCCTCATATTGATTGATTGATTATCCTTGTTATGCGGATTTTTCTTTCCTGATACTAAAATCCCATATTTTGATTACAATTACGATTCAGCTATCGGCTGATATTGTCCAAGGCAATTTAGGACAGAAATCAACAGCATGAATTATAATTTCTTTTAATGGCTCCTCGACCTTACACAAGGTTGACTCAGGTCATGCATTATATATCTTAGATTCAGTTCTTCACTTCACAACACTATAATTATGGTTATTGTTCATTGATTTTGAAATCAATATCATTCTCCGGAAACGTGGCTCATTGTCATACAATCCCAAATGACGACGATAAAAGTTCTTTAGTTACTTGGAGGTGATGAAACAAATATAACGTGTACTTCCTTTAATGACGACGATGGATCCATTTACAGTGGATGATCACAGTCTGCAGAGACGACTCTCGACTATCGGTGATGAACCATGTTTACAGGAACCATGATGGTGGACTCCATGATGATGATGAACTCCATGACGACGATGACGTAAATGACGCTTCTAAAACGTAGCTCTGTCGGTGATGTCTTGCTTGTTCGTCTTCCCGTGTACGAACCTGCGATCAAACGTAGAAGCTGTTAAATATCAGACATTCCCTAAATGACAATTTTATCAATATTCATTCTACGACAAACCTAAATGAAGAAAGAACACATCTACACGCATTCTTTGCGACAAATGAATATGATATCATCTGGTTCGTTCTCGATCGAAATCCACGACTAACTAACAAACTAGTTACCCTTCAAGACGGCGAAACGGGTTCTCCCTCTGGGATAACGGCTTCCTTCTTCTGCAGCGTTAGTAACGTCTAGTTAATTGCGAGAATCTGGAGCTCTCCGACTTGCCTGGTCTGTTGATCTCAACGGCCTGTTCTTCTACTTCCGGCGTTTCTGTTTCTACGTAGTTGCTTAGCGATGCACAAACAACTCGGTTGCATAAACAATTCGTCGCTAAGAACTACAAGTTGAAATAATTTAATCAGACACGACATTTCTTTTCCTTCGAAGTCTGCAATAAAAGAAAGAATTGTGGCTGAAAGAAATGACGTACATCTTTCTGACGTAGATAGTCTCGGTAATCTCGGACCCGCGTGACGTGATTATAGTAGTCTCGGCACTCGCGTGTTTCTAATGAGCTAAAAAGAATCAATCCTTTACATAGGCCCCCCCTTCTGGATAATTATCCTGGGGAAATTATTCTCATTCGAATAGTGAATTAGACGTATAATTATATAACTTAATCATATAATTGTGGCATACGTTACTCATCCAGTTACAAGTCTTGCTTCAGTATGAAGCTCTGCTCATGTAATCGGCACCATGGTTGTCCTTTCCAGGGATCACTTTCACAGTGAATGAGTGGGGCTGCAATTGCATCGCCCACCTCATGAGTCGGGGGTTCGACGGTTGACGTTGCAGATGCTTCAGAGGTTGATGGTCGGTCTCTATGGTGAAATGTCTCCCGTAGAGGTATCTTTCAAATTTCGTGATGCCCCACACGGTAGCCAAGCATTCTTTCTCAACGGTTGCGTAGTTGCTCTCTGCTCCATTTAGCTTCTTGCTTTGAAAAGCGATAGGATGCAGTTGATCTAGGTGCTCTTGCATCAACACTGCACCGATGCCTCTGTCAGACGCGTCTGTCCGCAGTACGAACGGCTTGTCGTGGTCCGGCATGCGTAGTACTGGTTTCTTTGAGAGTTTTTCCTTGAGTGTCTCAAAACTCTTTTCTCGTTCTTCGTTCCAGCGTAGCTTGTCCGGTTCGAATTTCTTCGTCATGTCAGTCAGCGGAACTGCAATGGTTGCGTAGTCTTGAATGTAGGCCCTGTAGAAATTACAGAGACCTAAGAACGAACGCAGTTCCTTCTTGGTAGAGGGAGGAGAGGCTTCTTGAATCTTCACAATCTTGTCATGTTCAGGCCATCTCTTTCCATCTCCGACTTCATGTCCAAGGTATGGTAGCTCCGTGAAACCAATGTAACACTTCGAAGGCTTTGCGGCTAGGTTCGCTTCTTGGAGCCTAGTCAATACTGCCTTCAGAGCTTCCATGTGTTCTTGCCAGGTTTCGGTGGCAATCAGCACGTCATCCATGAAATGATGGACGTCCTTCCGTTTGATGGGGTTCAGAAGCTTCCTCATCATTCTGTTGAAGACACCTGTGGCCGTCTTTAAACCGAATGGCATGTTCACCCACCTAAACTGTCCTGCTGACGTCGTGAAAGCGGTTTTATCCTTATCTTCTTCCGCAATGGGAATCGCCCAGTAACCTTTCGTCAAATCTAACTTCGAGAAGTACTTGGCCTTGCCTAGACTTTGGAATAAGTGCTCTACGTCTGTGATGGGTTCTGCATCAAACACCACGACGTTGTTCAGGGCGCGTAGATCCGAACAGAATCTGTATTTCCCATCTTTCTTCTTTATAAGGACTATTGGCGAGTTGTACGGCGAATTGGCGGGTTCGATCACGCCAAGCTTTAGCATCTCGCTAATTTCGTCCTCTACTGTTCCGACCATAGCGTGAGGTATGGGTCTGGGTTTGATGAAGACAGGCCTCTTTTCCGTTACTTCAATGTTACAACCCAGCAGGTTTGTAGTCATTGGAACATCGGTGAGGTTCTTCTCAAATTCCATGCATATGTCCCTTGCCTCTTTTGCTTTCTCGTCGCTCAGATTCTTGTCAAAATGCATGTCTGCTACAAATTCGGACCTTTTTGTTTCTAACAGAGGTAGCATTTTCTGAGTTTCTGTTGCGAAGATGTCGTCACTCATTGTTTCGTCTTCTTCCATGACGATTGCAACAACTTCATCTTCTTCTTCCTCACTGCTTTCATGCGCGTCTACCCGTTGGGTTGGCGTGCTATGTTTGAAAGACGTGTCTCGTTCTTGGTACTCTTTCATCAAGTTGATGTGGTAGAGCTTGATCTTCCTCCCAATCTTGATTTTGTAATCGAATTGGTTCAGCTTCTCCACTACTGTGTAAGGACCTTGCCACAGTAGTTCCAGTTTGTTCTGTTTCTTGGGTCTCAACAACAAAACCCGTTTTCCTACTTCAATCTCCCGCTTCGCGGCTTTCTTGTTGAAGTATTTTGCCTGTTTCGTAGCAGCATTCTTCAGGTTCTCTCTTGCTATTTCACAGGTCTTCTCGATGCGATTACGCAAGTCAACAACGTACTCTGCCGTTGTTTTCATCTCATCTGACACTTCTTCTTGCGTCCAAGCTTGACGCAAAATCTGCATGGGACCTTTGACAGCCCTGCCGTACAGCAGTTCAAATGGGGAAAATCCCAAGCTCGCTTGCGGTACCTCACGGTAAGCAAATAGCAAGGCCGGGATGAAGGTGTCCCATTTCTTGGGTTGTTCTTGGGTCATGCGTTTCATCATGCTTTTGAGTGTTCCGTTAAAACGTTCCACTAAACCATTTGATTGAGGGTGGAATGGAGCTGTCATGTGGTGCTTGACTTGTAGAAAATCATTCACCTCATGCATCAGTTTTCCAGAAAACTGTGCACCTTGGTCAGTTATGACTTCATCGGGTATGCCCAGCCTGGTCCACATTTCCCACAACGATTCTGCGATCGTTTCAGCACGGATATCCTTGAGAGCAACTGCCTCTGGAAATCTAGTGGCGTAATCCACAGAGACCAGTATGTACTGCTTTTTACTCTCGGATATCGGTTTGATGGGACCAATGATGTCCACGGCGATCCGTTTGAATACAGAACTGATAGGTGGCATTCGACCTAGCGGAACTTTCTTGGTGTGTCCTTTAGGAGTAGATCTTTGGCATGCATCACATGACATACAATATCGTTTGATGTCACTGCCGTGACCTGGCCACCAGAACTCCGTATTAATGCGGTCGAAAGTCTTCTTTTGCCCGAGGTGACCCGCTAATGGAAGGTCATGACCGAATGACAACACTTTCGGTCTTAACTTTTTCAGAACCACCACTCTCGTTTTGTTACACCCATTTTCATACAGTTTGGAGCGAAGGAGAATATCGTTCTTGTAAACGAACTTGACTCCATGGATTTCTCTACTTTTTGTGGCAAATTCCCTGATCTGCGCTAGGGAAGGATCTGCCTTCTGTTCTTGTTTCAAATCCTCAGGAGTGAATGGCTTCTCCTGAGATTTGAGGTTCGGTGGGACACTAGCTTCAGACTTCTTTTCTTCTTCTTTCTGCTGTGCACGGGTGTTCACGGCAGCAACTGTCTCGGAGAACCAAGTGGGGTCGCGGATTGGGTACAACGATGTCAAACATTTGTTGGAACCAATTCCGTACCACTTTCCTATCAGAACAGGATAGACTGGGTTGTCCATCACCGTCACTTCCGTGTCAGCATCGAAAAATGGGGAGTCGATATGCACCACGGCTGTGGGGTACATCTTCTTCGCACCTTTCTCCGCTAGAGTGACCTCTTTCTTGTTCAGTAGGTATTTGTCTTTAGAGACGAGTTCTGCGCTAACCATGATTCCTGTGCATCCAGAATCACGTATAGCTTGAACTAGTTTCCCATCAACCTTGACCGGAATCGTTTCTGAGAAAGTCTTACTTTGACAATCCTCACAAAGTTTTTCCAGTTTCTCTGGAATGTCAAAAGAACGACCCGTTTCATTGACATTCGGGACCACGGATGTGGTACTTTTCTTGGGACAATTCTTGGACAGGTGGCCACGTTCTTTACAAAAGAAACATTGGCCATTGGTCCTCAGTTTTGTCCGCTCTTCATCTGACAACTTATGTGGTTGTGCTGTGCTATGCTGGCTAGAACCAAACATGACCGTGCTCTGTTTGACATCACGCCCGTTACCATCATTCTTGGAAAAACGATTTCCTTTTCCACGAGAATGGGCGTCTGCGTCAGGTACTTTAGTGTTGGACCTAGCTTGATGATAGGTGGTGGCGATTTCGCCGATTTCCTTCGCATCATGTGGGTTGCGATCGCGGATATGGATAGCTAACTCGGGAGGAACTGTTTCCAAAATTTGTTCCCTCAGGATTAGATCCTTCAAATCGTCCACTTCGTTTCCACACTTCGCGAGTTCAATCCATTTATTCATATAGCGATCGAGCTTGACAAAATGTTCCTTGTAAGTGTCCCCTTGTGCTTTCTTCAGATTTCGGAACTTTTTCCGGTAGTCTTCGCTCGTGAGTTGGAAACCTTCATAGAGCGCATGCTTCACTGTTTCATAGTCATCAGCGTCCTCGGCGCTGAGCTTGGAGTAAATGACGCGAGCTTTTCCCTTGAGGAAGTAGACGATACGAGAGGCTTTGGTTGCATCAACGAGCTTGCAATCTTTTGCGTAGTGCTCGTATTGATGAAACCAGCTCTCAATATCGTCCTTGTCCTCAAGGTAAGGTATCTTATGATCAAAGTTATCCTTGCTTTGGCTCGACTCCCTGGCATTGTTGTTCCGGTTATTCTGATTTGCACCTTGGATTCTCAGCTGTTCTAACTGAAAATTCCGTTCGCTTTCGCGTTCTTCGCGTTCTTCGCGTACGTGTTCTTCGCGTTCTATGCGATCACGTTCTTCAACCACATAGGCACGGAGATCGGCTCCGCTCAAGCCCAGTAGTGTACCCTCTTCTATCAAATTCTTGGTCAGTTGTAACCGAGGGATAGAATTTGTCGCCTCATCACCAACAATATGATGGGCTGACGTATGAGCCGTGTGCTCAACCATGTTTCCGACAACGACATTTTCATTCGTGTCATTGTTCGCCTCATTTGAGGAATTCGCGTTCGACATTATCGTTGTTCGTTTCTTAGTTCTACGACGAGAAACACGATAATGACTACTTTCCGACGTATGTGATTCGACGCTAGCACTACGAGTGTTATTCGCGGGCGGATCAGAATACATCACATCTTTACATCCTAGTTAGAACGAATCATGTTCAATCGATACAAAAATTCGAAAATTTATGAGAATAAAAACTGAATTCTAAGTGTCTCGTTGAGTCTACCAAAGAACATACAAGTAATCTTTATCTCAACCATATGTCAAACTACGGATGATTTCGTTTCGCTGCTAATTTCAATACTTTCCTTTCCAGGACAAGTTTTAGCAGAAATTCTGAGTCGTCTAATGCTAATTACCAAGCAGCTACACTATAGACATATGACTCCTCTGTACAGCAGTACCGCGATACAGAGTCACAAGTGACTGATCCTCTGATCAAACTAATGAGTCCATACCAGACTGTTATAGTACGTCACTTCCTTCATCAACAACTAATGAAACACTGATCAACAGACCTTCTTCAGTTTACAATTAGTTGCGGTCGAAAAATTCAGACCTTCCGGGAAATCAATCGGGAACGAACCAGGTATCCCTTACCAAATATGGTTCCAAACTCCCTCCAACCACCCGCGATAATTTCGAACTATATCGGGGTGTGATCAATAGCACGTGTTAGCTATGCTATTCACCACTTGTAATTTAGAACACCACAATACACTGGGGAACTAATTACCAAAAGTGGTTCTACATCTGCCTTTTTTAAAGTGTCGTGGATGAACTCAAACACTGCTAATACATACTACTAACGATGATCAATAGTAAATTTTAATTTTCGTGTTATAGCATACACGTTGAGCTACGTCTAGGTCAAAAGAAAGTAAATGGACATGCACTTATACGATGATGGTGGTGAAACACAACACATGCAAACACAGAGAAAAATATAAACAACAACACACAGCCTCCAGCAATTTAGAAAATTTAGAACGTCGGTCTAACAGAAAATTGCGAATTGATCCCGGAACGATAGCCCCCAATGTTATGCGGATTTTTCTTTCCTAATACTAAAATCCCATATTTTGATTACAATTACGATTCAGCTATCGGCTGATATTGTCCAAGGCAATTTAGGACAGAAATCAACAGCATGAATTATAATTTCTTTTAATGGCTCCTCGACCTTACACAAGGTTGACTCAGGTCATGCATTATATATCTTAGATTCAGTTCTTCACTTCACAACACTATAATTATGGTTATTGTTCATTGATTTTGAAATCAATATCATTCTCCGGAAACGTGGCTCATTGTCATACAATCCCAAATGACGACGATAAAAGTTCTTTAGTTACTTGGAGGTGATGAAACAAATATAACGTGTACTTCCTTTAATGACGACGATGGATCCATTTACAGTGGATGATCACAGTCTGCAGAGACGACTCTCGACTATCGGTGATGAACCATGTTTACAGGAACCATGATGGTGGACTCCATGATGATGATGAACTCCATGACGACGATGACGTAAATGACGCTTCTAAAACGTAGCTCTGTCGGTGATGTCTTGCTTGTTCGTCTTCCCGTGTACGAACCTGCGATCAAACGTAGAAGCTGTTTAATATCAGACATTCCCTAAATGACAATTTTATCAATATTCATTCTACGACAAACCTAAATGAAGAAAG
This sequence comes from Littorina saxatilis, assembly GCF_037325665.1. Taxonomy (NCBI): domain Eukaryota; kingdom Metazoa; phylum Mollusca; class Gastropoda; order Littorinimorpha; family Littorinidae; genus Littorina; species Littorina saxatilis. The sequence goes on along the minus strand of NC_090246.1, from coordinate 7,138,312 downwards.
AACACATCTACACGCATTCTCTGCGACAAATGAATATGATATCATCTGGTTCGTTCTCGATCGAAATCCACGACTAACTAACAAACTAGTTACCTCCCAAGACGGCGAAACGGGTTCTCCCTCTGGGATAACGGCTTCCTTTTTCTGCAGCGTTAGTAACGTCTAGTTAATTGCGAGAATCTGGAGCTCTCCGACTTGCCTGGTCTGTTGATCTCAACGGCCTGTTCTTCTACTTCCGGCGTTTCTGTTTCTACGTAGTTGCTTAGCGATGCACAAACAACTCGGTTGCATAAACAATTCGTCGCTAAGAACTACAAGTTGAAATAATTTAATCAGACACGACATTTCTTTTCCTTCGAAGTCTGCAATAAAAGAAAGAATTGTGGCTGAAAGAAATGACGTACATCTTTCTGACGTAGATAGTCTCGGTAATCTCGGACCCGCGTGACGTGATTATAGTAGTCTCGGCACTCGCGTGTTTCTAATGAGCTAAAAAGAATCAATCCTTTACAATGCCAATGGCCTCTAATCTGTACAATATGCCTTTATGCCACACACGGTCGAAGGCTTTTGATATATAAAACAAAAAATGGCTTGTGTTGGGAGTCCCGAGGCTTATCAGCAGCTATACATAGATCATTGTAGGTGCAGGGTAACTGGTTTACAGTCGAGTCATCTGGTATGAAACCAGATTGCACAGGCGTTATTATGTTATTCAGCTTCACAAAATTAAAAATATATATAGGTTACACACTCCGAGTTCTGATTATCTTGCATATTTTCCCGAGGGTCGATTTTCAGGTATTACCGAGCCTTTGGCGAGGTAATACCTGAAAATCGACCCGAGGGAAAATATGCAAGATATTCAGGACGAGGTGTGTAAGCTATTTATCCCATTACTCCGACGTTTTCATTAAAAACACTTACTTTTTCCACTAAAACCTGCCCGTGCCTGTTTTCAGGTTGCCAAAAGCCTCCGCAGTCGAAATTCATGTCAATGAATTCATGCGCAAAGCTAGTTCCCATTTGTCAGCATAATGGACGGCGTCATTCGACTTGTATGTGGACATTCAGTCATTCATATTGCTTATAAAAAGGTCTGCTGTCTGCTTTTACATTTTGAAAGTCATTTTAAAATATCCCTGTGTATATTTGACATCGGCTTTCGTTATACTCAATTCGGCATACCGGGTTTATATTTTTACCAGAATTGCGCACGATAATGGCAGCGCAACAAATTCAGTTCGGGCCGTGCTGGTTTGATCGTTGACCCAAGTCAGTTCGCATGCAGTGTTACTGTTTGTCAGTCGGGGATAGAAATGTTGGCTGTCATCGCGCTGTTCTGTTTCAGTTTTCACACGTGGATCACTTACATAGTCAGTCGTCGGGTTTAGGTTAGCCAAAGCTTCAATACTTCGCCTGTTGTAGACGTTAAAGCAATAAAGCTTGGAAGTTGTATGTCGGCACTGAGAGTCGGTCGCGGTACATCGCTTTCTACTTTGTCCCGGTCTTGAGTTTGAACACCTAAGGTTGGCTACATCTAACACCTCACATCCTCTTCTCTTCCCCATATATCTTAACTGTATCTCCAACTTCTTTTCGTCTTCTTCTTTTCATGTTGATGCCACTCCCTCATTTGTCGCTGAACCCCGCAGTTTACTCGACTCTGATTCACACAAGCCCGTCTGGCAGACGACAGTTCGAACAGTCTTGAACAGCACGGTTGCAAGCAGATTCAGCTATCAGTCGAAGCATTACACTTAAAGCCAAAGCAAATAACCAAATAAGAAAACCTAACGTTTGATTTGACTTCATGGTGAGTCTTCTGATAATTTTTTTGGCGTTGGAATGGATCTCAACGCGGGGTTCCCAGCTACGACAACTTTTCGAGAGTTATGCACCGCAGGCATGCCTTCGACAATCGATGTCAGTTTCAGATTGAGTTTTCAAATCTCTCTCTCTCTCTCTCTCTCTCTCTCTCTCTCTCTCTCTCTCTCTCTCTCTCTCTCTCTCTCTCTCTCTCACGGTTCTGTGTAGATGGCTGTCTGTGTAAAAATTAGGGAGTATCGTCCCTTGATCCCACTCGCGATACTCGTTGAACATGCCCCTTACCCTAAACCCTAACCCTAAACCCTAACCCTAACTAACCCTAACCCTAACCCTAACCCCTAACAAAACATGACCCGCCCAATCGCCAATCCGCAAATAATGTTTTTGACGTCATTTCACACTATTTTTGAATGCTTAGTCGTGGTGGCCTCCCTTACCAAAGTCATTCAGAGTTGCTTCCCTTTGACCCTTCTCATCACAATGCCGCCATTTCTTGTCTGCATTTTGCCGCCGAGTTTGTTTAGGGCGTTTTCTTCTTCTTTTCGGTTTTTTCACCGTTCTTATCATGGTAAGCAGTCACATTACTCATTTATGCTTCGATTCATTACATTTTACACTCTTTTTCTTGCTTATTTTACCCGTTTTTCAGCAGGGTTAGCCTCTTAGCAAAAACTTTTTTTCAGGGGAGCTAATTACGTTTCTTATCATTTTTTTGCTCACAGGAGTTGCTCCCTTTACACCGTATGCTTCACTTTGCTCGCTCTTTTTCCGCATTGTAACTATATTATTTAAGGGAGCTAATTTAGGTGGTTTTTTTACAGGTTTTTCGACTGGAGTTGCTTCCCTTTGACCACTGTCTTCACTTTTACCATGAATTTCTTTGATTACAAGGTTAGTTTTTTTCTTCTTTGTTTCTTTGTTTCTTTCTTTCTTTCTTTATTTGTTTCTTTGGTTAATAGTTTGTTTGTTTGTTTCTTTGTTTGTTTCTTTGTTTGTTTTCGAATGACTCACACTAACTTCCTATAGCGAAGGTGAAGGCCACTGCTGATTCCCGTGTCGACGCTATGCTAAATGTCTTTCACTGTCCCCAGTTCAACTATGTTGGGACATGACGTGGTTGTGTTCTAATAGCCGTGTCGAGACAGTGTTAGGGATACAGATGGCCCATACTCAACTTTGAACTGTAGCTTGCGTCCCAACAGCCTACACTTGGAACAACTGCAACAGCGGTAAGACTGACTCTTTTGGAAGGCTATGTTATCAGCGATCAGATCATAACTAAGACTGTTTCTGTGTTTTACAGGCTATGCCTGGTATTACTATCACCGATCAGATCTTAACTAATTCTCATTCTGCGATGGGGTTTTCTTCTCTTGTATAAGGCCGTACAAACAAATTACACTCTCGCTCGACTCCCCTTTTATTGCACTTACACAATGCGACGAGGCTATCTTGTACCAAAGGTCGTATAAATTGGCTAGGCTTACATTGTGATGGACAACACCAGCGCACCCTAAACCTAACCCGAAACCGTAACTTCCCTATTAAAACTTGAGGTGACGCTCTATACTTGAAGCAGAGCTCCTCGCTGGCACAGGCACCAAAATTTTTTATTTCATGTCAAAGTCTGCACAGATCTCATAACATGTAGAGTGATGTAGTCTTGTAATGTCAAAGCCTGCACAGATCTCATAACATGTAGAATGATGTAGTCCTGTAATGTCACAGTCAAAGTCTGCACAGATCTCATAACATACCTGTACAATGATGTAGTCTTGTAATGTCAAAGTCTGCACAGATCTCATAACATGTAGAATGATGTAGTCTTGTAATGTCAAAGCCTACACAGATCTCATTACATGTAGAATGATGTAGTCTTGTAATGTCAAAGTCTGCACAGATCCCATAACATGTAGAATGATGTAGTCCTGTAATGTCAAAGTCTGCACAGATCTCATAACATGTACAATGATGTAGTCTTGTAAGGCCCCCCAAAAAAAATTGTCTGTTTCTGGTAACATGGCTAAAAAAAATAGGGTCGGTAGGTAGGGATTTTTTTTTAATTTATTTATTTTTTTTTTTTACCCCAAATGTAGACCAATAAAACTAACTTTAAAAATCGCGCAAAGAGACTGGATTCACTATACATAGAGACAAGACACTCAACACATTTACAAATCGTCAGCGGACTTTCGTTTTCACACGTTTTTGTTGTTCATTTTCTCACTCTGTCCTTTACCACCAAAAAATGTTTAAAAAAATTTTGAGTTTGGGAAAAAAAAAGTTTAGGGTCGGCGACGAAATTTAGGGTTGGTTGGGTGACCAGAAACAGACAATTTTTTTTTTTTGGCCTAATGTCAAAGTCTGCACAGATCTCATAACATGTACAATGATGTAGTCTTGTAATGTCAAAGTCTGCACAGATCTCATAACATGTAGAATGATGTAGTCTTGTAGTTGTAATGTCAAAGCCTGCAGAGATCTGAGTTCACCCGTACCCTAACCCAAGTTAAGAAAAGCTAGGGCATTTTATTTTTGCGAAACAACTGAATATGAAAACAAAAGAAAGCGTGGAGAAGTAAGTTTGGGTCCTGCAAGACTTTATGATCAACGATTTATCCCTTCAAATAAAATGAAGATTTCTGCTTTTCGTTTGCTTTGAAGGTAGGGAGATTTTACGACGCACACAAAAAATGCAAGTCATATTGACAATAATGTTGTTATTCTTCTTTCTTCGAAGTACCGTACATTTGTTTGTGGTCATATAGACAGACAGACAGACAGACAGACAGACAGAAAGAGACAGAAAGAGACAGACAGACAGACAGACAGACAGAGACAGAGACAAAGAGAGGGAGAGAGAGAGAGAGAGAGAGAGAGAGAGAGAGAGAGAGAGAGACAGCCAGACAGACAGACAGACAGACAGAAAGGACAGACAGACAGACAGAGACAGAGACAGAGAGAGAGAGAACGAGCGCCTGTTAGGCCTGTTAGCGAACCAGGAAGTTTGTGGATGGTATGACAGTCAACATGTACATAGGCTAAAGAAGACATCCAAGAGAATGTATTGAACTGAAGTAAGTTCCTACTTTGGTTGTTGTCGTTGTTGTGTTGTAGTGTGTTTGTTTGTTTGTTTGTTTGTTTGTTTGTTTGTTTAACGCCCAGCCGACCACGAAGGGCCATATCAGGGCGGTGCTGCTTTGACATATAACGTGCGCCACACACAAGACAGAAGTCGGGTTAGTCATGTCTCACCCACTCCAACCAGTCCTAGCACTAACCCCATTATGTCAGACGCCAGGCGGAGCAGCCACTAGATTGCCAATTTCAAAGTCTTAGGTATGACCCGGCCGGGGTTCGAACCCACGACCTCCCAATCACGGGGCGGACGCCTTACCACTAGGCCAACCATTCCGGTTGTGTGTGTGTTTGTGTGTGTGTGTGTGTGTGTGTGTGTGGGTGTGTGTGTGTGTTTCTGTGTGTATGTATGTATGTGTGTGTGTGTGTGGGTGTGTGTGTGTGTATGTGTGTGTGTGTGTCTGTGTATGTGTGTGTGTGTGTGTGTGTGTGTGTGTGTGTGTGTGTGTGTGTGTGTGTGTTTGTTGTACTTGTCGTTTTTGTTGTTGTTGTTGGGGTTGTTGTTGTTGTTCTTGTTGTTGTTGTTGTTGTTGCTGCTGTTAGGGTTGTTGTTGTTGTTGTTGTTGTTGTTGTTGTTCTTGTTCTTGTTGTTTATTTTGTTTGGCCGTTGCTATTGATGATGTTGGTGTTAGGGTTAGGGTTGTTTTTGTCGTCGCAGTCGTTGCCGTAGATTTCTATAAAGCAGTGGCATTGAAAGCAAAGATGTGTTCGGAATTTAAATAAAAACAAGTCGCAAGCTGTCGAACTCACAAAATGAAACTGAACACAATGCAATTTTTTCAGCAAGACCGTATACTCGTAGCATCGTCAGTCCACCGCTCATGGCAAAGGCAGTAAAATTGACAAGAAAAGCGGGGTAGTAGTTGCGCTGAGAAGGATAACACTTTTCTGTACCTCTCTTCGTTTTAACTTGCTGAGCGTGTATTTAATCCAAACATATCATATCTATATGTATTTGGAATCAGGAACCGACAAGGAATAACATGGAAGTGTTTTTAAATTGATTTTGAACATTTAATTTTGATCATAATTTTTATATATTTTTCATTTTCAGAGCTTCTTTTTTATCCAAATATAACATATTTATATGTTTTTGGAATCAGAAAATGCTGAAGAATAAGCTGAACGTAAATTTGGATCGTTTTATAGAATTTTTTTTAGTTTTTTTTTGTGCAATCATTAATTAATTTTTAAGCCACCAACCAAAATGCACTACCAAAATCCGGCCTTCGTCAAAGATTGCTTTTCCAAAATTTCAATCAATTTGATTCAAAAATGAGGGTGTGACATTGCCGCCTCAACTTTTACAAAAAGCCGGATTTGACGTCATCAAAGGTATTTATCCAAAAAAAGAAAAAAACATCCGGGGACATCATTTCCAGGAACTCTCATGTCACATTTCATACAGTTCGCTCCAGTAGTTTGGTCTGAATCGCTCTACACACACACACACGCACAGACACACACACATACACCACGACACTCGTCTCGATTCCCCCTCTATGTTAAAACATTTAGACAAACTAATTTAGTCAGGTTTTGACTAAATGTAAATCAAAACTTGACTAAATGTAACAAGGCCACTTAAAACTTAGACAGCTTTGTAGTAACTTCTGCTTTTACTTCCCTTTCCCCAGTGTATCTAATCGTATGAATCAGCTTCTTACGGAATCATTATTTCAGTTAATCAGCAAGTCATTTCAACTCTTTGTCAGTGTTCCATTCTGTAAACAACAACAACAACAACAACAACAACAACAACAACAACAACAACAACAACAACAACAACAACAACAACAACAAGCGAGCTGCAATAGAGTCGTGGTAGCGATGTATGTTTCACACACACAAAGGCGTTGATGGTTGACACGTTCCTAGAACGTCGACTGATTGTTACTGTGCTTGGCAGGGTTTCAGACTGTCTGTCGACTGATTGTTACTGTGCTAGGCAGGGTTTCAGACTGTCTGTCGACTGATTGTTACTGTGCTAGGCAGGGTTTCAGACTGTCGACTGATTGTTACTGTGCTTGGCAGGCTTTCAGGCACGATGGAGCCGTCCGCAGACGATGCCTTGGGTCAATCACGCATCTCTCACCATCCCCGTTTGCGACCTAGCGATGACGTGATACCAGGTGACGTCACTGGCGTGGTGGGTGATGACGACAGTAAGGCCGTGGATGTGGGTTACAGGGACTATAGTGAAGGGGCGCTGTGCCAAGCTGCTCATCAAGGAGGTGGGTTCATATTCATAGACACACAGACAGACAGACAGACAGGCAGGCAGGCAGGCAGGCAGGCGCGCGCGCACGCACGAACGCATGCACGCACACAAAGACACACACACTCGTACACACACACTCATACACACACACACTCACACACACATACATACTCAAACACACACACACACACACACACACATACTACACACACACACACACACACACATACTCAAACACACACACACACACACACACACACACACATATATATACGCACGAACACACACATACGCACGAACACACACACACACACACACACACACACACACATATATATACGCACGAACACACACATACGCACGAACACACACACACACACACACACACACACACACACACACACACACACACGCACGCACACACACACGTACACACACACACACACACACACATGATGGTTGACACGTTCCTAGAACGTCGACTGATAATTTCGCTCGAAGTATCTTTAGTATGTTGGTAAAATATTCCGACAATTTCAAAGCAATCCACCAAATCATTGCTAAAGTGCAAACTTTTTTTGTCAGTCGCGTAAGGCGAAATTACTACATTTAGTCAAGCTGTGGAACTCACAGAATGAAACTGAACGTAGTCCGCCGCTAGTGCAAAAGGCAGTGAAAGTGACGAGCCTGTTTGGCGCGGCAGCGGTTGCGCTGTGCTTCATAGCACGCTTTACTGTAGCTCTCTTCGTTTTAACTTTCTGAGCGTGTTTTTAATCCAAACATATCATATCTATATGTTTTTGGAATCAGGAATCGACAAGGAATAAGATGAAATAGTTTTTGAATCGATTTCGGAAATTTAATTTTGATCATAATTTTTATATTTTTAATTTTCAGAGATTGTTTTTAATCCAAATATAACATATGTATATGTTTTTGGAATCAGAATATGACGAAGAATAAGATGAAATTGTTTTTGGATCGTTTAATAAAAAAATAATTTTAATTACAAGTTTCCGATTTTTAATGACCAAACTCACTCATTAGTTTTTAAGCCACCAAGCTGAAATGCAATACCAAACCCCGGCCTTCGTCGAAGATTGCTTTGCCAAAATTTCAATCAATTTAATTGAAAAATGAGGGTGTGACAGTGTCGCCTCAACTTTTACAAAAAGCCGGATATGACGTCATCAAAGGTATTTATCGAAAAAATGAAAAAAATATCCGGGGATATCATACCCAGGAACTCTCATGTCAAATTTCATAAAGATCGGCCCAGTAGTTTAGTCTGAATCGCTCTACACACACACACACAGACAGACAGACAGACAGACACACAGACACACTCACACACACAGATACACACACACACACACACACACACACACACACACACACATACACCACGACCCTCGTCTCGATTCCCCCCTCTATGTAAAAATGACACAAACAAGTCCCTTTTTTGACAGCTCTTGCGATCGACATCTGCATCAGTAAGAATAGCATAGCACGCAAAATACTAAAGGTAGCAAAACAAAACAAGAGGCGAAGCCTTCAAGGCTCCCGTAAGAAATCAACAAACAGTAACATAACACAAACTCACTCACTCCGTAACACACACACACACAAACACACACACACACACACACACACACGCACACACACACACAGTTAAAACTAACGCATCATATCAACTCCATGTATAATTTTCAAAAGAAGGCAAACAGATAAAATGACTAGGGTAATAGGTTAGGTACCTGCCATGTGGGCACTTTTTCCACTGCTGTCCTCAGTCCTATACTTTTCATCAAGACTTGTCACCATGCCGAGTAGATCTAAATTCGGAAGTCTTCATGTGGCTGAGGCATATATCTGACATAGCGTCGATCTTGTTGTAGGTTAACCTCCTTTCTGAAACAAATGGCAAAATGCGATTAGTTATGATGACTACAACCTACACAAATATAAACAGTGTTTTGAAACAGAATAGTCAGGTTATACAAGCCACTTTACCTATGCAGCATGGTAACCCTACAATATGCGAAACATGTCGACTGCAGCAGCCTGGTTCTTAAAATAATTCTGACGGTCAACACAGCCAGAAATGCCAACAAAGACAAGAAAGCTGTTGCAAGGTAAGCTTACCAAACGTTACATAGCGAATCATATGATAGTGCGTAAACAGCAAACAGTAGATCTACAATCAAAGAGAGGATCGAGTCTGGAATGAAACGCGATACAGATCTAGCATTCAAAAACTGTCTTTCACGTTCAAGGAAGTTGTTGCAAAGTACTTAAGACTTACTAAATTGTACAGACAAAACCATGACAGTGCATGTTTTGAATCTGAGGAAAAAATCGTGATCATTTTGACTTTGAGAACAGATTCATTCCGTTTCCTTATATCTGCATGTTCAAGTAAATGGTGGACAGTTTTTTTCGGGCAGAGTAAACTTAACTTGAGACTCTACTGCAAGTCTTGAAATTCACATAAATCGAACCACGAGCAAAGACATCCAAACATTACAGGCACTTTAGATCAACTCATTTCACTAGAGGTGACTGCCTAGCACTGTGTTTGACATCCGTGTCTGCTGAAATAAAAAGAAATTAAAACAAAACGGATTAACAGTAGGTGACACGTTATCAGAGTGGGAGACACTAGATCTGTCTCTGAACTTACCGGGATACGGCTGCAAGATCGACACTGACTGCCGCGCTTTCGACAGCTCTTCCTCGCGTGGACATTGGAAACACGCTGTGCAGATCAAATTGTAGGAAATCTCCCTTTGGTATCTTCTTTATTTACTTTTCTGGAGCTTAGAAACCGAACAACATGAAATCGTCTTCCCCGGCGAATCGGCGAGGTGAGAACTGGACCACAATCCTTCGCGCGACCCCTGACCTGATCTTGACACCTGACCTGCCGTCTACATGCCAAACACGACACAAACCAGTCAACTGCTTGTACCCCTTCAAAACCCCCCACCACCCGTTTTCTTTGGATACACGCTTTAACTACACACATGCCGACACAATGTTGATCATTGCTTCAATAATTTGAAGATGGTGCTTGAAAATTAACCACGTGAAATGAGTATTTCGGTGTTTAGCCAAAAATGTTAAAGTTTCTACCACAGACATACACACATACATACGCACGCACGCACGCACAGACAGACAAAGTTTACCATCGCATAGGCTACACTTACGTGAGCCAACAATCTATTCAGGGTAGATAATTGGTTTGACTTTCTTCTTGTATGTCAAAGTTGCAAAGTTTTGCCTATTGTGATTTCTTGACAATTTTTCATTCGGCTCATTCGTTTTTGTCTGGTCGATTTTGAGGGTACCCTTACTTGAGGGGCGGTCACGTGATCCCTGTAAAAGAAATATTTAATCAAAAAGGTGATCCTGGAGGTTAAGTGAACGGTCTTAACTGGCACAGTTTTAATGAAATGACACGGGGATTAATGCTTTAATTTGGGTTTGAAATTTGTTGCAATAATTGTTTGGCCAAGTTTAATTTAGGTGGACTCATCGTGATAGGCACGCGCCCTAACCACTGTGCCCACTGTCATATCTTGCATTCTTCCGCTATCAGTGGTAACAGGGAGTCAACACAGCTCGTGTGTTCTGCTAGTAGTATTTATTCAGGTTTGGCACATGGTTGTGAATGGCGGTTGAGTGCTGGGTGGAAGTGCCAACACTCCCAGGGTGCAATATACTAAATAGTATGTATAAAACATGGATCGGAATACGATCGTAATAATAGGGTCATGGACACAACACAAATTTTCTAACTCTGTTTTTGTCTGAGCCAACACTTGACAGGAGTCTTCGGAAATTTAGGTAACACGTAACAGTTTTCAGAAAATAATAACATTGTTCTTATAAAGCTTTTTGTTTCAAAAATATTGTTCTTGTGAAATTACAGTTCTTTCTTTTTCTCTACGGTAGAAATTGTCCACAGGCTAAACACGTTTTTGTCTTGAAAACTTTAACGCAAATGTCCAGAGAATAAAACTTCAGGAACTTCTACAGTGTGTTTGCATGTGCTTGTGTGTATGAATGCCGTAATTCAATTTGTGGGGATTTTTTTTTTTTTACATTATCAGAACGAGCTTGAATGTAAGATCAATTGTGTGTTGTTAATTTTTATTTCCGCCGCTTAATTAGCTCAGTAATTAAGAGAACTTAAAACAGGTATTACAAAGTAAGGGAATTGTTGACTGCGGAAAGAACTCATTCCGAGTTAAGTGGTATGAGTGATAACTGCCTGGCGCTGACCTGCCTGCCTAAAGACCGTATCTCCAAATGCGGCGCTTAGGCGGGCGATCGCCATACACTCACTCTCTGCAACGGGAAGCCTGCCAAACGGCCGTAGCTCAAATTAAGGTTATTTTACAGATGCAAATCCCCTAACACTCGGTGATTTGTGCGGGTTTAATGATTGCACGTTTTTGTACGGCCCAATTCAAACCAAACTTTGGTCAGCCTGCACAAACAAAACAACCTTATTTTGTGGCATGATCTGAAAAATCATCCCATACTTAGCTGTTGTTTCATAACAACGACTGTATTCAATAAAATAATAAGAGATTAGTTGCAGTGTAAATACATGTGCATATGCATACTGACTTTTAGACTGAATTAATTCATGTGTCACTTGTTGTTTTATTGTTGTTGTAGTTGTTTGTTTTAGTTTCGCTGTCGATTTTGAGATTCCTTTCACACTTCCTAAACAAACATGTGTGTGTTTGCAATGTTTATAGCGATTCAAAGAAGACATGAGCCAATATGATTGTGAACATTTCAAACTATCAGCTGTAAAAAGTAAAATGCTCGTAAGGATAGTGATAATGTTTTACATTCTCATAAGTTTCTGCGTTAGCGGAACAACTTACTAGACCGATGCTTAAAAATCCAATTAACTGAGGCCACACACCCGTTGAATTTGCTTCCTGACACTTCACTACAGCTGATAAACGACATCCTGTGGGAACACTAACCGTACCCCTTAGGCAGGTGCATCACCTTCCAGATAACGGAACCATGAGATAAACATTGGAGATGGGAAGCTGCATTGTTTCACTCACATCCAGACACTCCACCGTGGGAAGCTGTTTTAGTAAAACTGCAGTCAATTCAGTCTTCTTCGGCTTTCTTTCTGCGAAGTGTTTGAAACCGCCACATGAGAGGTAAGTTACTTGTAATGTTTTCTATTAATTGATACTTTTATTTGTGTGTGTGAGTGTGAGTGATATAGTGTGTCTGTGTGTGTGTGTGTGTGTGTGTGTGTGTGTGTGTGTGTGTGTGTGTGTGTGTGTGTGTTGACTTTTGCATGATTAAATTCCATAATAAATATCTGTGTATTTCCCTTTTTAACACACACACACACACACACCTAAAACTTAACCAAGAATAGTGAAAAACAATGTTAATACCATCCACAGTCTGTATAGCCATGTACTAGCCCTGTCATAATTATGTGACATTTTGCAGGACCTACATCATGGAGTCAGATGACGAAAGCAACAGCGTGTACCTACAACTTGCGACGTCTTTCACGTCTCAAATGGATACAACAGGGGCGTTCAATTCATCAGACGAGGAGCCTCTCATCACGAAAGTGACGCAGCCTGGTTTTGATTCATCTGATGAGGAACCCCTCATTACAAAGCAAGTTCGAGGTCATGGGTTGTTCAACTCATCCGACGAAGAGCCCCTTATTTTGAAGACAGGTCCTAACAACGATTCCACACTCATGGACCCAACATATCTGCCTTCAGATGAAACTGAATGGTCTGATGAACAAGAAAACCACTTGCATGAACCACGAGGTAAGCGACTTCGTAAACTCCACAAGAAAATGACATCACCAGTTATTGACATAGAGATGGCACAAGCTGGGGATGCAAGTAAAAAAACTCATGATCACTTTCTGAAAGCCAAAAAAACTCACAAAAGTAGACTAGACAATCTTTTGTGTGCCAACGGACTGCAGAGGCAAGAGATTGCTCCAGATGGGAACTGTTTCTTTAACGCTGCAGTTGAACACTTTGAAGATATCACGCATTTGGAACTTAGAACCTGCTTGTGCAATCAGCTGAGTGACAACTTCGGAACCTACATAAATTTCATAGCAAACTACAGTACAGAAGACGAAAATGAGCGCTTCCTGCGATACTTCTTCAATGTCCAGGAACTGCGCAGTCCAGGTAAATGGAGCAATGACGCTGCAGATCTGTTACCTCAAGCACTTGCTGATTGGTCCGAAAGGGTGGTCAGAATCTACTCCAGTGATCCCTTCACACCTGTCATAGACGTGCTTCCAACAACTGGAAACAGCGATGACACATCCATCACATTGGCCTTTGTCGCCCACGAGCCGACCCACTATGATGCCTGCCATGTACGTTACAGATCAGGGAAAGTCACTGCAAAGTTAGCAACTACTCCCTCCACAGCTGATCAGGACAGCCATCCAGTGAATCCCTCCACAGCTGATCAGGACAGCCATCCAGTGAACCCCTCCACAGCTGATCAGGACAGTCATCCAGTGAACCCCTCCACAGCTGATCAGGACAGCCATCCAGTGAACCCCTCCACAGCTGATCAGGACAGTCATCCAGTGAACCCCTCCACAGCTGATCAGGACAGTCATCCAGTGAACCCCTCCACAGCTGATCAGGACAGTCATCCAGTGAACCCCTCCACAGCTGATCAGGACAGTCATCCAGTGAACCCCTCCACAGCTGATCAGGACAGTCATCCAGTGAACCCCTCCACAGCTGACCAAGACGCCCATCCAGTGAATCCCTCCACAGCTGATCAGGACAGCCATCCAGTGAACCCCTCCGCACCTGACCAAGACGCCCATCCAGTGACTCCTTCCGCACCTGACCAAGACTCCCGTCCAGTGACTTCCTCCACACCTGACCAAGACTCCCGTCCAGTGACTTCCTACGCACCTGACCAAGACTCCCGTCCAGTGACTTCCTCCACACCTGACCAAGACGCCCATCCAGTGAATCCCTCCGCACCTGACCAACACTCCCGTCCATTGACTTCCTCCACACCTGACCAAGACGCCCATCCAGTGAATCCCTCCGCACCTGACCAAGACTCCCGTCCAGTGACTTCCTCCACACCTGACCAAGACGCCCATCCAGTGAATCCCTCCGCACCTGACCTAGATTCCCGTCCAGTGACTTCCTCCACACCTGACCAAGACGCCCATCCAGTGAATCCCTCCGCACCTGACCAAGACTCCCGTCCAGTGACTCCTTCTGCACCTGACCAAGACTCCCGTCCACTAGCGCCTGTAGACACTGCCCCAATCACTCCCAGAAAACAGGGATCGTATAACACACCTCCAAATAAAAGAATTGTGAGGAAAAGGGAAGCAGAACCAGAAAAATGGAAAAAGAATGTAAGAAAAGTTTTGCACCTGGAAGGTAAAGAGTACATTTCTCAAAATGGCAGTACAGTTCCAGCCAAAACAATGGGACCTGTTGATTGCTCGAAGTGCAGGTACAGGTGTACCCAGAAAATGTCATCGGACCAACGCTTAGAATTGTTTCAGACATTCTATGCACTGGGAACGTACGAGCGACAAAAGGACTTCGTTTGTACGAATGTAAAGCAGAAGAAGACAGTAACCATTTTAGGTGAAGACAACCAGCCTTCTCAGAAAAAACGTCAAGTGTGCTGTGTCTTCACGTTTACAGTCGAGGGAACAGTCCACAGGGTGTGTAAGAAGTTCTTCCTCTCCACATTAGCCAAAGGAGAAACGTATGTCGACCATGCCCTGGAAAACACTAGCGGTGGTGTTTTCTGTGCAACAGGACGGCGGGGAAAAGCTCCTCCTCACAACAAATTCAGCGAGGAGTCTGTTAACCAAGCAACAGAACACATTTCTTCTTTTCCTGTGGTGGAGTCCCATTACACCAGAAAGGACACACAGAGAATGTACCTACCATCAAACCTGACCATCAAGAAAATGTACGACTTATACCTGGAGAGGTGTCAACAACAAGAACAACGGCCTGTGTCACAGAAAAAATATCGACAAATCTTTAATGAAAACTTTAACTACTCTTTCCATACCCCCAAGAAAGATCAGTGTGCCATTTGCGTCATACATGACAGCAAACTCAAACAGGGCACTGCATCAGACGAAGAGAAGCAGCGGTTTAAGGAACACATTGACAAGAAGAACAGGGCCAGAGACGAGAAAGACGGAGACAAAAGAGAAGCAACAGCTAACCCTAGCAAACATGTTGTCACCATCGACTTGCAAGCCGTATTACAGGCGCCGTGTGGTCTTGTAAGCCAATTGTATTACAAGAGGAAACTGTCAGTGTACAATTTCACCGTGTATTCACTGGCAGACAAGAAGGGGACCTGTTTTACGTGGGATGAGTCGGAAGGGAAGAGAGGTTCTTGTGAAATTGCTACGTGCCTCTACATCTACCTGTCTTCTCTTCCTAAAAGTGTTGAGGAAGTCACAATTTTCTCCGACTGTTGTTCTGGGCAGAATCGCAACCAATACCTGGCAGCTGCAATGGTACATGCTGTGAACAACATCAGCAACATCAAGGTCATCCGACACAAATACCTTGAAACTGGCCACACGCAAATGGAGTGTGACAGTATGCATTCGGCAATCACCTTTGCCAAAAAGCACACTCCCATCTACACACCGTGTGGATGGGATATTATTTTGCGTATGGCGAGGCGAGGACAGCCCTATGTTGTCATTCCATTGAAGCACACCGACTTCCTGGACGTCAAGCAACTAGCTTGTTCTACAGTGCGAAACACCAAGACCGACATCAATGGTCAGAGGGTCAATTGGCTGACCGTGAAGTGCCTGCAGTTCGTCCAGGGAGAGGAGGAACTGCTGTACCTCAAGACCTCTTTCGATGAAGAGGAATACAGGGTCCTCAGGTTGGTAACCAGCGGCAAACGAGGGCGCACGTCATCCTTGACAAAGACAACAATTGCCCCCCGTTATTCATCTAAACTGCCTATTTCAGAGGCCAAAAAACGGGATCTGCTTTCTCTCTGCAAGTCGGCCATCATTCCCGAGCAACACCACGATTACTACAAAGCGTTGCCTTCCTCCACATCTGCAGCTGACAAGCTTCCTGAACCAGATCTTGAAGAAGAGGACGCCGACTCTGACTAGAGAAAAGTACTCTTTGTTTTATGGAACTCTCCGATTGCCCGAGTTGTATATTATCCGACTGTCTCAGACAACAGAAATGAATTACATGTCATGTACGAACATGATCGTGTTAGATGTCTGAAAGAAAGAACAAAACGTCTAAGTAAGTAAAAGAATAAGTCTACTTTGGTTTGGAATGTTTCGAATTCGTGACAAGCGTTCGTTATTTTGAATCGTTTGACACAATCTCTTTAATCATGTGGGAACTTTTATTGTGTGCTGTAAACCGAAAACTGTGGTGTTCACGTACACAGCTCAAGCATCAAAGTCGTGCAGTTTCACTGTCAGGATACTGTGTGACAAGACGGTGTTTAACAAGAAACCTCACACAGGTTAAGCAGACAAATTGATTATGAGTTGTGTTTTCGGTGCAGAGGACAATAATGAAACCACGTCATGTAGCTGCCGTTGTCACTCAGTAAGTCATTTTTTTCATTTCCCTTTCCATTTTTAACTTCGAATTACTGAGTCAACAATTTCTACTCAAGAATCCCCCCAAAGCTGGCAACAGTTCTCTCACATCATCATTTTCATTAAATATGTTTTAGGAACTTGTATTTTTCCTTGATAGTTGTTTTATTTCTTGATAGTTATTTCTTTTCTTGCTGCAGATCACAGTATGTAAGAATGATGTGTATGTTGCACTTCTTTGTTGTTTTGCATGAATGTTTATTGTTCTCCGTGTTGATATTTTATTGAATGAAATGTTGTTGACTGGTATTAGTATTAGTTCTGATGTCAGCAACTACTCCCTCCACAGCTGATCAGGACTACCTACTAACTGATTAACTACAGTGAACCTGTACTATTCTTGTAATCAAAAATGCTTTTTGCATTTTCTAAATACGGCTTTATTGCACAGACAATGTGTTTTGTTGGGTTCTCTCAGGTCAGATTAAGGGTCGTTATTGTATATAATGCGTTCATGCATTTGCTTTTTACAAAAGTCTGTTAGCAAATCTTTCTGCACAAAGCCCGTATGGCAAGTTACAGTTTTAAAGTTGACCGATATCATGACGTTTATTGCAGTGGCCAAACCCTATATCCAGATACGGTCCTATTGCAGACACTCAATGCACAAGCTTTTGCCCCTCTTTAGCTGTAAGTGAAATTAAGGCTGCAGCGCTGGCACGTCCTGTAAACAAACACCCGTTTCTCGGCGTGCCTGGGAAGGGGAACAAGAGATAAGGTGATAAGGCCCCCGCTATCTACTGTGAATTTCTGTTCAGTGGTCTGCATTAGGACCGTATCTTGTGTATGCCTTAGAAAAACGAATATTGTGCAAATACAAGTGTACAAATCGATAAAGTGTTTCTTGAATAAAGAAAGCTGAAGGAATAGTGTATTTTGTGATAATAATTTCGTTATTAGGAATGAACTGTGTGTTTTGTTACAGAGGAGTAAACATTCAGTTCGCTCCCCTGTAAAATTCTACAAAACCTTGCTACGGCCTTTAGGCAGGCAACCCTCGATATACTGTTCACTGTCCACTTGTGTCGTCATATGTATGTCAATACTCAGACTGTTGTGAGAATGAATGAAAATAAGAATGAAAATAATGATTGTCAGCACATGAAAATGATCGTCAGCAAATTATGTCTAGGTGAAGTCATAGTCTTTTAAGTGTGTAGGTGCTTGACGTTGTCGGACAGGCCTGGATGCAATGCCGGACATCTCGGCTGTCGATGGTGTAGCTCGGACAGGCGAGGGCGTTGCTGCAGCGGGCTGCGTTGTTGACAGGCGTCTTCCTGGAGATGGCAGATATTGCGGTGGTCCACTGGAGGGTGTGTAGGGTGGAGCAACGGACGACGGGGCGTCTTCTTCCTCCTCTTCTTCATCCTCGTCTTCAGCAAGGGGACCAGGCTGGACCTGCTTGAAATGTGACGAGTTGCGGGTGATGAGATAGTTGTCACCACGCTGTGCAGTGATCATGCTGCCCTTTTTATGGATTATGGTGTAGGGACGGGGATGGAAGGGGGTTGTGAGAGTGTTCTTCTTTCTCTGCTTCACCAGCACCCGATCACCAGGTTGGAGTTGTGACGGACTTGTGTGACGGTGGATATTGGCATAAGAAGCCATCTTCTGCTTGCTGACGTTGTTGTGGGCATGTAGAGGGGTGGGGTTGACAGGTGCAAGGTTGGGAAGGCCAATATTCATCTTGCGGCCATGTAGCGCCTCAAAGGGAGAGACCTGTGTTGCACTGTGTGGTGTCCCTCGGTACAGACGGAGGAAGATTTGGAGTTGCTTTTTCCAGTTCAGATTTTCTGCTTCTGAAGCTCGAATGTTGGCTTTTAATGTTTCTATGAAGCGTTCAGCTTGGCCGTTCGCCTCTGGCCACAGGGGAGTCACCTTCCGGTGCTTAAAACCACACATGGACGCGTAGTTGGAGAACACTTGTCCCTGGAACGGAGCACCGTTGTCTGATTTTACGGTTTGGGGAAAACCTTGCCTCGCAAAGATCTCGTCCAGCTTCGCGATGACAACTTCAGCAGATGTGGACGTGATGATTTCTGCTTCAGGGTATCTGCTGTACTCGTCGGTGACAACCATCACGTAATCACCTGTGGGGAACGGACCAGCAAAATCAATTGCTATGGAAACCCATGGTTCTGAGGGAAGAGGGGTAGGAATGACGGGCTCTCGGACAGATGGGCCAGGGTAGGATGCTTGACACGGGATGCATGTCTTCACGATTTCTTCTACCATCTTGTCGATTCCTGGAAACCAGACCTTTTCTCTGATCAGTTTCTTGGTTTTGACTATCCCTTGATGAGACTGATGCGCAATCTCAACGACTTTTCGTTGGAGACTTGCGGGAATGATCAGTCGGTGTCCTCGTAGTATCACGCCATCATGTACAGAGAGTTCATCTTTGAATCGGGCGTACTCTGTCAAGTTGCAGTCCCATCGTCCTGACCTGAACTGCACACATCAGATTTTCTAGCGTGTCATCCTGTTGTGTGGCATCTCTCACTTCCTGTACTGTCATTGCTTTGGGGATTGCGTTTCTGGTGACGTACCTTATGTATTCTTCTCCAGCGTTTTCCCGTTTTGGTGGTGTTTGAGGGTGGCGGCTGATGTAGTCTGCTGGATTTAGATCATCTCGTCCTGGACGATATATCAGGGTCATGTTGTATGGCATCAGTCGCAACCTCCACCGTTCAATTCTGGCTGTTGTCGGCTTCCGGCTTTGCATGATTCCAAGAAGCGGCTTGTGATCAGTGACTACAGTGAATGAAGATCCATGAAGATACAGGTGAAAATGTTCTACTCCGTAGACAACCGCCAACATCTCTCGGTCTGTCTGTGAGAAGCGTTGTTCTGTGTCTGTCAGTGCTCGACTGGCATAACAGATGACCTTGTTCTTCTGCATCAGAATAGCTCCAAGTCCAATGGGGCTAGCATCAACCAAGACTGTTGTGTCTTCCGTTTGGCTGAAGTACGACATGACGGGAGTGTTTGTCAACGAGTGTTTGTGCTTGTCGAACGCTTGTTGTTCTTCTTTTGTCCATTTCCACACAGTCTCTTTTCTTGTCAGCTTCCTGAGGGGTTCTGTGATTGAAGCATAGCCGGGGATGAATCTTGACATGTACTGTGTCATCCCGAGGAATGATCTCACCTCACTGACATTTTCTGGTGCGGACGTGTTTGTGATGGTCTTCACCTTCTCAGGATCTGCAGACACTCTTTTCTCGCCAAACTTAAGACCGAAAAAAGTCAGTTCATTCACAGAGAAGACACACTTTTCCTTGTTTAGTCTGGCACCGTTCTGTTCAAGTCTTTGAAGAGTTATTCGCAGACTTTCGTCATGATCTTGTTGTGATCTGCCATGTATGATGATGTCATCTGACAAGTTTCTTGTGCCGGGGATGCCTTGGAGTAGACCAGCAATGGTGTTTTGAAAGATTTCTGACGCCGCGTTGACACCAAAAAGTAGACGCTTGTACCTTCTGAGTCCAACATGGGTCGTGAACGTTGTGATGTACCTGCTGTTCTCTTCAAGTTCCAGCTGGTGGTAGGCGTTTATCATATCAAGTTTTGAGAAGACAGTAGATCCACTGAGGTCTGCTACAAGATCATCCATGGTTGGCATGGGGTGTTTTTCTCTTGAAATCGCCTTGTTTGCTTATCGCATGTACGTCGATGCATACCCTCACACCTCCAGTCTTCTTTGGAACAACCACCACTGGGCTGATCCATAGGGTAGGGCCTTGCACTTGTTCAATGATGTCGAGACGTTCCAATCTCTCCAGTTCAGCTTCAACATCTTTACGCACGTGGAATGGAATGCGCCGATGTTGTTGTGCCACAGGTTGAATGTTCTGGTCAATGTGAAGTTTCACTTTCACGTCCTTGATTTTGCCGACTCCATCACTAAACAGTGAAGGAAAGTCATCAGCGATGATCTTTGGCGAGCTTGTCGAAAAAGCAAACTGGATGATTTTCAGCGCCTGGGCTGTCTCGGCACTCAGGAGATTTCCGGTACCTTCTGTATCCGTTATGTATATCTTGGTGTTGACCGTCTTTTGGCGAAAAGTTATGTCAGTCATGAAGAAACCTTTCATCGGAAGTGGTGTCTTGGATCCAAATGCATAGATGAGCGGACATGGATTGTGAAGTGTTGCTTGTGGGCGTAATTTGCTGAAAACGCTCCAGTAAAGAACATTCACTGTCGCACCTGTGTCGACTATGAAAGGTATCTGGGTGTCGCATATGGTCGCATGGACGACCGGTGTCTTATGAATCGCTGTCTTCTGTTTTACAGCAAAAACTGACTCGTCGCTTGACGTCTCACATCCAACTTCTCTGGAAACTGTGGTATCCTCCACCACCACGTGTCTTACTTTTTGGCTTTTGCAGACACGTGCAAAATGTCCGACTTTCGCGCAGCGTTTGCATGTCTTCCCTTTCGATGGACATCCTGCTTTATGTGGGAACTGTCCACCACAGTAGAAGCATGTCTTGCTGATTGAAATCCTTGTGACCATCCTTGTGACCATCCTTGTGGGACTGTGAGTGTGATTGTGAACTGCGAAAGTGATGCGATCCACGACTCTGAGAATATCTTCTCTGCTTGTTGATAGAGAGCGCGTTGACTGATCCCTCAATTTCTACAGCACGAGTCTCAGAAAGTTCCAAAACACGAGCTTCTGCTAACAGATGGTCTAGGTCACAATTGTCACGCAGAGCTCGTCTTCTTAGACGTTGTGAGTGACAACCCTGAAGAATCTGAGTTAGTATCTCTTGATCATTGTTGTGGAACTCACATGTAGATGCGAGTGCTCGCAATCTATTCTGGAATGTATCTATCGATTCACCCTCTAGTTGAGTCGACTTTCGAAACCGGAGCACTTCGTATAAAGTGTTTTTCTTGGGGGTAAAGTACTCGGTCAATGAGTCTCTGAGTGTCACATACTCGTTTGCTACTGCTCGTCCTTCAACCTGACGCGTAGCACCAGCTCCTTTCTTCTCCTCGCTGAAAGACTCTACAATGTTGTATACTTCGTCACCACAAAAATGGAGAAGCAATGCCTTCTTTCGAGCATCTTTTGTGATGTCAAGCGCACAGAGTAAGTTTTCGAAACGTGCTACCCACCTCCTCCACCTGACGCCGGCAGATTGTTCGTCAGAGAAGACGTTGAACTTCTCAAACGAAGTTAGGGCAGCAACCATTGTTCTCACTCGGATATCCTCGTCGCCAGTGTCATATCTTGCATTCATCCGCTATCAGTGTGTTCTGCTTAGTATTTATTCAGGTTTGGCACATGGTTGTGAATGGCGGTTGAGTGCTGGGCGGAAGTGCCAACACTCCCAGGGTGCAATATACTAAATAGTATGTATAAAACATGGATCGGAATACGATCGGAATAATAGGGTCATGAACACAACACCCACCTTGCTCTCCAATGGTGCTGATGGGGTCTATGTCGACCAAAAGAGTGGGATTCCCTGTGGATGGAGTTCTTGTAGGGGGATTCCCTGTATAAGGGAATCACACAGGGTGGAGTTTTTCAATAAAACTTGCAAACCATACTCGAATTTCTAAGAAATATTAAAAAGATATCGAAAAACATCAAATTCTACCGATGTCGCAAAGCGTCACGTGACTTTCAGCGATATCAGCGAAACGCTACATGAACTACACCCTGTGGTATTCCCTGTATACAGGGAATCCACCTACAGGAATTCCACCTACAGGGAATCCCACTCTTTTGGTCGACATAGACCCCATCAGCTCCAGTGGTACCCAGGTCCAACTAGGTGGACTCATCGTGATAGGCACGCGCCCTAACCACTGTGCCCACCTTGCTCTACAGGTGTGGTAGCCAGGTCCAACTAGGTGGACTCACCGTGACAGGCACGCACCCTAACCACTGTGCCCAGTTTGCTCTACAGGTGTGGTAGCCAGGTCCAAATAGGTGGACTCGTCGTGATAGGCACGCACCCTAACCACTGTGCCCACCTTGCTCTACAGGTGTGGTACCCAGGTCCAACTAGGTGGACTCATCGTGATAGGCACGCGCTCTAACCACTGTGCCCACCTTGCTCTACAGGTGTGGTAGCCAGGTCCAACTAGGTGGACTCGTCGTGATAGGCACGCGCTCTTACAATTACAATAACAATAACAACACTTTATTGTCCATTAGAATGTTACATAAAAAAAATGTCTTCAACTGTGCCCACCTTGCTCTACAGGTGTGGTGGCCAGGTTCAACTAGGTGGACTCGTCGTGATAGGCACGCGCTCTAACCACTGTGCCCACCTTGCTCTACAGGTGTGGTACCCAGGTCCAACTAGGTGGACTCATCGTGATAGGCACGGTACCCAGGTCCAACTAGGTGGACTCATCGTGATAGGCACGCGCTCTAACCACTGTGCCCACCTTGCTCTACAGGTGTGGTAGCCAGGTCCAACTAGGTGGACTCATCGTGATAGGCACGCGCTCTAACCACTGTGCCCACCTTGCTCTACAGGTGTGGTACCCAGGTCCAACTAGGTGGACTCATCGTGATAGGCACGCGTTCTTACAATTACAATAACAATAACAACACTTTATTGTCCATAAAAATGTTACTTTAAAACAAAATGTCTTCCACTGTGCCCACCTTGCTCTACAGGTGTGGTACCCAGGTCCAACTAGGTGGACTCATCGTGATAGGCACGCGCTCTAACCACTGTGCCCACCTTGCTCTACAGGTGTGGTACCCAGGTCCAACTAGGTGGACTCATCGTGATAGGCACGCGCTCTAACCACTGTGCCCACCTTGCTCTACAGGTGTGGTAGCCAGGTCCAACTAGGTGGACTCACCGTGACAGGCACGTGATTTTACCACTGTGCCCTCCTTGCTCTCCAGGTGGTCTGACGCTGAAGGGGGAGATCAACCTTGGAGGCCAGATGGAGATCACACACAACAACTACCAAGACAACCGTGTTACCGACAAGAGCACCCACCACCACCACCACGGTGACATCAATCAGCACGCGCACAAAAAGATCGTCAACAAGGGTGACGTCATCCATCACCATGGCGACGTGTATCACACTAAGCACGTGCACCACACTGACAGCGAGGCCGGCTACACACAGGTCAAAGGTGAGGCGTAGCCGTATGAGTTGACTCAAGTCAATAAATAGGGGAAGGTTGCCTCATAAATACCACTTTTTGTTTCTTTTTGATAATTAACTTGCTTTCTTTCGAATAAGTTTCCTTTTATGTTTGGTACTCCTTCTCTCTTTCGTTAACCGTTAGAATAACCTTTCATAGACATTCAGCAAACATTCAATACAGAACAATTCACAAATGGTCCTAACCCGTGACGAGGCCTTCACGAATCACTGTCAAAAGCCCCCTATACTCACAAAAACATGATACAAATGTGCACGTCAGATTGATTCAAATATGCTTTAGATTCATCTGTTTTGGTTTGATGAGAACATTATTAAAAGCACAACAGAAAACTATAGAAGCTTATCAAAAACAGAGAAAAAATAACAAGTCGCGTAAGGCGAAAATACAACATTTAGTCAAGTAGCTGTCGAACTCACAGAATGAAACTGAACGCAATGCAATTTTTCAGCAAGACCGTATACTCGTAGCATCGTCAGTCCACCGCTCATGCTCAGGGCAAAGGCAGTGAAATTGACAAGAAGAGCGGTTTAGTAGTTGCGCTGAGAAGGATAGCACGATTTTCTGTACCTCTCTTCGTTTTAACTTTCTGAGCGTGTTTTTAATCCAAACATATCATATCTATATGTTTTTGGAATCAGGAACCGACAAGGAATAAGATGAAAGTGTTTTTAAATTGATTTCTAAAATTTAATTTTGATAATAATTTTTATATTTTTAATTTTCAGAGCTTGTTTTTAATCCAAATATAACATATTTATATGTTTTTGGAATCAGAAAATTATGAAGAATAAGATGAACATAAATTTGGATCGTTTTATAAAAAAAATATTTTTTTTACAATTTTCAGATTTTTAATGACCAAAGTCATTATTTAATTTTTAAGCCACCAAGCTGAAATGCAATACCGAAGTCCGGCCTTCGTCGAAGATTGCTTGGCCAAAATTTCAATCAATTTGATTATAAAATGAGGGTGTGACAGTGCCGCCTCAACTTTTACAAAAAGCCGGATATGACGTCATCAAATGTATTTATCGAAAAAAAGAAAAAAACGTTCGGGGATATCAATCCCAGGAACTCTCATGTAAAATTTCATAAAGATCGGTCCAGTAGTTTGGTCTGAATCGCTCTACACGCACGAACGCACGCACGCACGCACGCACGCACGCACGCGCGCACACACACACACACACATACACCACCACCCTCGTTTCGATTCCCCCTCGATGTTAAAACATTTAGTCAAAACTTGACTAAATGTAAAAAGAATTACCAACTTCCACGAAAAGAAGACTAATTGTTATGTTTGTTTGAAAGCTCAAGGGCTAGTTATAGGTTATTTTCAGCAAGCTTCATAATGCATTAATAAAACTAGCCTTTAGCTTTTATTTATTTCTATTTGTTGAAAGAGGTTAGAACACACACAAACTTTCAGATTACGCTTGTTTTTTTGTGTTTTTTTGTAGTAGAAACTCGGGGTCAACTCTGCTAAAATGTAACAAATACAGTCTTACCTGTCATATACAGCATTTTTTGTGTGATAACCGGTTTGGCTGTGGACCGAAATTAATCCGTTTATAGCGCCACATTTTCAAAGAACCCTGCCGAAGGTAAAAAGAAATAAAAAAAGCCTTATGGTTTTCAGGTTTGGGTTTCTAGAATGTTTTGACATGAGCAACTTAGGCAGAGAGGGTAAATACAGCGAATGAAATTGTTTTAAGCGCTCCAGCACGGTTACTTTGTCAGAACAGAAAAGTGGTCCATATTAGGTTGTGGTCCATTTTAGACAACCTTTCCCTACAGTAATACCATCACTCAAACATTCAGTCAGCTTCTTTGTGTTATTTTGGGGTGTATGTGATCGGGTTGTACAAGAGATGATGATGATGATAATGATTTAATGATGATGATGATGATGATGATGATGATTATGAAGATGATGATGATGATGATGATGATGATGATAATCAAGAGGATGATGATGAGGTTGATGATGATGAGGAGGAGCAGAAGGAGGAGGAGGAGGAGGAGGATGACGACGGTGATTTGATGGGTGTGTGTGTTATCCAGACCAGAGCAAGATGGCCATGGATAGTGACGCAGACATCTTCGTGCAGACGCCATCGTTCAGAGAGGCCCTGCAACACATGAGCAGCTCTGGAATGCTCGTCATATCTGGTCCGCCTGGCTCAGGAAAGTCCTGCATCAGTCACGCCCTACTCCGCCACTATGAGGCCAGGGGATTCACTCCGCTCATTTTGCACAGGTCCGTTAGCGTAGTTTTTTCCTTGTCTTTGTTTGACTTCTGTCTGCCTCTCCGTTATTAAGACCTCCTGTTCTCTTCCCCAATTCTCTGTCTCCTCTCCGTTATTATGTGTGGTTTCTAAGACCTCCAGTTTTCTTCCCCCATTCTCTGTCTCCTCTCCGTTATTACACCCCCGGTATAGGGGTGTGTATAGGTTTCGGTCGATGTGTTTGTTTGTTTGTTTGTTTGTGTGTTTGTGTTCGCATATAGATCTCAAGAATGAACGGACCGATCGTCACCAAACTTGGTGAACAGGTTCTATACATTCCTGAGACGGTCCTTACAAAAATTGGGACCAGTCAAACACACGGTTAGGGAGTTATTGGTGGATTAAAATTATACAAGGACTTATAGAGGGACATATTAATGGTCAAAGGGAAATAACCATTCTCACTCAGTCACTGCCACCAACTGAGAAGGTTATTTCCCTTTGACGGGGGTGTTTTTCCTACCTCGGAGGAATTTCTTGTTATGTGTGGTTTCTAAGACCTCCAGTTTTCTTCCCCCATTCTCTGTCTCCTCTTCGTGTCTGTCCTAACCTCCTTTCCAACCTCTCTTGTTTGCTATCACCTTCCTTGACAACCACTCTTGTTTGCTATCACCTTCCTTGACAACCACTCTTGTTTGCTATCACCTTTCTTGACAACCACTCCTGTTTTTGCTATCACCTTCCTTGACAACCACTCTTGTTTGCTATCACCTTCCTTGACAACCACTCTTGTTTGCTATCACCTTCCTTGACAACCACTCTTGTTTGCTATCACCTTCCTTGACTACCTCTCTTGTTTGCTATCACCTTGCCAACCTCTCTTGTTTGCTATCACCTTCCTTGACAACCACTCTTGTTTGCTATCACCTTCCTTGCCAACCTCTCTTGTTTGCTATCACCTTGCCAACCTCTCTTGTTTGCTATCACCTTCCTTGACAACCACTCTTGTTTGCTATCACCTTCCTTGACAACCACTCTTGTTTGCTATCACCTTGCCAACCTCTCTTGTTTGCTATCACCTTCCTTGACAACCACTCTTGTTTGCTATCACCTTCCTTGACAACCACTCTTGTTTGCTATCACCTTGCCAACCTCTCTTGTTTGCTATCACCTTCCTTGACAACCACTCTTGTTTGCTATCACCTTCCTTGACAACCACTCTTGTTTGCTATCACCTTGCCAACCTCTCTTGTTTGCTATCACCTTCCTTGACAACCACTCTTGTTTGCTATCACCTTCCTTGACAACCACTCTTGTTTGCTATCACCTTGCCAACCTCTCTTGTTTGCTATCACCTTGCCAACCTCTCTTGTTTGCTATCACCTTCCTTGACAACCACTCTTGTTTGCTATCACCTTGCCAACCTCTCTTGTTTGCTATCACCTTGACAACAACTCTTGTTTGCTATCACCTTGCCAACCTCTCTTGTTTGCTATCACCTTCCTTGACAACCACTCTTGTTTGCTATCACCTTCCTTGACAACAACTCTTGTTTGCTATCACCTTGCCAACCTCTCTTGTTTGCTATCACCTTCCTTGACAACCACTCTTGTTTGCTATCACCTTCCTTGACAACCACTCTTGTTTGCTATCACCTTCCTTGACAACAACTCTTGTTTGCTATCACCTTGCCAACCTCTCTTGTTTGCTATCACCTTGACAACAACTCTTGTTTGCTATTACCTTGCCAACCTCTATTGTTTGCTATCACCTTCATTGACAACCACAACCAAGCGATCTTCCTGACCAATCACTGGTCGCCTACCAAACACACCTATGGCATGCTTGGAACACGTGATCTAAACGGTGAGCGAAATCACCCCATACCCGGACGGTTTCCACGTGAATTTTGTGAAGGTCTGCCACAACTTTTTCCCCAATGCTTAGGGTTAGCACAGGCGCATTACGTTGCAATTTAAGAAAGGCGCCCAACAAAGAGTTTCTTTCTCAAACGTGTCACTAAAACTGTGACAATTTTGTTAGGGTTTTAAGTTTCAGAAGCCTTGATGGTGTACTAGTTGTACTGGGAAACAATTTTTTTAACAAATCTGGTTACTCAAACAACTGTGGTTTGCTATAATGCCTGGAAATTCAGTTGGCTACGAGCTGGACGTGTGATCCTTGCGTCACAGGTTGGAACAAGGCTGGGACAGACATGGGTCCACTTTATGGTATGATTTACATTTTACCCATGTCCCACCCCGTGTCGCCGCTGTGGCACGTAAAAGACCGTGGCCATTTGACCAGTAGTGCAGTAGGCTGATTACACGTAAACACGCACACACCTATGTAGCGCGACTCTTGTTGCTGTCAGCTTTCCATGCACACACCTGGGTAGCGCGACTCTTCTTGCTGTCAGCTTTCCATGCACACACCTATGTAGCGCGACTCTTGTTGCTGCTAGCTTTGCACTTGGAGGTAGTGATCCAAATTTCGTAGCAATGGGAAAATGAAGTAATGAAACATGTCGGTGTTCCAGGTTCGAGGAGTGGAGGCAATACGTGGGGGGAGACAGACAGCAGGCGGTGGTGCTGGACCACGTGTGGGGACGTCATCAGCTCACCCACACCTCCTTCCTCGACTGGACTCACGCCTTCACCACCATGGAGCGGCTGGCGCTCAGCGGTAAGTGTGTCGTCATCATCACGCTCAATGACGTCATACTGGACACAATCCAAACCGAGCACCGTCCCAGCGCCATTTTCAGGCATTCCGTTGATCTGGCTCACCCTCCTACCAGCCTATCGGCAGGCGAGAAAAGAGAGGTGTTGAAGAAACACCTGGCCACAACCAACACCGACAGTACTGACACTTTCCTGGACACGATTGTCACTTGTGATAAAAGTGGGATTTACTTTCCTGTTCGTTGTCGTTTGCTTGTCGAGTCGTGTCTAGATGAAACCGAGAGTCTGAAGATTTTTACCAAGAGCGAAGGTGTGGGGTTGGGGTCGTGTGGTGCGGGGTCGTGTGGTGCGGGGTCGTGTGGTGCGGGGCCTAAAGTCAGCATTCACGTCTCTCCACACATCATCAAAAACAGCTTGATGAAACCCACAGTGAAATCAGCAAAGTGGGGACATTCATTTACTGGCACTAAAACCGACATAGCTAAATGCTTCGAGGATGACGACTGGACAACAGAAGGGATCACAAGAGATGACGTCACAGGCATACACACGTCCAGCAATATGCACGCACACAGCTCAGCAGACAAAGTACAGCCATCAGAAGCAGGCGGCACCCAGTCAATGGAGAAGAACCAAAAAACCACAGAGCGAATGGCACGGCTGTTTTGTGCGTGTCACACAGGCGATCTCGACAGCCTGCAAGCATTGCTGGAATCGGCACCCGACATGTCCGTGAAGAACGAAGCTGGTTTCACTGCTCTCCATGTGGCCAGCCTTGCAGGTCAAGGGGAGATCGTCGGAGCGTTGCTTGACTGCCAATGTCCGGTAGACGTGGCTGACATTAATCACTGGACGCCGCTGCACGTGGCTTGTCTCGCTGGACATCAACACGTTGCTGAGCAGCTCGTGCAGCACAAGGCAAGCCTAGAAGCGAGAACTTGTAACGGCCTGACAGCGCTGCACATCGCCTGTCGCTATGGAAACACAGCCACGGCCCGCCTGCTGCTGGAGAACGGAGCCAATGTGGATTCCAAGCAAAACACTGGCTTCATGGTTCACGCGCTGCACGTGGCGGCATACTACGATCACGTGGACCTGGTACAGCTTCTGATCAAGTTCAACGTGCAGACAGCCGCAAGGGATCAGGGCGGGTGGCTTCCCATGCACTACGCCTGTCAGCAAGGTCACCTCAAGGTCGTTGAACTTCTGATCTCACACAGCGTCACGTCAGCACACGGCTCCACGCGCAACTCACAGCTCCGTATCGACTGCCAGGCAGGACACACTCGTTTCGTGCACGACCTCCTGCAGTGTAGCGTCGCTTCACACGACCCCGAAGGTAAGGTCACTCTCTGTAGATCCTGTTACCTTGGTAACAAGGCGGCTCTGATCAACCTCACTCTTCATGCAACATCACCGGATGTAGCAAACAAACATGGTGTCACAGGATTATACCTGGCCTCTCAGAACGGCCATAGTGAGATTGCCAGAGCCTTGCTTGAAGCTGGGGCCTGTGCAGAAATAAAAACAGGGTTTGGCTGGACATCGCTCCTTGAAGCGAGTTTCAAAGGCCACAATCAAGTCGTGGACACACTGCTGGAATACAGGTGTTCCCCTGAAGACTCCCTGGATAACGTCCTGCTGACATCGCTACACCTGGCTTGCATGGGAGGTCACAAGGCGGTAGTGCACACCCTCCTCACGCACGGGGCCTCTCCCGATGTCCGTGATAACGCCGGAAACAGCCCCCTGCACCATGCTTGCCTGAAAGGACAGGTCTCCGTTTTGCCTAGTCTGCTGCCCAGAGTGAAACATCATTACAAGGACAAAGAGGCTGCACAACGCCTGTTGTCTCTGGCCTGTAAGTTGCAAAACGCTGATGTCCTGCAGGCTCTGATCGACTGGATGCCAGACCTGCTCACGACTGCTGAAAGACCCGAAGCTATCCACGCTGTGTGCAAGTCGGGGAACGCTGACGCTCTGATGATCTTGTTGTCACATGGCTACAATCCTGATCACCCCATAGACTGCGGCTTCAGCAAAACAGTCACGCCTCTGCATGTTGCCAGCGAGGAAGGTCACGAGCCGATTTTAGGTATTTTAATCAGCTATGGTGCGTCGGTCAATAGCCCTAATTCGCTGGGTGATACGCCGCTTCACGTTGCTTGTGAAAATGGCACGATCAAAGTCGTGAAAACACTGTTGAAAAAAGGCACTGCAGACGTAGATGCGAGAAAGAATAATGGTCAAACTGCTCTGCATGTAGCTGCTTACGGGGGCTTGTGCGAACTGACCAGGCTGCTGATCGAAAGCAAGGCAGATGTGAATGCACAAGACGACGAGCTTAAAACACCATTGTTCCTAACCAGGAATCCCACAGTTGCTCATCTACTTCTTGCAAACAAAGCAGAAGTGAACATTGTGTCATCTAAAGGAAACACCGTTCTGCACACGGCTAGTTCGTTTTACCCACAATGCATGCTGGCCTCCTTACTGACAGCGCACGGTGATCTTGAAGCAAGGGACAGACAAAAACACACACCTCTCCTCAGAGCATGTCGCTCCAACAAAGAGCGCATCGACAAGGTCAAACTACTGCTTGACCGCGGAGCCAACGTCAACGCTGAAAATGAGCAAGGAGTTACTCCCCTTCATGTGTCATGTCTTCTTGGTGACATGGAACTGTTAGACGTCTTAGTCCAACATGGCGGAGCGGTGGACACTCGCGACGAGAAGGGCGACACGCCTCTGCACAAAGCCTGCTTTGAAGGTCACGTTCTGCTGGTGAGCAGGTTGCTGGAGGAGGGGGCTGACGTCAATGAAGTCAACCGTGACGGCGACACGCCCCTTCACCACGCGTGCTCCAACCTGTATGTAGACGTGATTAAGACCCTGCTGGAACAGGGCGCTTGTACAGGCATCACGAACAAGGAGGGACTGTCCCCCCCACTTGTTGTACAGTCTCTCAAACTGGAACAACCCCGTGAGGTCAGCTCTGCCTTTCACCAGTACTCCACACCCACCGTTCCGTCCTTTTTTCAACCTCCCGGTACGTACGGCCGAGCAGCCCAACCAACCTCCATGTTGGATGGCTTCCAGATGCAGGAACGAGAGAAGATAAGAAAAGAGAATGCAGAAAACGCCAAAAAAAAGCAAAACATAGACCGGCGGTTAGAAATAATGCTCATTTTCATCAGCCACAGCCAGCGATCGGAAACAGATGTGACACGTTCTGACCGTGTTATGACGAGCGGAGAGTATTCGGGCCTGAGAAGAGGCGTCTCTGCTTCATCATCAGCAAGCAAGGCGCCAGAAGCAGATGAATTGACGGAGACAGATAAAACGGAGGAAGAAAAAGTAAGGGATGAGACGACGGAGGGAGAGGCAACTCACATAGACGGACAATCATCAGACAGCGACATACACACAGTCAAGGCATCTCACACAGAGGGAGAATCACCAGACAGCGACATACACACAGTCAAGGCATCTCACACAGAGGGAGAATCACCAGACAGCGACATACACACAGTCAAGGCATCTCACACAGAGGGAGAATCACCAGACAGCGACATACACACAGTCAAGGCATCTCACAAAGAGGGAGAATCACCAGACAGCCATATACACACAGTCAAGGCATCTCACATAGAGGAAGAATCACCAGACAGCGACATACACACAGTCAAGGCATCTCACAAAGAGGGAGAATCACCAGACAGCCATATACACACAGTCAAGGCATCTCACATAGAGGAAGAATCACCAGACAGCGACATACACACAGTCAAAGGTAAAGAACAAAAGGCGGGAGACAGGAAAACACAAGGTAAGATATCTCAGCTTACACAAAACACGCGTACTGACGGGGACGAACAGATTACAAGAGAGAGGAAGGCATCGAAAAAAGAAGAGATATCATGCACTGGGATAAACAAAGAACAGAGAGTCCACGATACTAAACAGGAGGACCTGTCAGGAACAAAGACAGGAAGGAATCTTCCGAAGAAGAGAATAAATAATCACCCTAAAGACAAGGAATCACGACACAATAACTGCATCAAGTCGCAAGGAGGAATCCAACTCCAACAATCCTCCTCCCCGTTTCACGCAGCTTGTTACCATGGCGACACGGCTTCAGTACTCGGTCACCTCCCGACCTTGAGCGACCTTGACAGTACCAGCGAGGGTGGACTGACAGCGCTGCATTACGCCTGTGCTGCAGGTCATGGTGACATCGCGGCGGTTCTGCTAAAGCTGAATGCAGACCCTGCAGCACGTGACACTCGAGGTCAGTGTCCTCTACACCACGCCTCTGTCCACGGCCAATTGGACACGCTTGACCTGCTGCTGATCCACACAGTGGACGTCAACGCCTGTGATGAAGACGGTAGAACAGCTCTGCATCTGGCGGCTTTTCACGGGCAGGGTCTTGTCGCAGCTGTGCTGTTGGCGGGCGGAGCCGATGTTAACGGTTCAGATCACCATGGTAACACGCCGCTCATTCTGGCCGCTTCGGCCGGCCATTCGGACGTGAGCGTGGTGTTACTGCACTCCGGTGCTGACCAGGGCACGAGAAATCATAACGGAGAGTCTGCTGGTACTGTGGCGAAGACTGGGAATTTTCCCCTGCTGGCCAAAGTCCTCGCTAGGCATGCGTCGAACAAACCTCTTTAGCAACACACCGCTACTCTGTTTTGCAGCCATTTTGACTTCGCTCACGCGCAGTTTTTTTTTTCTCGAGTGTTTGACCCTAACCCTAACCCTATTCAATCAATATGAAGCTTATATAGCGCGTATTCCGTGGGTACAGTTCTAAGCGCTTGTCGAAGAGTTGTCAACACAGGACTAACAAAGAAACTAACATCTACAGACGGACACGAACCCTATCACACACTAGCAAACCCTGATAAACATACAACAAACAACTGTTTAACAACAATGTACACATCAGTAGCTAGGTCCAAACAAAATAATATCAAACACACAGAAAACACCCCTCACAGAGCACAGCACAAGAATGTCTTTTGGGCACAACACGTGTACGCGTTGTCTGTCCGCTCCTCCCAATACAAGCAGCATGTGTGACCTGAGTGGGATTTCTCTCCAACATGCGCACTCTCCAAAAGGGACAGCTTTCGAGCAAAGCATTCTTGTAATGAGCAACATTCCAAATTTAAATCATTTACAGAAACATGCAGTGGAATTTAAATGCAAGTCATCGATTCATGTTTTGAAAACAGTCCCCCAAAAAATGAGTTCCCATGAAATGTCAAGCAGTAGACATTTTGACTCGCACAGAAGGTGAATCATGAGACAGCGACATACACACAGTCAAGGCAACTCACACAGAGGGAGAATCCTGAGACAGCGACATACACACAGTCAAGGCAACTCACACAGAGGGAGAATCATGAGACAGCGACATACACACAGTCAAGGCATCTCACACAGAGGGAGAATCATGAGACAGCGACATACACACAGTCAAAGTTAAAGAAGAACAAGTCGCGTAAGGCGAAAATACAACATTTAGTGAAGCTCAGTCGAACTCACAGAATGAAACTGAACGCACTGCATTTTTTCACAATGACCGTAGTCCGCCGCTTGTGCAAAACGGAGTGAAACTGCCGAGCCTGTTCAGCGCTGTAGTGGTTTCGCCCATGCTGCATAGCACGCTTTTCTGTACCTCTCTTCGTTTTAACTTTCTGAGCGTGTTTTTAATCCAAACATATCATATCTATATGTTTTTGGAATCAGGAACCGACAAGGAATAAGATGAAAGTGTTTTTAAATCGATTTCGAAATTTAATTTTGATCATCATTTTTATATTTTTAATTTATTTTCAGAGCTTGTTTTTAATCCAAATATAACATATTTATATGTTTTTGGAATCAGAAAATGATGGAGAATAAGATACAATTGTTTTTGGTTCGTTTAATAAAAAACTAATTTTAATTACAAGTTTCCGAATTTTTAATGACCAAACCCACTCATTAGTTTTTAAACCACCAAGCTGAAATGCAATACCAAACCCCGGCCTTCGTCGAAGATTGCTTTGCCAAAATTTCAATCAATTTGATTGACAAATGAGGGTGTGACAGTGCCGCCTCAACTTTTACAAAAAGCCGGATATGACGTCATCAAAGGTATTTATCGAAAAAAGGAAAAAAACGTCCAGGGATATCATTCCCAGGAACTCTCATGTCAAATTTGATAAAGATCGGTCCAGTAGTTTAGTCTGAATCGCTCTACACACACACACACACACGCACAGACAGACAGACACACACACACACACACACACACACACACACACACACACACACACACACACACACACACACACATACACCACGACCCTCGTCTCGATTCCCCCTCAAGTTTTGACTAAATGTAAAAAGGCGGGAAACAGGAAAACACAAGGTAAAATATCTCAGCTTACAAGGTAAGATATCTCAGGTTACACAAACCACACGTACTGACGGGGACGCACAGATTACAAGGTAAGATATCTCAGGTTACACAAACCACACGTACTGACGGGGACGAACAGATTACAAGGTAAGATATCTCAGGTTACACAAACCACACGTACTGACGGGGACGAACAGATTACAAGGTAAGATATCTGTCACGTTTCAATATATCACTTAAGGTGATTATGAACCGGTTAATTACTACTAATTAACTAACCACACCACGATCCACTCTCGCAGTCATACAATTAAATAGAGTCAACAAAAGTATAAGTTTCAGACGCCTGTTTATGTATAAACTCTCCACCTCCCTCGAGCCTTCACTCAAAATATGTTCCTTTTACGTTCTCAACACGTAAAAAACCAGTGTTCACTGACAAAATGCCAGTAGTATATAGAAAATTATAGTAACACGCTGATCCCGTGTAAATACAGTCAAATGAGAATGTTCTGTTCAAAAAGCTCTAGTTCATGCAGGGGTCACACACCCCACGTTGTCACTACTCCAATGAAATCACAGATAAGAAAAGACAACGGTGGTCAACGGGGTGCGTACGACATGGTGCACTTAGCTTTATCTCTGCTGCTGCTGCTTAGCCGGTATGCTGGTTAGCCGGTTCGCTGGTTAGCCGGTCCGCTGGTTAGCCGGTTCGCTGGTTAGCCGGTCCGCTGGTTAGCCGGTCTCCTGGTTAGCCGGTCTCCTGGTTAGCGTAGCTTCAACAGGTCCCGCCAGAGTCAGCCGTGCAGATGTTACAGGAACGTAACGAAGCGAGGCGAACGAAGGCTGCAAACAGAAAGCATCGGTGCACTAAACATGTCAGCTACCCCTCACCCACCACCTTAAAACATGTCATCTTTAAATACCTCATCGAGCACGTGGGCCTGCACAAAACGGACTTTTTACAACAACAAAACAGTCATTTTCCGTCCTTCTCTCCCTATCTGCAAAAACCATATACAGATTAGTATTTTAGCGTCACAGAGAGTAAATTATGCGCTAACCTGGAAAGAACAACAGAGAGTATTTCATTCCACAACACAGACTCATCAACAGCGTTAAATAATGATTTATTACCTCAAAAGCCTATGATTGTACTCTCAATGGAAGCAAAGTCCGCCTCCTCCCTGGAACAGCCTCTGTTCGTCAACAGTGACCAAAAACCTCCAGAACCCCTTGTCGAATCCTTATGCGAAAGCCATCGCCGACGAAGGAAAGTTGACGACTTGTCCTCAGCAAAGTAGTGGCAGTGAGAAAGGAAAATAACCGGTGGAAGCTCCCCTAGAGTGCCGAATACAATATTCGGTGAAAAACCATCATACTCTAGAAACTGTGTATTAGATCCTTCCCCTTCTGCCGCTGGGTGTCAAGTGCGCCGCCCTTGTGTCTCTCCCAGACAACCTAGCCAATAACACGTGACTGACCTTGTCACAAAAACCAGTCCAGCTATACACAATTCTGCCTCCCAAGCAGAAAAAAGACACGAGAAACTCAATCCCTGAAAATCCCGTGTGCGCTGTCAGCGAAAAACCGTCAGCCCTATGACAGCAAAAACCCCCACTGTGAAACTCGTGCGCTACAAAACATCCGTGCTGATTGAGCACTGTCAGCAAACTCTGCTGTAGCCCAATATCACGTACAGGCGCTTTCTATCATAATCGACCAAGAACAGGCACTCCACTGAGTGACACTTTCTTGGTCTCTGTCACCCGATCGTGACACACCTCCCCTCTTCAAGACGAAACCTCGGTTTCGCTCACAGTCATGTTCTCCTCTACAGCCCGAGAGAGAAAGTCAGCTCCAACATTGTTGGCGCCCGGAATAACGCGTACCGTGAATTGGTACGGTTGGAGAATCAACGCCCAGCGCATAAGTCTGGCGTTTGCCAACCTTGCAACCTGAAGATATTGCAGAGGTTGATGGTCCGTCTCCAGACAGAAAGGTCGTCCGTACAGGTACGCTTCGAACTTCTGGATGCCCCAGACAATGGCGAGACACTCGCGTTCAACCGTTGCATACGCTGCCTCGGCCGAGGTCAGCTTACGGCTGGCGAAGCAAACAGGGTGCAAAAACCCCTCTGTCTCCTGAAGCAACACTGCCCCAAGTCCCTTCCCTGAAGCGTCTGTCCTCAGCACGAAGTCCTTATTCAGGTCTGGTAGTCGGAGAATAGGCTGACTGGTGAGTCGCCTCTTCAGGGTGTTGAATGCGGAGCTGCATTCTTCAGTCCACACTACAACGGTCGGTTGTAGTTTCTTGGTAAGGTTGGTCAGTGGTAGTGCGATTTCGGCAAAGTGCGGGATGAAGCGTCTGTAGAAGCTGGCTAGGCCCAGGAACGACCTGACTTCTTTCTTCGTGCGCGGTGGCTCCGCCTCCCGAATCTTCTGGATCTTGTCGTCCTCTGGAACGAGCAATCCCTCGCCGACAACATGACCCAGGAAAGACAATTCCCGAAATCCCAAGTAGCACTTGGACGGTTTAGCTCCCAGATTTCCGTCCTTCAACCTTCCGAACACGTCGCGCAGGGCGTCGAGATGTTCAGTCCATGTCTCAGTCGCGATCAGCACATCGTCGATGAAACTGCTGATGTCCTCGCGCTTCAATGGTTCCAAAAGTTTCCTCATCATGCGAGTGAAGACGGCACCTGCATTCTGTAGACCAAAAGGCATGACTGTCCACTGGAACTGGCCGAATGGAGTGGTAAATGCAGTCTTTGGGCGATCTTCCTCGGCAACTGGAATTTGCCAGTATCCCTTGGTGAGGTCTAATTTTGAAAAATACTTGGCCTTGGCCAAGTGACTGAAGAGGTAGTCCACATCAGGCATGGGTTCCGCGTCAAACGCCGTAATCTTGTTCAGCTTCCGGTAGTCGACACAGAACCTGACGCGTCCATCCTTCTTCTTCACAAGCACAATTGGTGAACTGTAGGGAGAGTTCGCTGGCTCGATGACGCCCAACTTCGTCATGTCGGCGATTTCCTTCCTGACCACCTCCTTCTGGGCGTGAGGCATGGGATACTGCTTCGTCCTCACTGGCTGTTTCTCCAGCAAGTCGAAGGTAAACTCCTCTAGATGCGTCTGAAGTGGTATGTCTGTAAGGACCCGTGCTGCATCCTTCAGGATCTCTTGCAGGTCCGCCTGCTGGTCGTCCCCAAGATCAGGTGAGATGTGCACGTCCGTGTGATCCTCACTAGCCTCCAGCGGACAAACTGGTACACGTCCTCCTCCCTGTTCTTCCGTTGTCTCGTCCATCACGACAGCAACTGCTTCTGTCACTTTGTCCTTTTCCCCGTAGGCAGTCCTTTCTATGTAGGCGCGCAGCAGGTTGGCGTGGTACAGGCGTGCTTTCCCGTTCATGACGATCCTGTAGTCGTTCTGGCCCACTTTCGCTGTCACCTCAAAAGGTCCTTGCCACTGCAGTTGTAGCTTGTTGTGTTTGACAGGTAGAAGTAGCAACACCCGTTCTCCAATCTTGAAGCTGCGCGGCCGTGCCTTGCGGTCGAATCCTCGCGCGTAACGCTGTGCTGCTCTTCCCAGGTTCTCTTGAGCCAGTTTGCAGGTCTCTTCAATCCTGTTCCTGAGTTCTACGATGTAGGTCGCTGTCGTCTGCACCTCCTCGTCAGCTTCTTCGTCTGTCCAAGCCTGACGCAGGATAGCCATGGGACCGCGTACCTGTCTGCCGTACAACAACTCAAATGGGGAAAAGCCCAAGCTCTCCTGAGGAACCTCGCGGTATGCAAAAAGCAATGCTGGGATGTACCTGTCCCACGTGCGTGGTTTCTCCTGAGCTAGTTTCCTCAGCATGGTCTTCAAGGTGCCATTGAACCTTTCCACCAGTCCGTTGCACTGAGCATGGTAAGGAGTGGTGAAGTGCTGCTCCAGTGATAGCAGTCGTGCTGCCTCCGCCATCACTCCTCCCGTGAACTGCGTGCCTCTGTCGGTGAGTACCTCTGATGGAATTCCCAGCCGGGACCACATTGTAACCAGAGCCTCAGCTACTCGCGTGGCTTCAATCGATTTCAGAGGGATCGCCTCTGGGTATCGAGTAGCGTAGTCCACCATGGTCAAAATGTATCTGTTTCCGTCCTCAGACGCAGGCAAGATGGGCCCGATGATGTCCACTGCCACCCGACGAAAGGGTTCGTCGATGAGCGGCATCTTCTCCAAGGGGACCTTCCTCACCCTTCCTTTGGCAACCACCTTCTGGCACTTATCGCAGGACGCACAGAAACGTCGGACATCCGTGCAGATGCCTGGCCAGTAAAAGTGGCGCCAGACACGATCCGTGGTCTTCTTGGTACCAAGATGACCTCCCAGAATCGAGTCGTGTGCCGTTGCCATGACACCCTCGCGAAACTCGCGAGGCACGACAACCTGTTTGAATGTACCTTCTTGGTTGCTGAACTCCCGGTAGAGCAACTTCTTGTCCCTGAGGAACCTTGACCTCCCATGCTTCCCGCTCAGCTTCACCTTCCCCGACTTCGCGTGCTCCCGAGGAGTTGCTAATGTCGGATCAGATGCCTGAGCCTTCGCGAGAAGCGCGGGGGTCACGTTCCCCAGGGCAGCTCGTGCAGCAGGTAGGGGTTTGAGAGGTTTGTCCTCTCGCTCCGCCTGTGCCCGCGTGAGCACTGAAATGACGTCGGGAGACCGATAAACGGGAACCTCCCTGGTGACGC
This sequence comes from Littorina saxatilis, assembly GCF_037325665.1. NCBI lineage: Eukaryota > Metazoa > Mollusca > Gastropoda > Littorinimorpha > Littorinidae > Littorina > Littorina saxatilis. Next base: position 7,098,192 of record NC_090246.1, on the reverse strand, counting down.
CGTCCACAAACTGAACCCGGTTCCCAATGAGCAGGTCGCATGGAGGATCGTCCATGACGACGGCCACAATGGTCCCCGTGAACAACGGTGTTACGACCTTGATCACTGCCGTGTTCAAGTCGTAAGCGTGAGATGCCTCGGCCATTCTCACCCTGATGCTGTCTCCTGTGTAGGCCATAGCTGGAACTAGACTCGCCCGAACCACTATCATGTCTGCCCCTGTGTCCCGCAGACCTTCGCCCTTCACTCCGTTAACGTAGACGTTGCAGTGGGGCTGGAAATGTTTCCTGGAGCACGGAACGCAGAGTTGTGGAATTGTGCATGAGCTCGTGACGTCCCTTAACTCCTCACTGCCAACAAAGTGTACACCCTTCTGGTCAGCCTGTCTCCTGTGGCAGTCCTTCTTCACGTGGCCCCGCTTGTTGCAGTAATAACACTGGATGTCAGTTCTGGAACTTGATCCTTTGTGTCCCTGATCGTCCTTCCCGTCCTTGGGTCCTGAAGAACCTGAATTTCCCGATTTTCCCGGCCGTGAGCCTGAAGATTTGCCGGAGATCGCCTGGGCGTCCTCGTGTACTCTGATCCAGTCGGCTGCCTCCTGAGTAGTCTTTGGCTGGTGCTCCTGCACGAAGGTCACCACCTCAGGTCGCAGGCTGGACATCAGTTGTTCCATGACTATGAGGTCGGCAAGGTCGTCGACGGTCCAGTTCTTCTCGGCCATCTCCACCCAGCGCCGCAGGTAGAGATTAAGGCGTGCCACAAACTGATGACTCAGCTCGCCGCTCAGTCTCTTGCTGTTACGCAGACGTCGTCTGTAGGCTTCCGCAGTCAGGTTGAAGCGCTGGAGTAACGCCTTCTTTAGTGCCTGATAGTCTCTCGCCTCGTCGTCATCCAAAGCGTTGTAGAGCTGCAATGCGCGTCCTTTTAAGCAGGTGCTAAGGCGGCTAGCCCACGTGGCCTCTTCCCACTTCTGGTCAGATGCAATGCGCTCAAACCGGCGTAAAAAGTCGTCGAGCTCGTCCTTGTCATCGTCGAACGTCGGCAGTCTCGTACGGTCGGCAACAAACGTCGGCGCGCTAGCCTGAGTAAGCGTACCCTTCTCGGCCTGTAGCCTAGCTAGTTCTAGCTGGAGATCGCGATCCGCCTGTTCCTTCCGGTCTAGTCTGTCACGTTCGGCCTGTCGTTCTTGTCTCTCAAGTTCGTCTTTCTTTTCCTGTCGGTCACGTTCGGCCTGTCGTTCTTGTCTCTCACGTTCGGCCTGTCGTTCTTGTCTGTCAAGCTCTTCTTTTCTCGTCTGTCGCTCTATGTCTTCCTTACGTTCTAACTCCTTGCGCTTAAGCAAACTACGCGCTCTAACGCGTGCGTCTCGCTCTGTCTGTTCCTCGCTACCAGGAGTCTCAAAAGTTAACCTCTTCGTAGGAGATCCCCCTGTAGCCATGGTTAGTTTAGCAAAGCTTTATCACAAAAGTAAGTCTAACGCAGCTATAGCTAGAACACGCGGTGATGGAAGCGGTGGATATAAAAATCCAGCAACCGGAAAATGCAGAAGAAAAATCCAAACGGTGTAGAACAAATCGCGTAGCCTACTTTATGGCTGCTCTTTGCGGTGAAACAAAGTGTTTCCCACAGCCGTGGCCTACTTTATCGGCTGCTTTTTGCGGTGCGACAGAGTCTCTCCCACAGCCTTGGTTAGGACAGAAGTCCTCGGACCCTTCCCCCCCAACATTCCAACAAAGTCAAAATATGGAGAAAAATCCAAGTAAAACAAGACGGTAGAAATATAACCTGTTACAGAATGCGAAACAATGTAGAGAAAACTGAGTAAAACGAATAACAAATCCGCTAACCCCGCTCAGCTCTCTGCAACGGAAAACTCTGAACGTACAACAACAAAGATTCACAAACAAAGGAAAGGGAAGTAATCACAGTTAGCGCATACAATAACTCACAAATTACAATTTACATTTCCTGCAAGATGTGAATCGCTTAAGGTGTGGTATATGATCAAAACTATACAAAAAAGGGTAGCACCAAGCAGAAAATAAGTCGAGCACTGACGAGATTATCTGCTCTTAGTTATCCTTAATTGGTGGGTCTTTATCAGTTGGAAATTAACTGAGTAAATCCCGGCTTGGCCCCCATGTGTCACGTTTCAATATATCACTTAAGGTGATTATGAACCGGTTAATTACTACTAATTAACTAACCACACCACGATCCACTCTCGCAGTCATACAATTAAATAGAGTCAACAAAAGTATAAGTTTCAGACGCCTGTTTATGTATAAACTCTCCACCTCCCTCGAGCCTTCACTCAAAATATGTTCCTTTTACGTTCTCAACACGTAAAAAACCAGTGTTCACTGACAAAATGCCAGTGGTATATAGAAAATTATAGTAACACGCTGATCCCGTGTAAATACAGTCAAATGAGAATGTTCTGTTCAAAAAGCTCTAGTTCATGCAGGGGTCACACACCCCACGTTGTCACTACTCCAATGAAATCACAGATAAGAAAAGACAACGGTGGTCAACGGGGTGCGTACGACATGGTGCACTTAGCTTTATCTCTGCTGCTGCTGCTTAGCCGGTATGCTGGTTAGCCGGTTCGCTGGTTAGCCGGTCCGCTGGTTAGCCGGTTCGCTGGTTAGCCGGTCCGCTGGTTAGCCGGTCTCCTGGTTAGCCGGTCTCCTGGTTAGCGTAGCTTCAACAGGTCCCGCCAGAGTCAGCCGTGCAGATGTTACAGGAACGTAACGAAGCGAGGCGAACGAAGGCTGCAAACAGAAAGCATCGGTGCACTAAACATGTCAGCTACCCCTCACCCACCACCTTAAAACATGTCATCTTTAAATACCTCATCGAGCACGTGGGCCTGCACAAAACGGACTTTTTACAACAACAAAACAGTCATTTTCCGTCCTTCTCTCCCTATCTGCAAAAACCATATACAGATTAGTATTTTAGCGTCACAGAGAGTAAATTATGCGCTAACCTGGAAAGAACAACAGAGAGTATTTCATTCCACAACACAGACTCATCAACAGCGTTAAATAATGATTTATTACCTCAAAAGCCTATGATTGTACTCTCAATGGAAGCAAAGTCCGCCTCCTCCCTGGAACAGCCTCTGTTCGTCAACAGTGACCAAAAACCTCCAGAACCCCTTGTCGAATCCTTATGCGAAAGCCATCGCCGACGAAGGAAAGTTGACGACTTGTCCTCAGCAAAGTAGTGGCAGTGAGAAAGGAAAATAACTGGTGGAAGCTCCCCTAGAGTGCCGAATACAATATTCGGTGAAAAACCATCATACTCTAGAAACTGTGTATTAGATCCTTCCCCTTCTGCCGCTGGGTGTCAAGTGCGCCGCCCTTGTGTCTCTCCCAGACAACCTAGCCAATAACACGTGACTGACCTTGTCACAAAAACCAGTCCAGCTATACACAATTCTGCCTCCCAAGCAGAAAAAAGACACGAGAAACTCAATCCGTGAAAATCCCGTGCGCGCTGTCAGCGAAAAACCGTCAGCCCTATGACAGCAAAAACCCCCACTGTGAAACTCGTGCGCTACAAAACATCCGTGCTGATTGAGCACTGTCAGCAAACTCTGCTGTAGCCCAATATCACGTACAGGCGCTTTCTATCATAATCGACCAAGAACAGGCACTCCACTGAGTGACACTTTCTTGGTCTCTGTCACCCGATCGTGACAATATCTCAGGTTACACAAACCACACGTACTGACGGGGACGCACAGATTACAAGGTAAGATATCTCAGGTTACACAAACCACACGTACTGACGGGGACGCACAGATTACAAGGTAAGATATCTCAGGTTACACAAACCACACGTACTGACGGGGACGCACAGATTACAAGGTAAGATATCTCAGGTTACACAAACCACACGTACTGACGGGGACGCACAGATTACAAGGTAAGATATCTCAGGTTACACAAACCACACGTACTGACGGGGACGAACAGATTACAAGAGAGAGGAAGGCATCGTAAAAAGAAGAGATATCATGCACAATGTGACACCCTGCTGTTAATTGCGACACCCTTCTGTTACTAGCGACATCCTGCTGTTACTTGCGACACCCAGCTGTTACTTGCGACACCCTGCTATTACTTGTGACACCCTGCTATTATTTGTGAAACCCTGCTGTTACTTCTGACACCCTGCTTTTACTTGTGACACCCAGCTGTTACTTGCGACACCCTGCTTTTACTTGTGACACCCAGCTGTTACTTGCGACACCCTGCTTTTACTTGTGACACCCTGCTGTTACTTGAGACACCCTGCTTTTACTTGTGACACCCTGCTGTTACTTGCGACACCCTGCTTTTACTTGTGACACCCAGCTGTTACTTGAGACACCCTGCTTTTACTTGTGACACCCAGCTGTTACTTGCGACACCCTGCTGTTACTTGTGACACCCTGCTATTATTTGTGAAACCCTGCTGTTACTTCTGACACCCTGCTTTTACTTGTGACACCCAGCTGTTACTTGCGACACCCTGCTTTTACTTGTGACACCCAGCTGTTACTTGCGACACCCTGCTTTTACTTGTGACACCCAGCTGTTACTTGCGACACCCTGCTGTTACTTGTGACACCCTGCTATTATTTGTGACACCCTGCTGTTACTTGCGACACCCTGCTTTTACTTGTGACACCCAGCTGTTACTTGCGACACCCTGCTGTTACTTGCGACACCCAGCTACAGTTACATGTATGTACTTTCATGTGTTGGGTTGTGGAACCTGCCTTTTAAGGCTCGCACACCCCCCCCCCCCCCCCCCTAAGACCTTTAACACTTTCAATGTACCCCCGACTTAAGAAGACCTTTAAAAGAACTTGTTTTGTTACCCAAATGAAGCCCGGGTGTTCGTTCGGCCAACAGCCAATAAAGTAACCATTTCAGCACTGACCCAAGACGACCCAACCCGGTCCCTAGCCCATTTCAGGTCTCCTCTAGCAGCCGGCAGCCAGCTGTCTACATCCCCCCCCCCCCCCCCCCCCCTACATTTTTATTTTTTACTTTTATACAAAGCCGGGTTTTCCCGTGTAACATGCCCCTAATGGCTTTGCCGTGAGGGCGTAAAACTTACATTTTCTCTCACCCAAAGACCTCCTTTGAAGGAACTTGTTTTGTTCAGATGTTCTGTTCTGGTAATTACCTCACTTTCAAGACTTAGGGTCTTTCAGACCTGATTTTCTCAGACTTTTGAAGGTCTGAACAAGTCGCATGAAGCAAAATGAATACATTAAGTCAATCTGTCAAATACACAGAATGACATTGAACGCACTAGTGCTGCACCGGCCGCTGATCTCTTGAAGTGACAAGCAGTATTGGAGTAGCGTACAGCGCGTCACAAGAAAACGCTCTTTCCTTTATTCTTTGTATTTTTCTGAGCTTATTTTACATCCAAACATAACATATCTATATGTTTTTTGAATCAGCAAATGATTAAGCATAAGATGAAATAATGTTTCGATCGAGTATTAAAACTTTATTCTTAAACTGAGCAAAAAACGTATTGCATCCATTTTCGTACCACAACTAAAACATTCATTCCCGTGTCGTTTTATTCAAACAGTAAATGCCATTAAAGCCCGGCCTTTTACTTGGTTTACTGGCACACCTTTCCGATCAAAGATTTATTTTAAAGGTTTCACGTGACCGCCGCCGAAGTAAGGGTACCTCCAAAATCGACCTGACAAAAACGTCGGGTACCAAGTATAAAATCGACAACAATTGGGAATAGGGTTAACTTGTCGACTTTTACATATGAGGAGAAAGCCAAATCAACTATCCAGAACAAATTGTTTTGTTTTGCTATCTTGTGTATTGCTTGTGTTATGTCATTTCTACTGATGCAGGTGTGGAGCGCACGAGCAGTAGAAACAAGAGGTTGTTGCGTCCATTTTGAGGGGTACCAGGACAACAAGCACTGTATTTCAGTAATGTCTGAATGAATTGCTTCAAAACTTTCAGGATCTGAAGTCTACACGCAAGACGTACGGCCGATAAGATTTTCGTATCGTTACATATATTTGTTAAGATGTTATGCAATATTCCGGATAATGTTTTAAAGCGTGTCATAAGTTTAATGTCATACATCCCAAAATGTCACGACTTTGCATGCATAGAGACCAATAAGTGTTACCAATACTGCCAAAGTTTGATTGAAGTACAGTCACTAGTTTACGTTTGCTAGTCCTGTAAACACGATCAATTTTTTTTTGAGGATTGTAGTGCGATAGCGATGTCCAGTCATCCGTGACCGCAGCATGTTTTGATAGGCACTTAGCGTTAACCGACGTCAATAGCAAACAGCATGAACGTTCCATTTTTTCTCATGTGTTTACATGGTGAGCAATTGTCTGTCAGTGGTCATACTCAAATGAAACTTTGGCAGTTCTTCTACCAACCATTTGTCTGTATGCGTGCAAAGTCATGAGAATTTACTTTTGCTAAAGTGGCTGCAGCTAGGTTACGGCGTTTAGTGCTCAGTATGTGCGTATTAGTCTTTTCAAGCAATCCATATTATAATTAATTTGCGACGGGCGCAATTAATGGCTCACTACATCCGGACTATCATTACACCAGGACGTCCGGTTATAGTGATATTTTTGTAGGTTTTATCACTACATCCGGACGTCCGGTTATAGTGATATTTTTGTAGGTTTTATCACTACATCCGGACGTCCGGTTATAGTGATATTTTTGTAGGTTTTATTACTACATCCGGCGAATCGCTTGTAGTTGTAGTGATATCTTCAAAGCTTTTATTGCTACATGCGGCGGCACATTTGGTAAACTAGCCTCAAGGCAGTAACAAGGTGATTTTGGAACCACTATTGATTTCGTTTTGTGACGTTTCTTCTGTCGTCTTTGTCAGGCTTGCAAATGTCCTGTGTTAACCTACCCCCGTCCTGGCAGTTCAATAGCCGGTGTGTGTGTGTGTGTGTGCGTGTGTGTGCGTGTGCGTGTGTGCGTGCGTGCGTGTGTTTTAGAGAGAGAGAGAGAGAGAGAGAGAGAGAGAGAGAGAGAGAGAGAGAGAAGGGCCACTTAGAAATAAGGGTAAAATGAAAAATTGTCAGATTTTTTAGGAATGAAATGTAGTCTTTAATCAGTAACAAATGAAACCAATCCAACAATGCACTGTCTACTTTCGGTTCCCCAGGGCATCTCTCGCGCTTCCTCTTCGCACTCGTCTCACCACTATAAAACTTCGAAGTGGATTCACAACGCGCGGCGCGTTGTGCAGCGTTGCGATTTACAACGCGCGGCGCTACGAGGAGCGCTGCGATTCACGACGCGCGATGTATTCTGCTGTTACATTTTCTTCACAATCGCAAAGTTTACAACAGCTACATCTATCTGATCTATTTGAGAAATAAAACTCAATAAAACGAAAAACAGAGCTCCATTCTCTCTCTCACTCTTTCAACTGAGTTCACCATATATCGCTGCGCCGATGTAAACCGTGCCTTAGTTCCGGCCTTGAATACTTGGCAGTCATATCACTACATGTCATTGCAATGGCTTCTACTATATGGAAAGCAGCTGAGTTTTTAAACTGGGAAGACGTTTTTAAACAAGTATCCGAGTACAGTGCCGCAGAACCGCTGTTAATCGGTGTAACACGTACAGTTAACACTTCAGCAGCCATTTTGGAACTCGCGCATGCGCAGATCGTTTTTTCTGTGTGTTTTTTTTCCCCGGTTGATTAGAACGCGTATATTCAGTCTGCAGAAAGTGTAATTGAGTGTCCAAAGAAAGAGTGTTTTAAGGTGCTAAGGATTACATCGAGCACACAAATACGCGATTTTTCTTGTTTTTCTGGTTGATTTGAAGTTTGAACGCAGAGCAGATCTATCGTTTATTTCGAGTGTTTGTTTTTTCTCCTCTTTCGGGTTCCTTCTTCGTTCCATGTAAGCGCTGGAACTGTTAACTGGTGTATAGATTCACTTGAGATAATATAATAGAGGTAGGTGCAATCAATTGTTAAAAATGTTGCTGATAATCATACATAATACAAAAATAAAGCGCGTCAACAATCTGCGCTGGTGAGAGCAATAGCCGCGCTCTGGGAATCGCTTGCCATAAAACTTCTGCTTTAATTGTTCACCATTTTTCACAATAGCGCATACTGTTGACTGTGCAACCTTATACTTCTTTGCAATTTCCGTCTGTGTACCTTGTTTTCTTTTAATGTCTCTCAAGAGATCAATTTTCCGCTTCAGGGTAAGCACAGTGCGTGTCTGGCTTTTGCTCGCCATTTTGGTAAAGGGAGATTACTCTCGAACATTATCACTACAGCCGGACTTTAGCTTCCCCGGGACTTGAAAATAGTATCACTACAAGCGGACTATCACTATATCCGGACTGAAAAATATCACTACAACCGGACTAAGTTAACAAAGAACATGAACAACTGGGACCGGGACCCAGAAATTCTATTACTACAGCCGGACTATCACTATATGGGTCTATCACGGGTAACATGAATAACACCGAATTCCAATTGTCGCCTAACGTCGAATTGCTCCATTGTCGCATAATGACGAATTGCCAAATGTCGCCTAACCTAGAATGCCAAATGTCGCCTAATGTCGAATTGCCAATTGTTGCCTAAGACCGAATTCCCATTGTCGCCTAACATAGAATGCCAAATGTCGCCTAATGTCGAATTGCCAATTGTCGCATAAGACCGAATTCCCATTGTCGCCTAACATAGAATGCCAAATGTCGCCTAATGTCGAATTGCCAATTGTCGCATAAGACCGAATTCCCATTGTCGCCTAACATAGAATGCCAAATGTCGCCTAATGTCGAAGTGCCAAATGGTGCCTAACACCGAATTACTTTTTTTTTCAACTGTTTTTAATCCAATTGTTCACTCCATTACAAAAGGCTGGCATTTGAATATATTTGGTTTAAACACGATTTTATTCAGAATTTCACAAGATAAAATGGACTGATTTTACACACAAACAAGCAATATACTTATAGGCAGTGAGTAACATGACGTACAATTACACAGCCTGCCTGTTGTTGGGTGCCACGTTGCCCTGAACGTGAACCCCGCAGTCGTAACACAAGGCATGTCCGCAAGGGACGAACACTGCTCTATGCCATTCCAAACACCCGGACCACACTCGCTATATCGGCGCGGCAGCAGTGACATCTGTTGTTGGGTGCCACGTTGCCCTGAACGTGAACCCCGCAGTCGTAACACAAGGCATGTCCGCAAGGGACGAAAACTGCGTTCCGGGGGTTCAAGAGACAAACGGGGCACGAGTTGTCGGGTGCCCTTGTGGTGGAGCTGCTGCGGTCTGTGGTGTCGTCCTGGTCATCCTGGTGGTTGACGTTTTCCTCGTCCGTTTGTGGCTCTCTATCTGGGTTGCCTTCTCGTGGTCCATCAGTGTTGCCGTCTTCGTCAGTTTGTGGCTCTCTATCTGGGTTGCCTTCTCGTGGTCCATCAGCGTTGCCGTCTTCGTCAGTCTGGTGTTCTCATGTCTCGACATGATCCTCGGCATATCTCCTAATGAACGCGCATGCTCTTTTGACGAAGGCCAGCGGGGCGATTTGTTGACCTGTGAGTTGTTCGCCAAGGACTGCAAGTCGTCGCTCATTATTGATCTGCAACACCGAACGCCTCCTTGCGATCTCCTCGCCGTTTGTCAGAAGGGAAAGGTCATTCAGTTTGCATTCTATCAATTTGTTAACCGTACCTTCTTGTATCTTGAAGTGGTTGTCTAGAAGCGGTCCGTGTGAGTGAGGGTTGGTTACTCTGCAGACGCCATCTCTGATGACCGCTCGGCCCCTGCAGTCTGCATCCGTACATGACAGGTATCGCGACAACGTTTTCCCTATGCGCTTTGTACCTCGGTACTCATGGTCTTCATGTCGATATAAAGTGGTGTCCTTCCTTCTTCCTTCAAATGTGGTATACATGGTGGCAGACTCGGAACTGTGTAACTTGCTTTGATTCGTTGTGACTTTATATAATGCTGGTTTTCAATTTTGGCCATCATAGCTGGACTCCGAACACTTTGTTCACATCACGCCAAACTCAACGCGAAATTTACGTGAAGCTCAACATTACCCTTTCTCAATTGTGAATAGAGCTCAACTTGGCGTTCTTTTCTTTATTTTGCGTTCTGTTCTTGGCAATAAGCTTTCTTTGTCTGTCTAACTATCGTGTTTGTCGGGGACCGTCTGTGTTAGGCGACAATGGGAATTCGGTGTTAGGCGCCATTTGGCAATTCGACATAAGGCGACATTTGGAATTCTATGTTAGGCGACAATGGGAATTCGGTGTTAGGCGCCATTTGGCAATTCGACATTAGGCGACATTTGGAATTCTATGTTAGGCGACAATGGGAATTCGGTGTTAGGCGCCATTTGGCAATTCGACATTAGGCGACATTTGGAATTCTATGTTAGGCGACAATGGGAATTCGGTGTTAGGCGCCATTTGGCAATTCGACATTAGGCGACATTTGGCTAAAGAACAAATTCTAAGTTAGGCGACAAATGGTATTCGGTCTTAGGCGACAATTGCAATTCGGCGTTATTCCGCGTTCCCTCTATCACTACAGCCGGACTTCACTGGTGGTAAGACGCCGGCCTCCAAAACGGAATGTTGTGGGTTCTAATCCCAAACGCGCCTGGTGGGTTAAGGGTTGAGATTCGTCCGATCTCTCAGCTCAACTTATGTGCTGACCTGCTATTGCCTTATTCCCCATTCGTGTGTACAAAAAGCACAAGACTAAATGCGCACGGAAAAGATCATATAATCCATGTCAGAGTTCGGTGGGTTATACAAACACAAAAATACCCAGCATGCTTCCGCTGAAAGCGGTGTATGGCTTCCTGAATGGCGTTTTAAAATCGTTCATACACGTAAAAATCCACTCGTGCAAAAACATGATTGAACGTGGGAGTTTCAGCCCATGAACCAAGAAGAACAAGGGGATGTAAATTCCTAAACCTGTGAGGGTTTTAAAAACATGTTCAGGAAGAGAGCATAATATCTGAGTATAACCTGCAGTGCTCCCACATTTTACCCAGGGTAAGTCTCGTATGTAGACTTCAGATCCTAAAAGTTTCGAAGCACTCAATTTAGACATTACTGAAATACAGCGCTTTTTGTCATGGTACCCAGGTCGATTTTGGGGGTACCCTTACTTCGGCGGGGGTCACGTAATACCTATAACAGAAATCTTTGATCCTAAAAGTGTACCAGATAGCCAAGTGAAAAGCCTTTAATGCCATATAAAGGTTGAATAAAATGACACGGGAATAAATGTATTAGTTGGGGTACAAAAATGGGTGCAATCTTTTTTTGGCTCAGTTTATATAGAATTTTCAGATTTGTAATGACCAAACTCAATAATTCTTGTGGGCTTCGTCGAAGATTGCCAGACCAACATAAAGTCAAATTAATTATCTACCCTGAACAGGTTGATTTGTTTAGCTAGCTTGCGTGTGTCGTGTGGTATGCTATTCCTACTGATGAAGGTGTCGATCACAAGAGCGGGCAATAACAGAGTTTTTGCATAATTGTTTAGGGGTGTCATAACAAAAAGCGCAGTACTTTAGCAAAGACTTGATAGATTGCTTTGAAACTTTCAGAATGATTAACCAACATACTACGGATACTTCGAGCGAAATTATAAATCGTTACACATATTTGTTCAGAAATTACGCAATGTTTCACAAAAACTTGTTAAACCCGTCATGGGAATGTTCACTTATGTCCAACAAATTCATGACTTGTCTACAAATAAATGACTCATACAGATACTGTCGAAGTTTCATTTTCGTGTAACCACTGGCGAGTCATGCAAATACATGAGACAAATATGGAACGTTCGCGCTGTTTCTCTTTGACTGCTGTTATCGCGGTGTGCCTCTCAAAACATGCTGCGGTCACGCTTGGCTGGGCATCGCTGTGGCACCAGAATCACCCTGAAAATATCAAGCGTGTTTACAAGCCTAGGCAATTCGCGTCAGTGCATATACGCACATAAAGCTTTCGCAGTGTGTGTACCAAATCATTTGTCTAAAGACGTGCAAAGTCATGAATTTTTGGGATACAAGTGAACAATCATATGACGAGTTTAAAGGCACAGCTAGTAAGCCTCCCGTAAACCATCACAGACCTCCCCGAGCGTCTGCATACAGTACAAGCATACTTCCATTTGAACGCTCGCCGAGCGGGAACATCATGGCTGCTTTCTGTCGAGCGTGAGAAATGATCAAAGAATTTATTTTCGTGGACTTGGTCCTCAACAACAATGGCGCCTCGTTTTGGTGCTGGACGGCTGTTATGAATACCGGAATTCACGCCCGCACAGTAAGCCTCCCGTAAACCATCACAGATACTGTCAGGCTTTTACACACAGTACAAACACCCTCCCAGGTGCCCTACGTAAAGAGCGAGCAATTTTTAAAGAATTAATTTTGCAGATTGTCTCGAACACTTTTTGGACCCATCCTGAACTCAGGTCAAACATGAGTTAGCCGTGGATCGATGATTATCAGAATGTTTTTGGACCGTGGTACGTTTTTGCACTAGACCTAACTTTTAAAATCTAAATAATAAATTGACAGCTTGTTACACAAACATTCTTTAATCATAATTCTTTTTTCATCAAGACAAGATCAGTGCAATTCGAAGTTGTGAAAGTTTGAAAACAGAAAAGCCCGGAAGCAGGGTCACGCAAGGGTCGTAGCAGACGACGGTTTATGCATATCGCCGTTCCTCTCAACAGTCAAAAGCCATCGCTAGAGTTCTTGTGAACCACAGCCGTTTGTTTCGTGCATAAAACGTAGCTCACATCGAGTCGCATTCAAATGACTAACTGACGACTACATTGTGAAAAAGGGAAACTGGATCACACGGGTTTACGATGGCTCAGGGGTAAGATAAACCACGCAAAAATAAATTCTTTGAAAATTGTTCGCTCTTTACGGAGGGCACCTAGGATGTTCTCCATCGGTGAGTGTTTAAATGAAAGGGTGTTTGTACTGTGTGTAAAAGCCTGACCGTATCTGTGATGGTTTACGGGAGGCTTACTGTGCCTTTAACAACTTTTTTTCCGAAACATTGCATAACATCTTAACACCTAACTGTAACGATCGAAAATTTGCTCGAAGTATCTTCAGTATGTTAATGAATTATTCTATAAGTTTCAAAGCAATCCATCAAGTCATTGCTAAAATGCAGCGCCTTTTGTCATGATAACCCTAAAAATGGCGCAAAAAGGCCCGTTTTTGACCGCTCTTGCGATCGACACCTGCATCGGTTGGAATAGTATAGCACACGAAATACGCAAGCTATCTAAACAAATCAACCTGTTCAGGGGAGATAATTGATTTGAATTTCTTCACGTATGTAAAAGTTGCAAAGTTTTCCATATTGTGATTTTTTTGTCGATTTTTTATTGGGCCCTTCCGTTTTTGTCTGGTCGATTTTGAGGGTACCCTTATTTGAGCGGCGGTCACGTGATCCCTATAAAAGATATCTTTAATCCAAAAAGTGATCCTGATAGTCAAGTGAATTGCCTTAACTGGCATAATACAGTTTTAATGAAATTACACGGGAATTAATGCTTTAATTTGGATGCGTAAGGCAAAAATACAACATTTAGTCAAGTAGCTGTCGAACTCACAGAATGAAACTGAACGCAATGCAACGCAGCAAGACCGTATACTCGTAGCATCGTCAGTCCACCGCTCATGGCAAAGGCAGTGAAATTGACAAGAAGAGCGGGGTAGTAGTTGCGCTGAGAAGGATAGCACGCTTTTCTGTACCTCTCTTCATTTTAACTTTCTGAGCGTGTTTTCAATCCAAACATATCATATCTATATGTTTTTGGAATCAGGAACCGACAAGGAATAAGATGAAAGTGTTTTTAAATTGATTTCGAAAATGTAATTTTGATCATAATTTTTATATTTTTAATTTTCAGAGCTTGTTTAGAATCCAAATATAACATATTTATATGTTTTTGGAATCAGAAACTAATGGAGAATAAGATGAGCGTAAATTTAGATCGTTTTATAAAAAAATAATTTTTTTACAATTTTCAGATTTTTGATGACCAAAGTCATTAATTAATTTTTAAGCCACCAAGCTGAAATGCAATACCGAAGTCCGGGCTTCGTCGGAGATTACTTGACCAAAATTTCAACCAATTTGGTTGAAAAATGAGAGCGTGACAGTGCCGCCTCAACTTTCACGAAAAGCCGGATATGACGTCATCAAAGACATTTATAAAAAAAATGAACAAAACGTCTGAGGATATCATACCCAGGAACTCTCATGTCAAATTTCATAAAGATCGGTCCAGTAGTTTAGTCTGAATCGCTCTACACACACACACACACACACACAGACAGACACACACACATACGCCACGACCCTCGTCTCGATTCCCCCCTACCGATCTACTATTGAGCATTTATGAATAATACAATTGAACCATAGATATATTGCACAATAATAGCCATTATTACAATTGAAATATAGATATATTGCACAATAATAACCATTAACCGATTAATGCCTGAATTTTTTTTCTGAATTTTTTTTCTGTTTGTTTGATGTCAAATGATATTTGTAGGTCATATGTAACTGTCATTTGGATGATTTTGGCACGTGCTGTGATTTATATGCTATAAAGAGACCGTCCTCATATGAGGACGCTAGGCACGAGTGGGCACGGGTAAATAACAAGACCAAAATAAGACAATTTCTTGCAAAACACATTGGACATCTTTAATTTCTTGCATCAGCAAACTGTGAACAGTTGAACGTGTGAACATAACAGTAAAAAAATAATAAAAATATGAAAACTGTCTCTTTGCATGTTCAAATTGGTGATAATTTGGCGCTTTTTTCGAGAATTTATCCGGCCTGTGCACTTCACCAGAGAGACCGGGAAAATGTAAATAAGTAAACTCATACTTCTTTAGAACTTGACTAGCAGTACAGGACTTGAGCACTTGACTAGCGGTACAGGACTTTAGCACTTGTCTAGCAGTACAGGGATGATCGTTTTAGTCCTTGACTAGGACAACAGAAGTCAACAATTGGAACTGTATAGTTCACTCAGTGTGAAATTGCTCAAAGCATTTCACGTGCACTCCAACGCCGCATTTTCTACACTTTTGTCTGCATTTCTTGTGACAGAGTGCACAGCGGATTTGCTTGTCGATCCACTGTACCACGTGGTCTCTCCCATCGAAGCGTACAGCTCTGGAAACTCTACGGTCAAGTTGTGGAGTGTGGCCATGTGGACGACCAACAGGTGGGGGTTGTGCTGCTTTGGCCAAATAGTTTTTGACAATGGCACGGCGAACTGCAAGCAGGTCCAGTAGAGTGTTGGTCGCTGCAGCTGTGTGTCGATACCGAAGCCATGCCTGTTGCACGCTAACATCTACAATGTAAGCAAAAATAGGCCACCACCACTTTTTGGTTCTTATGGCGATTCTGTACGTGTCCACATTTTGGTCCATTCGGTCGACACCACCCATGGTCTTGTTGTAGTGGGAGATCAGAAACGGTTGACCGATCTGCACTCTCTGGTCAGCAGATCTGGACCAACGGCTGGCTGTCTGAACAGGATGGATGCCCACACAGTTGGATACGACGTTCACCACGCTGTTGTCATTCCAGCGAACCGCAACGAATCCGCTCTTGTCATCTGTGAAATAGTCGTAAGTGCCTCTGCTTGCTTTCTGCATGTCTTTGACGTTCTTGAGTGGACAATCTTCCATGCGGTTGGACCTAATTGTCCCTGTGCATCCGATGCCTTTTGATGTCAGATGGTCAACTAGTTTCATCGAGGTAAAAAGATTGTCAAACGTCAGATGGTATGCATCATTCCCCTGGATTTTGGAGATCAAATCAACGACCACTGAGCCTCCCATCCCCAATCCTGGACACTCGGCAACCTGCTGGCCTTTCGCACCTTGGTAGGGTTCGAGCTGAACCACATATCCAAGAGGGGTAGCCAGGACCCAGAACTTGTAGCCAAAGCGTATTGGCTTCCCCCTGATAAACTGTCTGCATCCATGACGGCCATAGTACGGAACCATACTTTCGTCAATGCTGAGGCTTTGTTGCTTGACAAAGTTGTTGAGGCCTTCCATCTGGAAAAATAATCGTTGCTGAGGCATTTGCTGACAGCTGTCTTCCATTCAGGTTTTCAACAGCCGGACCCTCTTCTTCATCACCACTATCCTCATCCGTGAGCGTGTCCACTGGTGGAGGCTCTATGAAGACATCTGCTCGATGGAAGTAGTTGGTTTCCTCCAGCATGTCCAGCACTTCATTGACATTATATCTGCCGAAAGAAATATACTGAGTGACTATCATGCTGAGTAACTATCATGCTAAATGACTCTAAAAACCTGTTACCGTTCGTGCCTAGCGTCCTCATATGAGGACGCCGCTTTGATTACTCATTATCACTAAAACACAAAATCTTCAGACAAACTGAAAAACTTAGTTTCTAAAATGGTATTGAAGAACAATTTCACTTATGTAATGTTATTAAAAAAGTAAAAAATGAAAGAGTTATTTGCTTACCTTTTGGGTGGTGACATTTTGGTGGTTTCACACAGCACATGTGTAATCCAAAATGGCTGCTGCTGGAAGCTATGGAGGGGAAGAAACTCCAGCACGCAATGTTTGCTTCAGACTACTCCCCCTTGATATGTGTGTTATAAAAAAATGAGTCATTCACTTATTGGCACTGACAGAAATGCCTAAATTCGAGGTGTCCTCATATGAGGACGCAAGGCAAAAATGGGTAATACAATTGAAATATAGATATATTGCACAATAATAACCATTAATACAATTGAAATATAGATATATTGCACAACATTACCCATTGAGAATACTAGTGGTTTTATATTGCAGGAAGGATGGGCAGAACATATTTATAACAGACAACATGTTTTAAATTTTCTTTTTTCTTCAAAGATGTTTTATTTAGGCAATTTTACAATTTGTCATGCAATGCATAGAAGTCAGATGATAATAGAGTGGGTATGACAGATAAAAACATATTCAATACAACATACAATCAATTATAATAAGTGCTGTTCTACAAGCCCATTTCAGCCTAAATTTTCCATAATTCAATTCTGTAATTGTATTTGATTTTGTTTACACATTGTAAACTCGGAGGCAAAAGAAACGCAAATAAAGGATGCGTTAATTAAACCTTTATGGACTTGAAATAAAAATAAAATCATGATACTAGCATGTTCTGCACGTTTTATTTTATTATTTTCTTTATTTATATAGCGCCTTATCCGAAGTTCAAAGCGCTGTTGTTTTAACGGTCGTATCTTGTCAGAACCGTGTTTGCCGTTATCTGGGTCACACGCGAGGTCTTGTTGGGCGGGGATCCCAAACCGTCATGGGGACCACTTTCAGCACATGCACAATGTGGAAAAGCAGCTTTTCGTGTTCAGAGTGTTCAGGCAAGCTGTACAGTACTCACAAAACTGTTACAACATTCATTTCTGCGACACAGGCGCGATGCCGACACTATCACCAGATCAGCGCCAACAGGCGATCGTGAGAATTGATGCCGGACAATCAGTTTAGCAAGTTGCTAGGGCATTTGGAGTAAATATCACCACGGTTTATTGCCTGCAGCAACGTTTTCATGTCACTAACAGTACCTGCGACTTACCAGGACGTGGCAGACCCCGGGTAACAACAGCCCGACAAAATCGCCATCTTGTCAATCAACACCAGCGAGATGCATTCGAAACTGCCGCCAACCGAACCCGTAACACATTCGGGGTGCATGGAGAACCCGTCAGTGCCAGAACTGTACGCCGACGCCTTGGTGGGCAGAACCTGGTAAATCGGCGTCCTGCTCGACGTCCTGTCTTGACAGCTCAGCATCGCCTGGATCGTCTGGCCTGGGCCCAGCAGCATGCCCACTGGCGCCATCGGGACTGGCGGAGGGTTCCTTTTTCGGACGAGAAGCGCTTTTGCCTGGAACCTGGCGATGGGCGTGTCCTGATCTGGCGAAGACCTGAACAGCGGTTTGCTAACAATAACATCCTGCAGCATGATCGATGGGGAGGTGCCAGCGTCATGATATGGGGCGTCATTGGTGTCAATCCGCGAGTGAGGCTTGTCGTCTTTTAGAACGTCGGCCAAGGTCGTGGGAATGGTGTCAATGCAGACCGCTTCATCAATCAAGTCCTGCGTCCCTATGTGGTTCCATTTGTCCAGAGGTACTGGAACTGCCTGTTCCAGCAAGACAATGCCCGTCCCCATACTGCACGTGCTACCCAGGACTTCCTGCGTCACAACAACGTGAACCTTCTGCCTCATCCTGCTCGATCTACGGATCTCAACACAATCGAACACTTTTGGGACACCATGCAAAGAAGGATTAATGCCCTTGCCCGGAGACCCCGCACAGCTGCAGAACTGCGTGCTGCCGTGACCCAGGTGCGGGCTCAGGTCCCTCAGCAGCAAATTAATCACCTCGTCCTCTCCATGTACCGGAGGTGCGCCACAGTCATCAACGCCCAGGGAGGAGCAACACGCTATTGACTTTCAACCGTCTTCAAACAGTGTTCAGTGGAACATGGCACGTCATGTTCTCATCCCAATACACTTTTCCGTGTGGTTTTTGTATTGGTCAATTCGTTCCCTTGTTATTGTTAACCCGAAATAATTAAATCGACATTCAAATTCATGTGTAAAACATCTTCACTGCAGCATTTGCGTTTCTTTTGCCTCTGAGTTTATGTTTGAACTATGCTGCACATAAGCTTTATGATGTACAACTCATTTCAAATTATTGTAAAGATTAGGGTTAGGTATGTGCAGTTGGAATATGTATAGGTATGTGCAGTTGGAATATGTATAGGTATGTGCAGTTGGAATATGTATAGTTATGTGCAGTTGGAATATGTATAGGTATGTGCAGTTGGAATATGTATAGGTATGTGCAGTTGGAATATGTATAGTTATGTGCAGTTGGAATATGTATAGGTATGTGCAGTTGGAATATGTATAGTTATGTGCAGTTGGAATATGTATAGGTATGTGCAGTTGGAATATGTGTAGGTATGTGCAGTTGGAATATGTATAGGTATGTGCAGTTGGAATATAGGTATGTGCAGTTGGAATATGTGTAGGTATGTGCAGTTGGAATATGTGTAGGTATGTGCAGTTGGAATATGTATAGGTATGTGCAGTTGGAATATGTATAGGTATGTGCAGTTGGAATATGTATAGTTATGTGCAGTTGTTGGAATATGTATAGGTATGTGCAGTTGGAATATGTATAGGTATGTGCAGTTGGAATATGTATAGGTATGTGCAGTTGGAATATGTATAGGTATGTGCAGTTGGAATATGTATAGGTATGTGCAGTTGGAATATGTATAGTTATGTGCAGTTGGAATATGTATAGGTATGTGCAGTTGGAATATGTATAGGTATGTGCAGTTGGAATATGTATAGTTATGTGCAGTTGGAATATGTATAGGTATGTGCAGTTGGAATATGTATAGGTATGTGCAGTTGGAATATGTGTAGGTATGTGCAGTTGGAATATGTATAGTTATGTGCAGTTGGAATATGTATAGGTATGTGCAGTTGGAATATGTATAGTTATGTGCAGTTGGAATATGTGCAGTTGGAATATGTAGTTATGTGCAGTTGGAATATGTATAGTTATGTGCAGTTGGAATATGTATAGTTATGTGCAGTTGGAATATGTATAGTTCTGTGCAGTTGGAATATGTATAGTTATGTGCAGTTGGAATATGTATAGTTATATGCAGTTGGAATATGTGTAGGTATGTGCAGTTGGAATATGTATAGGTATGTGCAGTTGGAATATGTATAGTTATGTGCAGTTGGAATATGTATAGTTATGTGCAGTTGGAATATGTATAGTTATGTGCAGTTGGAATATGTATAGGTATGTGCAGTTGGAATATGTATAGTTATGTGCAGTTGGAATATGTGTAGGTATGTGCAGTTGGAATATGTATAGGTATGTGCAGTTGGAATATGTATAGTTATGTGCAGTTGGAATATGTATAGTTATGTGCAGTTGGAATATGTATAGTTATGTGCAGTTGGAATATGTATAGTTATGTGCAGTTGGAATATGTATAGTTATATGCAGTTGGAATATGTGTAGGTATGTGCAGTTGGAATATGTATAGTTATGTGCAGTTGGAATATGTATAGTTATGTGCAGTTGGAATATGTATAGTTATGTGCAGTTGGAATATGTATTGTTATGTGCAGTTGGAATATGTGTAGGTATGTGCAGTTGGAATATGTATAGTTATGTGCAGTTGGAATATGTATAGTTATGTGCAGTTGGAATATGTATAGTTATGTGCAGTTGGAATATGTATAGTTATGTGCAGTTGGAATATTTATAGGTATGTGCAGTTGGAATATGTATAGGTATGTGCAGTTGGAATATGTATAGTTATGTGCAGTTGGAATATGTATAGTTATGTGCAGTTGGAATATGTGTAGGTATGTGCAGTTGGAATATGTATAGTTATGTGCAGTTGGAATATGTATAGTTATGTGCAGTTGGAATATGTATAGTTATGTGCAGTTGGAATATGTATAGTTATGTGCAGTTGGAATATGTATAGTTATGTGCAGTTGGAATATGTATAGTTATGTGCAGTTGGAATATGTGTAGGTATGTGCAGTTGGAATATGTGTAGTTATGTGCAGTTGGAATATGTATAGTTATGTGCAGTTGGAATATGTATTGTTATGTGCAGTTGGAATATGTGTAGGTATGTGCAGTTGGAATATGTATAGTTATGTGCAGTTGGAATATGTGTAGGTATGTGCAGTGGGAATATGTGTAGGTATGTGCAGTTGGAATATGTATAGTTATGTGCAGTTGGAATATGTATAGTTATGTGCATTTGGAATATGTATATGTATGTGCAGTTGGAATATGTGTAGGTATGTGCAGTTGGAATATGTATAGTTATGTGCAGTTGGAATATGTGTAGGTATGTGCAGTTGGAATATGTATAGTTATGTGCAGTTGGAATATGTATAGTTATGTGCAGTTGGAATATGTATAGGTATGTGCAGTTGGAATATGTATAGGTACGTGCAGTTGGAATATGTGTAGGTATGTGCAGTTGGAATATGTGTCTGCACCATCTAATAATGTCAACACACATTAAATATATCATGGCATGTACATTGATCAAGGTCTCCCTTTAACAAAAAGGATCCACTTCAACACAGCAGGGTTCGTACAGAGTCCTTGAACCCTGGAAAACTCCTTGAAAATTGGAAAACCTTTTCCAGGCCTTGAAAAGTGCTTGAAAATAGAGTTTTGTTAAATAGTCATTGAAAAGTACTTGATTTTTCCAAATTGTTGTCTATACATTTCGTCAGCAGCTTGTCTTATTTTAAAAAAAATGCAACCCCCTTTTTTTTCGTCAAATACAGTACACATTTTGGGAGAATAAAAGATCGAGTGAAAACGAAAGCAGATGAACTATTACTAGTCACCCGTAGTTGCTTCCCTTCCCGGAAGTTGGCAAGGGAAACAACTACGGAATGACTAATAGAAATTCACCAGAAACTTGATGACTTGAAAAACTGAAGGTAAGCTTGGTGCTTTGCATTAATTTGGGGAAAATCATGTCCTTGAAAAGCATTTATTTGGTCCTGGAAATGTCCTTGAAAACTCCTTCAATTGTATCAGCTCTGCCCTGCAGGAACCCTGACACAGATACATGTATGTATATGTAATATAATTATGTATGTACATGTAATATAATTATGTTTGTACATGTATATCGTTAGTAAGACTTGTCAATTACACAATCTTTATGTAAATACCAACATTTAATTATGTGTCGTACGAGTGAATATAATCATGTTTGCTCCTGTTAATCTGTATCATCATGTGCTGCTGTTTCAGGGTTATTTTGGTTCTACTGCTGTTGTGCATCGGCTTTGTGCTCAGCTTAATGCCCTTACTACGCCCAGTATCGAGTAAACGCCCACCCCCTACTTTTGGTCAAATTATGCGCACAGGGTACAGTACATAGTAAACTCCCCACCCCCCATTTTCGATCATTGGTTAATCGTTTTCATGGTTAACATGACCGCTGGTTAATCGTTTTCATGGTTAACATGACCGCTGGTTAATCGTTTTGCCCTTGTACTTCATTCTCCTGTCGGGTAAAATCTGTCACATTCCAAGAGATTTCTTGAGCCACGTGTACGTGCGTGCGTGTGTGTGTTTGTGTGTGTGCGTGCGTTTGTGTGTGTGTGCGCGCGTGTGTGTATCTGTGTTTGTGTGCGTGTGTGTGTGTGCCTATATACAGTTCAACTTTTACACGCCTAAATAACCTTCAGGCAAATTTGTAATGGTTATGAACAGCAAACTCTCCTTTGGAATCCATACAAAACATCTCTTTAATACAATACAAATCAAAATCACATCAAACACAATCATGGAATCAATGATTTATGTATTACAGCGGATAAGAATGCAATTTATCAGTTCAGGGCACTACACACACACATACATAAATACACCCACACAAATGCACAGATCAGACAAACCTATAGACACACACACACACACACACACACACACACACACACACAAATACACACACACCTCCAATACTTTCTTCTCAAATATTGGCATTGGACATCTGGAAGACACGTTGGTTTTCGATAAATAATCATCTAATATAACCAAAATACTTCATTTCTGGTATGGCAAGAGTGTGATGTCTACTAAAATGGAGAGTCACTATATTCTATTCGTTCAATGCCCACATTTCAAATCTTGGAGTAATCGCACATAGTATGTAGTTCGTGATGCAAAGAACATTGAACATGCTACTTGAGCAAGAAACATCTGAGACAAACCTTAACATACCAGTTTAAAAAATCCAATATTATAGTCAATAGCCAACACACAAGACAGCAACACAAAATTATAGTCAATAGCCAACACACAAGACAGCAACACAATATTATAGTCAATAGCCAACACACAAGACAGCAACACAATATTACAGTCAATAGCCAACACACAAGACAGCAACACAATATTATAGTCAATAGCCAACACACAAGACAGCAACACAATATTATATATAGTCAATAGCCAACACACAAGACAGCAACACAATATTATATATAGTCAATAGCCAACACACAAGACAGCAACACAATATTATATATAGTCAATAGCCAACACATAAGACAGCAACACAATATTATAGTCAATAGCCAACACATAAGACAGCAACACAATTTTGAGAACACTGTCGCACATTAAAGGCCGAGTGGTAACGCACTTGCGCTCAGAAGCGAGAGGTTGCGAGTTCGACCCTGGGTCAGGGCGTTAGCAATTTTCTCCCCCCTTTCCTAACCTAGGTGGTGGGTTCAAGTGCTAGTCTTTCGGATGAGACGAAAAACCGAGGTCCCTTCGTGTACACTACATTGGGGTGTGCACGTTAAAGATCCCACGATTGACAAAAGGGTCTTTCTTGGCAAAATTGTATTGGCATAGATAAAAATGTCCACCAAAATACCCATGTGACTTGGAATAATAGGCCGTGAAAAGTAGGATATGCGCCGAAATGGCTGCGATCTGCTGGCCGATGTGAATGCGTGATGTATTGTGTAAAACAATTCCATCTCACACGGCATAAATAAATCCCTGCGCCTTGAATATGTGCGCGATATAAATTGCATAACACTTTTTTTTTTTAAATAAAATAAAAAATAAATCCCTGCGCTTAGAACTGTACCCACGGAATACGCGCGATATAAGCCTCATATTGATTGATTGACATTCTACGAAGGATACTCCTCCATGATGATATCCCCATGTCTGGTTGATTTACACTTTTGACACCACACAACCCCGAAAGAGAGCACCACCCCACAAAGGGAAATTCAGGATCCAAGCAATCGGCATTTACATACCATGACAATCCAATGTTTACACGACATAATCAGTACCGGACCAACAACAGCAACAACAACAACAACACAACAACAACTTCAGCAACAACAACAACAACGTCAGCTTCTATTGAATAAATTTTGGCTCAGATGACACTTTCTCGTTTTCCCATCTAAACAAAAAAAACAGCTGCGCCGCTAAGAGTTTTTGACCCTGACGAACGCATAAATGTAGCTGTAAAAGTTTAGAGCGTAATCTACACTATCCAGCAAGCTGACGTGACATAAAATGCTTGGAAAGTGACAGATGTAAAATATGGTTTCAACTCCTGACACTACGTAACAGATGGAAAATAGGGTTTCAACTCCTGACAGTACGTAACAGATGGAAAATAGGGTTTCAACTACTAACAGTACGTAACAGATGGAAAATAGGGTTTCAACTTCTGACAGTACGAAAATAGGGTTTCAACTTCTGACAGTACGTGACAGATCAAAAATAGGGTTTCAACTTCTGACAGTACGTAACAGATGGAAAATAGGGTTTCAACTTCTGACAGTAGGTGACAGATGAAAAATAGGGTTTCAACTACTGACAGTACGTGACAGATGAAAAATAGGGTTTCAACTCCTGACAAGATGTGACTGATGGAAAATAGGGTTTCAACTACTGACAGTACGTGACAGATGGAAAATAGGGTTTCAACTACTGACAGTACGTGACAGATGAAAAATTAGGTTTCAACTACTGACAGTACGTGACAGATGAAAAATATGGTTTCAACTCCTGACAAGATGTGACTGATGGAAAATAGGGTTTCAACTCCTGACAAGATGTGA
Source organism: Littorina saxatilis (assembly GCF_037325665.1). Classification (NCBI taxonomy): domain Eukaryota; kingdom Metazoa; phylum Mollusca; class Gastropoda; order Littorinimorpha; family Littorinidae; genus Littorina; species Littorina saxatilis. The sequence goes on along the minus strand of NC_090246.1, from coordinate 7,073,331 downwards.
CTGATGGAAAATAGGGTTTCAACTCCTGACAAGATGTGACTGATGAAAAATAGGGTTTCAACTCCTGACAAGATGTGACTGATGGAAAATAGGGTTTCAACTACTGACAAGATGTGACTGATGGAAAATAGGGTTTCAACTCCATACAGTACGTGACAGATGGAAAATAGGGTTTCAACTCCTGACAGTACATAACACATGGAAAATAAGGTTTCAACTCCTGACAATACGTGACTGATGGAAAATAGGGTTTCAACTCCTGACAATACGTGACAGAGGGAAAATAGGATTTCAACTCCTGACAGTACGTAACACATGGAAAATAGGGTTTCAACTCATGACATATAGGGTTTCAACTCCTGACAAGACGTGACACATGGTCCTGGAAAATAGGGTTTCAACTCCTGACAAATAGGGTTTCAACTCCTGACAAATAGGGTTTCAACTTCTGACAAGACGTGACAGATGGAAAATAGGGTTTCAACTTCTGACAAGACGTAACAGATGGAAAATAGGGTTTCAACTCTTGACAGTATGTGACACATGGAAAATAGGGTTTCAACTTCTGACAAGATGTGACTTGTGAAAAATAGGGTTTCAACTCCTGACAAGACGTGACAGATGGAAAATAGGGTTTCAACTCATGACAAGACGTGACTTGTGAAAAATAGGGTTTCAACTCTGACAAGACGTGACGGATGGAAAATAGGGTTTCAACTCATGACAAGACGTGACTTGTGGAAAATAGGGTTTCAACTCTTACAAAACGTAACAGATGGAAAATAGGGTTTCAACTCCTGACAAGATGTGACTGATGGAAAATAGGGTTTCAACTCCTGACAAGACGTGACACATGGAAAATAGGGTTTCAACTCCTGACAATACGTAACGGATGAAAAATAGGGTTTCAACTCCTGACAAGATGTGACTGATGGAAAATAGGGTTTTAACTTCTGACAAAAAGGGTTTCAATTTCTGACAGTACGTGACAGATGGAAAATAGGGTTTCAACTTCTGACAAATAGGGTTTCAACTTCTGACAAATAGGGTTTCAACTTCTGACAAGACGTGACTGATGAAAAATATGGTTTCAACTCCTGACAAGACGTGACAGATGGAAAATAGGGTTTCAACTACTGACAATGCGTTACAGATGGAAAATAGAGTTTCAATTTCTGACAAGACGTGTCATGGCTTCTCGCTCCAATCGTGTCGAGTATCTCTCATAACACCACAGACACACACAGACACACAAGGGCGTGCAAATTCAAAGACACTTCGACACTGGCAACGTGAACAGTTGGTCTCAGCGCGCGGTCAGTTCAATCTTGATGCCTTTCTGGGGCCGCAAGATAAGCTCCCCAACCGGAAGCAGATCCTCTCTGGTCTGACATGGCGTGACCCGGAAGTGGCGGAAAATGGAAGACAGGACAGCTTTCTCTTCCAACAGAGCGAACTTTTGACCTGAAACAAAAAAACAATGAACATCATGGTAGTTTTGATCCGAAAAAACAAGCTAATTTTAGTTTACCCATGATACTTTTGACATGAAACCAAAGACAAATAAACATCATGGTAGTTTTGATCCGATAAAACAAGCCAATTATAGTTTAGTCATGATACTTTTGACATGAAACCAAAGACAAATAAACATCATGGTAGTTTTGATTCGATAAAACAAGCCCATTATAGTTTAGCCATGATACTTTTGACATAAAACCAAAAACCACAACAGTCCAGCTATGATACTTTTCATCTGAACTTCAATGCCAATGACCATCTAGCAACATAACTTTTGATCTGAAACACATTGCCAATGACAATCTAGCGATGGTGTTTTTCATCCCAAACAAAAGACCAATGGCCATGCATCTAGCAAAATAACTTTTGATCTAAAACACAATGCCAAAGACAATCTAGCGATGACGCTTTTCATCCGAAACAAAAGACCATGAAGTTGTGTCACGGTTTTACTCTCTAAACATCACAATAAACACCTATTCCTATCTACTTCCTTTGTGTTTTGGCATTGATTAATATGCATTATAATTTTATTTCCGAAATGTTGCGCTATTTTATTTATTCATTCTCTTAGGGTTAGTTTAAGAGTGTAATGGTTTGCTTAATCATCAATGTTAGCACAACCACAAGAGTCTTAAGATGTAGAGGCAACACAAGTGCATACATCAGACACAGGCATATGGCACCAGATTGAACAGATTTTACACACAAGTTTCGAAATCACAAAAGAAAATGTGGAACTCAAACAGAAAGTTCTGGGTCTGGAAAAACAATGAGTGACGTCAAGGACGATGTAGTTCGCCTTCAAATAAACTCTCAAAATGGAATCAGACAAGAAAAATTACCTCGAACAGTATACCCAGAGAGAGAACATATAAATCATTAACTTGGCGGGCGATATAAAGAGAGAAACAGCAGACGACACAGATCAAGCAATTAGTGCCCGATCTGATTCAAAACAAGCTTGGCCTGCATATCGTCACCGCAGAACACATTCGCGGTATATTCAATCCGTATGTTCAGAGAACAATAAAACAGGCTAGTAGCGGTGAAGTTGACAACAACTAAGACAAACATTCTAGACATGACAAACCGGAAGCTACTTCGAGAGAGAGGCCGTAAATCGTGTATCTGTGAAGATCTCATAAAACTCACACAAAAACTAAAATCCACCAAAGAACACTGTGGCGTGTACAGAGAGAGAGAGAGAGAGAGAGAGAGAGAGAGAGAGAGAGAGAGAGAGAGAGAGAGAGAACAGCGTCCTAGCGTAATCTCCAGTCGGTCCTTCCAGGCGAAGTTATACTGCAAGCTGATCAACTCTGAGATCTGGGGTCTTGACAAGATAGACCGACCGTTGCCTGATCAACTCGAAGATATGGCGATAGACCAGGGGGGTCTTGACAAGATAGACCGACCGTTGGCTGATCAACTCGAAGATATGGCGATAGAGGGAGGGGGTCTTGACAAGATAGACCGACCGTTGGCTCATCAACTCGAAGATCTGGCGATAGAGGGAGGGGGTCTTGACAAGATAGACCGACTGTTGGCTGATCAACTCAGAGATCTGGCGATAGACAGTTTAGGGTTAGGGTTAGGGTTAACCCGTTGGCTGTTCAACTCAGAGATCTGGCGATAGACCAGGGGGGTCTTGACAAGATAGACCGACCGTTGGCTGATCAACTCAGAGAACTGGCGATAGAGGGTTAGGTGATCTTGACAAGATAGACCGACCGTTGGCTGATCAACTCTGAGATCTGGCGATAGACCAGGGGGGTCTTGACAAAATAGACCGACCGTTGGCTGATCAACTCTGAGATATGGCGATAGACCAGGGGGGTCTTGACAAGATAGACCGACTGTTGGCTGATCAACTCAGAGATCTGGCGATAGACCAGGGGGGTCTTGACAAAATAGACCGACTGTTGGCTGATCAACTCAGAGATCTGGCGATACACGAGGGGGGTCTTGACAAGATAGACCGACTGTTTGTTTGTTTGTTTGCTTTACGCCCAGCCGACCACGAAGGGCCATATCAGGGCGGTGCTGCTTTGACATATAACGTGCGCCACACACAAGACAGAAGTCGCAACACAGGCTTCATGTCTCACCCAGTCACATTATTCTGACACTGGACCAACCAGTTCAAGCACTAACCCCATAATGCCAGACGCCAGGCGGAGCAGCCACTAGATTGCCAATTTTAAATTCTTAGGTATAACCCGGCCGGGGTTCGAACCCACGACCTCCCGATCACGGGGCGGACGCCTTACCACTAGGCCAACCGTGCCAGACCGACTGTTGGCTGATCAACTCAGAGATCTGGCGATACACGAGGGGGGTCTTGACAAGATAGACCGACCGTTGGCTGATCAACTCTGAGATCTGGCGATAGACGAGGGGGGTCTTGACAAGTGTCACGGTTTAGTGAAATGGGTTGAAAAAGGAACACTTTGTGGAGTGCCTTTCTCAAATTGTGATGAAAAGCGCCTGTGCTTTTGGGGGCGACGGGCTGTTTAGCTGACCGAGCATAGCTGAGCACGGGGATTTCGTTTTGCGAGGGGTTCCACGTGGATGATTTTTGCTGTCTGGGCAAAATCGACTGGGACTGAACTGGATGCGTGACACGTGGAGTCACGTGATGTTTTCAAGGTGTTTGAGGGAGACTTGAAACGACACACTTGAAACATAGCAGCAAGAGAGAAAGGTCGTTGTTTCTTCTTCCTAACAGTTTGATGGTTTTCAACGCGGGGTGATGTATTATTTTGTGTCAACGTGCCGAAAAATTCACACGCATGAAGTAAATTCGGCACAAGAGGGAGTGTGGCAGGACATTCGTCGACGGACGAAAGCCATACAAAGGAAGCGGATTCGCTTTCTTTCTTTATTTGGTGTTTAACGTCGTTTTCAACCACGAAGGTTATATCGCGACGGACGGATTCGCTTAAAGGAGAGCTATACTTACATTAGGCTGTTGAGGTAATAAATCGTTATTAACGGTGTTGACGAGTCTATGTTTTTGGAATGAAATACTCTGTTGTTCTTTCCAGGATAGCGCATAATTTGCTCTTTGTGACGCTAAAATAATAATCTGTATGTGGTTTTTGCAGATATGGAGAGAAGGAAGGAAAATAGCTGATTTGTTGTTTTAAAAGTTCGTTTGTGCAGGCCACGTGCTTGATGAAATATGTAAAGGTGACGAGGGGGGGATATAGCTCAGTTGGCGGCGGGGATATAGCTCAGTTGGTAGCGCGCTGGATTTGTATTCAGTTGGCCGCTGTCAGCGTGAGTTCGATCCCAGGTTCGGCGGAAATTTATTTCACAGAGTCAACTTTGTGTGCAGACTCTCTTCGGTGTCCGAACCTCCCCCCGTGTACACTACATTGGGTGTGCACGTTAAAGATCCCACGATTGACAAAAGGGTCTTTCCTGGCAAAATTGCTTAGGCACAGTTAATAATTGTCTACCAATACCCGTGTGACTTGGAATAATAGGCCGGGAAAGGTAAATATGCGCCGAAATGGCTGCAATCTACTGGCCGTATAAAATTTCATCTCACACGGCATCACTGCAGAGCGCCTAGAACTGTACCCACGGAATATGCGCGATATAAGACTCATTGATTGATTGATTGATTGATGTTTGAAGGTGGAGGGTGAAGGGTTGCGTGGAATGTTTAGTGCACCGATGCTTTTTGTTGCAGCCTACTCATCGGTACCTACTTATCTGCGCTGTATGCGGTAACCGGAACATCTTTATCTGGTATCTACTACCTACATAACCTGGTGTCGCGGAGCTGTATGCTGTAACCTGGTGTCGTAGAGCTGTATGCTGTAACCTGGTGTCGCGGAGCTGTATGCTGTAACCTGGTGTCGTAGAGCTGTATGCTGTAACCTGGTGTCGCGGAGCTGTATGCTGTAACCTGGTGTCACGGAGCTGTATGCTGTAACCTGGTGTCGCGGTGCTGTATGCTGTTGCTGCTGCTGGGATAAACGGTGAGGCCGTCACTGCCTGCAGGGGTCTTCCGGCAGGCAGTTACGTCACCTACACGACCACCCGTTGTCTTCAGCAGCTGAGTGAGGCGCCTGATTTCCCCACGGTTCCCTGCTTCGTTCAACGCCGACTGACACTACAATCAACGAAGCAGTAGTGGGGAAGGACTATTTACGGGTCGCCCACCCCGTAACGAAAAGCTAAGTGCACCATGTCATTGCGCCTTTAACCACCAAGTCACCTTATGTATTTGTGATTACTTTTTGAGTGGTAACAACGTGGGGGTGTGACACCTGCTTAAACCAGTTCTTTTTACAGACAGCTATCATTCCTGTCTTTGCACGAGATCAGCGTGTTATTATCATTTTCTAAACTTTAACTGGCATTAGTCCTATTTTTACGTTTTGAACGTAAAACATCTTTTGGAGTGAAGTCTCGAGGGAGGTGGCGAGATAGTATATAAACAGGCGTCTGAAACTTATACTTTTGTTGATTCTATCTATTTGTATGACTGCGAGAGTGGATCGTGGTGTGGTTAGTTAGTTAGCAGTAACTAACCGTTCATAATCACCTTTTGTGATCTATTGAAACGTGACAAGATAGACCGACCGTTGCTGATCAACTCAGAGATCCTGGTGATAGAGGGAGGGGGTCTTGACAAGATAGACCGACCGTTGGCTGATCAACTCTGAGATCTGGCGATAGAGGGAGGGGATCTTGACAAGATAGACCGACCGTTGCTGATCAACTCTGAGATCTGGCGATAGAGGGAGGGGGTCTTGACAAGATAGACCGACCGTTGCTGATCAACTCACAGATCCTGGCGATAGAGGGAGGGGGTCTTGACAAGATAGACCGACCGTTGGCTGATCAACTCTGAGATATGGCGATAGACCAGGGGGGTCTTGACAAGATATACAGTGAAACCCCTCTCTAAGACCCCCCTCTCTAAGGACTACCCCGCCACAACGACCCTTTTTTTTTAAACGATGTGTTTCCTTATATAGTTGTCACCAGTGTAGCGACCACCCCGCTCTAACGTCTAAGGACCGACCTAAGAGCTTGTGCAACGACTTTGTCAGACAAAGCCAAGACTCTCAGTCAGCGTAACGCATCACTGACAAACCGGTTATAACCAGTTATAACCGTCTCGCGTAAGCAAAGGCACTAAACCGCTGAGAGGTGTGATGGTTGGGTGGGCTGAGTAAACATCACAAACCAATCATCGAGATCAAAGGCAGGTCCATTGTGATAGCTGGGGGGCCTTGTTAAAAGACACTGACCTTCTTCCCAGGGGTCATTGACCCAGTTTTAGCTACGAGAGGTGGTTCCCCTTTCATATCTGAGAGAGGAAACACTTCCTGCACCCGGGTCAGTGACCGAGTTTAACCTATGGGGAGTTTAACCTATGGCGCGGTCTCTTTGATGTCTTGAGAGGAAACTTGGCCAGGGTACTGAGATCTGAGGGTAGTACATGCACCAAAACTGGTGGACACCATCGACAATGTCAAACATGAAATCGAAGCAGTTTGCTTGAGGAAACGGTCGTCAGCAACTCAAACTTCTCTGTTTTCTTTTTTTAAGAAAATCTGAGGTGACTTTCTTTGTGGCCCCCTGACCCCGCCCCCTCCCTCTGTAAGGACAGATTTTTGTCAACATTTTCAAGGTCGCTAGAGAGGGGTTCCACTGTACCGACCGTTGCTGGACATCCCGCCCACACAGCGTCAGAACGATCAATGTTAACGAACTTGAAGCCTTTTTGTTGTTGGTTTCTTCAATTGTTCTTTTTTACTTCAGATAATTTGTTAGCTCGTTACTTTTGTTTGTTTGTTTGCTTTATTGTTTGATGGTTTCTTATATTCTCATACTTCGCAGCATGCGTAATGAACCTAATGTACCAAACACTACGATCCCTGGCTGACACGACTAGCTATAAAACAGGACATTGTCACAAAGATGTGAGTAAGGTCAGTTTGGAGATAAGTTGGGTTTTGTAAAGTCGTCGTGATTTTAACCTCCCTAAAGAATGGATTGTGATGCGTAGACAGGTTAGAAGCGATATCACGGGTTTCGTGTGATTCACTAGGAAATAGCCCTGGGTTAACAGTATTATGTTTACGAGTTTGAAAGATATGGCTGGTTTGAGACTGAGAGAGTCACAGCGAATCAAACTAAGCAACCAAGGAGGTTGGTTTTTGCTTGTCGTCTTGTTCTGGGAACAAGAACTCCTTCTTGAGACGGGTCTCTAAATGATTTATTATGTTGTATAATATTGAAGCTTGAATACATAGCTGGAATATAAATGTTAGTGTATGCAAAGTGCACTAAATTCTAGTGTGAAGTTTTTAAGAGGATTCTCGTTGAGATTGAATTACGTTTTTGTTGGGTAATTTCTTGAACATAAATGTTGTTACACATTTATGTTATGTTAAGATGTTGATACTATGTATGGTAGTGTCCTTAATGGATTAAGTGATCCATGGGTTAAGCATAGCTTGGATATTGATTGTGGACGGAATGACATACATGAAATGTCAGAAGTACGTGTGTAATGTTTAGTTTGGAATGTGAATGTTGAATGGAGAATGAGAGTGTGATCATTATTATCACGTTTTGGATTACGTTAGGTATTTAGTAAATATGGCCAAGAGGGAGATAAAGGGAAGAATTAACGAGAGAGGTGATACACGACTGTTTAGAAAGAAGAGATGGTTTAAGAGAATGTTATATTAAGACTTGGGTTAATTCTTTAGCACTTTCCATGACGGTGTCCGGGGGTTGGAACCCACACTGGAGAGTTCGTGACGATGTCAGGACAAGAAGTCACATCGGTGAAGGTGGATGGACGGTGGAGTCCCCATCAACACTTGACGTTGAGACGAACCGGTACTTTTCGCTAAGGGCGAAGTAGTGTTTCTCGGGGAGGAACGTGAGATATGGAAAACGGTATCTGCATGGATTACAGTGGCACAAGAGTGTGTAAAGGACGGCATGAAGTGAGAACTACGAACTCGTGAGTGTCTGTCAACATCCTCTCTTGTGGAATAACCTAATATTGAGATAGTATGGTTAAGAAAGATTGTTATACTATGTACTCACATGTATTGAGTGATTGCAATATCACTGTGTGAACTGTGCGTTCGTGAGTGGTGATTGGTATTGCTGTATTGATGTGAAGAATTGTATTGCTATTTGTGAGGAAATAATAAGTCTGTATCCTCCCAGATTCTGTGTGTGAAGTGTGTAGTGCGAAGAGTGAAAGAGTCAGTTTAACTAGATAGGGCAGAGCACGTAGTAATAGAAAATAACTTCTTTATTCGCATATTCCACTTCATGACAGACATAATGTACCAAACGCTACGATCCTTGGCTGATACGACTAGCAATAAAACAGGACCTACTGTACGAAATGCTACGATCCTTGGCTGATACGACTAGCTATAAAACAGGACCTACTGTACGAAATGCTACGATCCTTGGCTGATACGACTAGCAATAAAACAGGACCTACTGTACGAAATGCTACGATCCTTGGCTGATACGACTAGCTATAAAACAGGACCTACTGTACGAAATGCTACGATCCTTGGCTGATACGACTAGCTATAAAACAGGACCTAATGTACCAAACGCTACGATCCTTGGTTGATACGACTAGCTGTGACAAATGGATTTGTACATAGTTTAGTCTAAATTAATGTTTAACATTTTTTTAGCCATTTTATTAAATGTGTGCAGATTAGCTTACCATACTTTAAATCCGCATAGTATGGCCTGATAGAATTGACCAATGGAAGAAGAGATTTCAATCAGCATAGTATGGCATGTTTGGATTGACCAATGGGAGAGAAGATTACTAAATTGGAGAAACTGTAAGTAGCCATGTCTGTTGTATCAAGCAGAACATCATAAACTATCACTGGAGACGGGTGTGTCTGCCCAGGTCTCCACGGTTATGATCGGGTTCTCAAATAGCATTGAGGTCGACGGTATGGGACTCATGCCTGGATGAATCATGTTGGATTCATTGCTGTGAATACACAGGTATTTATTGAATTGTGTTTGTTCAGTAATCTTGACTTGTGAAATGACTTTGAGAATAATGTTGTGAATTGGATTAGAAGATGTGTGAGCTGTTGTCAGCCATTTTGGAAAGGAATGCTTGTATTTTCCTTTGTAATGGAATATTTGGTAAATGAGCTGAAATGATATTGTAATAGCATAGGCTAGTTGACGGATGAATGTGATATTATTGAGTAAGAGTGGAATTAATATTTTGTGGAGAAGTTTGACTAAAAACTGAGTGGTTGAGACTTATGATAGTATAAACTTTTTACACAGCACCCAGGTGGGAGCGAGGGTGTACTCCACTGCGGGAAAGACGGAAGAAGATGAACATCCCCTCCTTGTCGCCACTACCTAAAAGGTCGTCGGATGCAACGGCACAAGGTTGTAATGCAGCGCAGGAATTCTTGGATCCGGTGGAATCCCACCCCATATCACCATGGTCATAATCTTTCATTGGTGTGATATGGATCAAGTAAATGAACCCGCTGAACCCGCTGAACTGTGAGTAACCACTGAACTGTGAGTAACCACTGAATTGTGAGTAACAAGTGAATTGTGTGTAACAAGTGAATTGTACGTAACAAGTGAATTGTGCGTAACAAGTGAATTGTGCGTAACAAGTGAACTGTGAGTAACAAGTGAACTGTGAGTAACAATTGAGCTGTGAGTAACAAGTGACGACGTCATCGAGGGACAGATATTCCTCCACATAACTACGCAACTTATTATTATATTTCAGTGAATTTAAGTGACTGTTGATTGTGTGTGAATTGCCATACATGTATTTTGTATGAATGAAATATAGGTACAAGGGGAAAGGGCAATAACTTGTTTAAGTCTTTGTGCCTAGTTTGAGTGCTGTGTGTGTGTGAAATGGAGTGATTTAGTAAACAGAGTTAGGACATGCATTTCTGATAGAATAGTTATTTACACACAGACACTTTCAGAAAAAACCCTTCGTAACACTAGCTATAAAACAGGACCTAATGTACCAAACGCTACGATCCTTGGCTGATACGACTAGCTATAAAACAGGACCTAATGTACCAAACGCAACGATCCTTGGATGATACAGTTGTCGAGTTCGCTATGACAACAAACAAGCAAACAATCAAACAAACAAACAAACAAACAAACACATACCGATGCAGTTTTTTCAACCCCGCGGAGAAGGGGATGTAGGGTTAGGGATGGCGATGTGACAACACACAAACAAACAAACAAACAAACAAACAAACACTTACCGATGCAGTTTCTCAGCCCCGCGGAGAAGGGGATGTAGGCATAGGGATGGCGCTTCGCTGCATTCTCGGGCAGGAAGCGGTCCGGGTCGAAGCGCTCGGGGTCAGGGAACCAGCGAGCATCGCGATGGATTGCAGCTGTGAAAATCACCGCCGTGACACCCTTGGGAACAGTGAAGCCACCTGTAACACGGACGTTACATGGTTATCACCTGCAACACGGACTTTACCTGGTTATCACCTGTAACACGGACTTTACCTGGTTATCACCTGTAACCCAGACTTTACCTGGTCATCACCTGTAACGCAGACTATACTGGGTTACCACCTGTCATACTGCGTGTAGCCACCTGTAACACAGACTACACTGGGTTACTACCTGTCATACTGCATGAAGCTTAGAATAATGACATGTAGCTTATATTCTCCACTTTACCAAAAAATAACCATACATTTCCTGCGGCTCAAAGCAGAAGTGTTTTTTTTTCTGACAGATCGCAGGCGCCTGTGCCACAGTGAATCCCACTGATCTAAAAATAGAAGCGGCTGTGTCTCTTCCACAATGGTCTCTTCTCGTTTTGACTTGCAAAGATTCTTCTCATATGCCGTGTTAGTGGTATGTAGCTTATTAACCACATTACCAAATGATGAGTTAGTATAAAATTCGTAGCGGCAAACACAAAACACAAGTGTTATTCCGATAACGTACCAGCTAGACCAGCATTTCGCCATTTGGAAGTCGACTCTGTTATAGTAGACTACACTGAAATACGACTGCATCAGTTCAGTAAATGAATGGTTTCCGAATTATTATTTCAAGGCAACAACAATCGGAATCGAAAACGTGTAGGGTTAAGAACGTTCTTACCATGTATAAAACTTATTACCAGCCTGCCTCATGCGTGCAGACGAGCAATTTTTGTTTTTAAAATGAGACTGCAGTGCAGTGCATGGTTTGATTGCCATAGCCGCCTAGCAGACGACATAAACCCCGCAGCAAATTAACATGTTGGGCGAATGTGAACAAACAAACGATGGGGATATAATACGTGTAGAGTTCAGAGCATTCTTACCGTTCATATATAGTACCAGACTCCCCGATGAGTGACTCAGAAACAACACGAGAAACATACCACATTTACTTTGAAAATGTGCTAACCTTGGCCTTGGAGTCAATTCAAGGGGCAACACTCTACACAGTCAATCTGTCGAAGCTCGATGAAGGTTTCGAATCGCAAATAACTAAGAGCACAGTCCTTTCTCCGAGTTTACATGAGGTCTGTATGAAAGATCATCACTTTTTAGCTTAACGCTACTCTGGAATTTACCAACAGAAATCAGTTAAAACAAGAGTTTGCGTGTGACGAAAGCACGACACACCTGAGACAGCCCACACAAAAGTAGATCTGACACAAACCTGACCACACAGTTACGCCTATCCAAATGCGCGTAGCAAAATGTGCGTTTTGAATCTTCTTTTTTCTCTGGCGGTACTGACAATAACTTAAATAATAATAATAACAATAATAAAATGATGATATTTAAATGGCGCAAATCCTAAAATAGTTGTTAGCGCCTAACGAAATTCCAAATCCAATAATAATACCACTACATACCAATCTGTGTCTCCTCTGTCGTGGTGCGGCCAAAGTAAGGAACTGATGGGTACAGTCTCAAGGCCTCCTGGCGAGACAAGGGGGATAATCCATCACCAACATGCACCGGCGACACTTGCAGGCAGACACTCGGCCACAGTGACGGTGACACACACATAGATAGACAGCAGCGAATTCGCACACACAGAAAGTGGCACACAAACAGTGACACACACATAGATAGACAGCAGCGAATTAGCACCCACAGAAAGTGGCACACAGTGAAATAACACGCATACAGTGACACACACATAGATAGACAGCAGCGAATTCGCACACACACAGAAAATTGGACACAAACATCACCACAGCAGTGACATACCACACATACACTGACACACGCACACACAGACAGTGGAACTGAAATAACACACACACACACACACACACACACACACACACACACACACACACACACACACGACGTCAAAACAAACTTTAAATGTGCGTGGTTTTTTTTCCCTCTCATATGTGTGTATTAGTTATGGGCTTTCATTTAGTTGCCTAGAAATGACATGCATAACCCGTGCACGCGCTAGTACATGCATAAACCATCACGGATTATTGTTCGACCATCTGGGACTCTGCCAGTGCTTTTATTTTAAAACCACTGTATAGTCTTCACAGACGAGCACTGAAATCAATTCTATCATAACAATCCAGTCTCGTTTTAGACGATTATAAGAAACTTAAGATTTTGACCAAGAAAGATTTAAAGGCGTGCTCCTTCACAAAATCCTTTCCGGCCATGCACCACGTGCTTTCATTACAACATTTAAAGCCAAACCAAACCGAACATTCAATGTCCCCATTCCACGGATAGATCTCTTTAAATCAAGTTTAGCTTATTCTGGCAGCGTTTTGTGGAATTATCTCCCGGAATCAGTTCGAGTCCCAACGAGTCTCAATACTTTCAAAAAACACCTCTCATTACATTTCATGTCAAATTACAAAAAGTCACAGTGATGGAAGACTTTGTTCTGATTATTTTCATATTGATCATATCTGTCCATATATATGGCATCATTGTTTTATTAAACATGTTCTGGTAATTCTCAATTTTGATCATAACGTAAGAATTTGTGTATTGCCTGCAACGTGTATATAGTCCTGTGAATAGTTTGTCTGTTTTTTTATTTTTTTTATTTTTTTACTTTTATGTTTATCCTTTGTAATTGTTTTACGTTCAAGATTGGAGTAGTCCCTCTCTGGGCGCGGGCTGGTTGAAAAAAAGCTCGTTTATATTGCTTATGCCAAAACCTCGTAAAATTTGATTTGATATCATTGATTTGATTTGATAAACCGTGCACGTGCTAGTACATGCATAAACCGTGCACGCGCTAGTACATGCATAACACGTGCTCGCGCTAGTACATGCATAACCCGTGCTCGCGCTAGTACATGCATAAACCGTGCTCGCGCTAGTACATGCATAACCCGTGCTCGCGCTAGTACACACCTTGATGCAGCACTCCAAATACCTCAACTCCTTCAAGTCGTCCATGGAAGGCATACGGTCCATGTTCCCTGCACACACACACACACACACACACACGTTAGGGTCTGCGTACATATATTTACATTTATTCCCCCCTCTGCTTCTTTACCTCTGTAAACTTGTAGGGCTAGTTATTTTTCGATAAACACCCAGCAACCAAACAAATAACGAGCCAGCAACAGCCTGAATCCTCGATAGCGCAATGGGTTGCAGGGCCGGACTAGGTAAGTAGGGGAAGGGCTCCTAATATGGACCGGCTCCTAATATGGACCACCTCCTGTTCTGACAAAGTAACGGCGCTAGAGCGTTAAAAAAAGTTTTATTCGCTGTATTCACCCTCTCTGGATAACTTGCACATGTCAAAACAGTTGCAGAAACACAAATATCAAAACCGTTAGGCTTTTTCTCTTTGTTTCACTTCTGGCAGCGTTCACTCTAAATTTGCTGCATAAAACGGACTCGTTTCTTACCACAGCCAAAGCTTTTATCAAACAAAAATTGCTTTATATGACAGTTAAGACCGTATTTGTTACACTTTAGCTGTGTTGACCCCGATTTTCTACTGCAAATAAAAAATAATAGCAAAATCTCAAAGTATGTGCGAGTCCCCTAATATGGACCACCTTCAACAAATCGAAGAAAATGAAAGCTAAATGCTATTTTCATTAATTTATTAGGAAGCTTGCTGGAAATAACCTATAACTAGCCCTCGAGATTTAAAAAAAATATAACAAAAAGTCTTCTTTTCGTGGAAGTTGATAATTTCACTTATTTTCACTCTGTTTTTGATAAGCTTCTTTAGTTTCCTGGTGTGCTTCAAATAATGCTCTCATCAACCCGAAACAGATAAATCTAAAGCATATTTTAATTAGTCTGACTTGTACACTAAGTTGTCTCATGTTATTTTGAAGTATAAAGGGCTTTTTACAGTGATTCGTGATTTTTTCTGTATTTAATTTTTGCTGAATGTCTATCAAAGCTTTTTCACTCTAATTAGGCCTAACGGTTAACCTAAGAGAGAAGGACTACCAAACACAAAATGAAACTTCTTCGCAAGAAAACAAGCTAGTTATCAGCATGAAACAAAAAGTTGTCCATATTAGGAGCCCTTCCCCTACTGGGGGGGGGGGGGGGGTTACAGATGGGGGTCCAGTGGGTGCGTGTTGCAAGGGGGCGAAGCTGAACGTTTTTTGATGTTTCTGGAGGGACAGGAAGCCTCTCCTTGAACACAAAAGGTAAATTCGACAGCAAGCTGTATAGGCAATGAAGAAGAATTGAGATTGTAAGGACTCATACTTTTCATCAGTGTGAGAGGTGCGATTTCTCCTCGGATTTCATGATGATCCAGATGCACCCCCCCCCCTCCCCCCCCCCCCCCCCACACAAAAAAATGCGTTTGGGAGGTACATGCTCAAGCCAGGGGGGGGGGGGAGGGGGGGTGCGCAACCCCCCCCCCCCCCCCCAGTCCAGCCCTGGGTTGAGAAGCTGTTCTGTGTCGGTACTACTTTTGCGACTAAAAAGTTACGAACGCTCTAATGTACGAAGTATACATCTCTCAAGCAAACAATTAATACAAACATACCGCATTTAAATTATCAACTACAGGCTTGAACACATGCATGAATCCCCATATATGTCACGGTAGAACCAGCGATCTGGTAGGATCGGCTATCGTACCGGTACAATTGCCGATCGGACTTTGTCCCGGTACAACTGCCGATCAATGTTTTTACAATGAAAATCGGGTGTTCTACCAAAATAAGCTGGTAGAAACTCGGATCGGCAGTTGTACCGGGACAAAGTCCGATCGGCAATTGTACCGGTACGATAGCCGATCCTAACAGTACAACTGCCGATCGGACTTTGTCCCGGTACAACTGTCGATCAATGTTTCATTTGTACCGGTACGATAGTCGATCCTACCAGATCGCTGGTTCTACCGTCACATATGTGAAGTGGAACTATTATGATGGTATTATGGATATGAATCTTGAGTAAGGATACAAAATTAGAAAGATGAGTTATTTTGACCAAGTGGTACTTAGAGGGGCATTCAGTCAAATTTCACCATTTGCAACAAAATCTAAATCCTTTATTATCCCAATATAAAAGCATTCCCATTATCATTTAAAATTAAAATCCATAACCTATGATGACGTATTCGTGCAAGTGGTCGATTGTGGATGACACTTTGTTGAACAAGGAAGGCCTGCTCGCTTGCATTTGCATTTCCTGTTGTGACACTTTCCTCTGCATGAGCAAGCTGAACTTCCCTTTGCTGTCCAGTGTGTGACAATTCGTGATGCTTTGATGACGCTTATTTCGCTCAGTGATTCAACATCGACGTTTTGAAGCTGGCTGAAGTGGACATTTCGCAAATCCACCATATCGACCGCTTTGAATTTGTTCTTCAGAAGACCTCCGTTTGTGTACACCTTGTAGAAAGTTTCAGAGCCACGTTGTTCCACACTCAAAATTTTGCATGGCAAAAGCCGGGCACCGGTGTTTTATGCGATCTACTTCATGAATTCGAATGCCAACAGTGTCACCAACGTTGAAACTCTTTTCTAAGTGAGCCTCCTTTGCATCGAAGTTTACTTGTTGTTTGTTAGCAGCCTTCAAATAGTTACATGTTGCAATCTTCCTCACTTTGGCATGGGGTGTGTCATCGCTCTCCGTTGGCAAAATGTTTTCCTTTTCCCAGAGTGTGAACGCTCCTTCTGAAAGTGGCTCCTCAAAAGGGTTGTTGACAAGTGGAGTGAAAGCAGGCTTTGCAACATGAATGAGCTGAATGACGCTTTGCTTTGTTCTATCAACTCTCTGTCCATGAACTGTGTTGTGGACCAAAGATTTCTATACCTCGAGCGACAACGCGTTCTTCGTGGAGAAGATTGAACTCTTTTCCCCGTTTTCTTCTGAGAGACTTGTCATGATCTTTCGTATCATTTTCACTTGTCGTCGTGCTGCGAACATCTGTTACAGACAATGCCTCTTCGGCATTTTCTGACGTTTCCAGCGTTTCTTCAAGAACAACATCCTGTTGAACATCTTCCCAGATCTCTGAACCTGGAGGAAGGAATGTGACCGGTGCTTCATCAGTTACATCACTTGTTGTAGCTCGTACATCAGCCGTTGACGTTTCTGGCGTGTTTAAATCAAGAAGTTCATGAGCATCCTCTTCCATAATCTCCAAATCATGCGAAGGCACAGTAGCACGTGGAGCGTCTTCTGTGTCTGTGCCTTGAATGTCCGCTTGTGGTCCATCAAACATATCTGGCACATCTTCTTCGTCGATTATACCTTGCTGTGCTAGAATTTCCAACACAGCGCAGTGGGTCCTTGGTGGTTGACCGTACACGACTTCAAACGGCGATTTCCCGGTTGTTTCGCTGATGGACGTGTTAATCGCGTAGACGATGTGTGGAAGACCTGCGACCCACCCTTTCTCCTCGTTGGCCTCGAGCCACTTCCCCAGCTTGACGGTGAGGTCGCCGTTACCTCTTTCAACACAACCTTGTGATTGTGGATGTCTCGGTCGTCCATTTATGATGGTCATCCCACGCCATAAAGATGCCAGTTCCTTGATCACGCCAGCCACAAACTCTTTACCGTTATCGGACTGCAATACTCTTGGAGCGCCAAACAAGCTGAAAGTGGTCATCAAACACTCTGCGACACCAGCCGCTCGTTTCGACTTCAATGGGAAGGCCCAGCTGAATTTGGAAAAGTGGTCTCTCAAGTGTAGGATCCAAAGGTAATCGCCATCAGGAACACTGGTGAAATCGATCAGATCCAACTGCATTCTCGTCATGAATCCAAGAGAGATGATTGGCTTTCCCGCTGGTGGTTTTTTGATGGAGATTCTTGTAGCGCATTCCCTGCATGTGCCGATAAAGAGTAGAACTAGACCATGCTTAATCCAGGCATAGTTTGCGCTCACCTCCGCCCACGTTTTGGTTCTTCCGGAGTGTCCAACTCGGATGTGGCACCTGAAAAAAAACACGGGAATGTGTGTGAGAGAGAGAGAGAGAGAGAGACAGAGAGAGAGAGAGAGACAGAGAGAGAGAGACAGCGAGAGAGAGACAGAGACAGAGAGACAGAGAGAGACAGAGACAGAGAGAGACAGAGAGAGAGAGAGAGAGAGAGAGACAGAGAGAGAGAGAGAAGGAGAGAGAGAGAGACACACACACACACACACACACACACACACACACACACACACACACACACACACACACACAGACTAACCGTTTAATGGTGTCGTAGAGGTCTTCTTTGCAGACCACTGGACGAGAATTCCTCAAGCAGTACAACACGCTCTGGCTGCCGATTTTATGGAGTTTAAAAGTCTTATGGCACCATGCTTTGAAATGGCCACCAAGTTCACAGCGCTCACCCTTCTCCAAACTAAGAGCTGAGAGAATTTTCTGGTACTTTGCTTGGTCAATACTAAATGTAAGGCGGTTCTTTTCAGATAACCGCGCAACATATTCGTCATACAGTTCGTAAAACTTCCTCTTCTGTTCCTCTTCCATCGTTGTCATTTGCAGAAGTGAAAAGTCAAGTATGCGCTTCCTTTTGACAGTGACAAGACATTTTAGCTCGTCGTGAACTATTCTCATACGCTGAACGGCTGAACATTTGTTGACAGTGACAAGACATTTTAGCTCGTCGTGAACTATTCTCATACGCTGAACGGCTGAACATTTGTTGAAACATTGATCGACAGTTGTACCGGGACAAAGTCCGATCGGCAGTTGTACTGGCAGGATCGGCTATCATACCGGTACAATTGCCGATCGGACTTTGTCCCGGTACAACTGTCGATCAATGTTTTTACAGTGAAAATCGGGTGTTCTACCAAAATAAGCTGGTAGAAACTCGGATCGGCAGTTGTACCGGGACAAAGTCCGATCGGCAATTGTACCGGTACGATAGCCGATCCTACCAGATCGCTGGTTCTACCGTGACATATACAATCCATGACTGAGTTCGGTTGTTTTCTGAATCTAGATCTGCCGTGCACAAACGTTCAACACAAGCAAATTCCCAAGGCAAGTAACTCTCATACTTTGTCCAGCGACAAGAGTAGTTCCCCTTCCGAATTTCTTTTCAGTCAGTTTCTTCGACAACAGACTGCAATCCGACGGTCAGTTATCAACAATATTTCATTTCATAAACAGATCACACGCAACCAAATGCACACATCTCATCAATTTAAAAAACATAAAGCGGTTTCATTCACTATTTTCCCCAGAAAACTGAACTTCATACAGTTTTTAACGTTGGAACACGGGTGCAAAAGTTCGTCTGCTAGTCCCATTTGACGAAAGAACATTATCCTGAGCGATACCAAAACATGAACAGAACAGAACACACAATATCTGCCTTTACCGCCACAGCAGAATAACAACATATCTGTGTACTTGATTTTTGTCCAAAACAGGGAAACTGACAAGAAGTGTTAACAGAATGGAATGATTTACACGGAACTATACAACCGCGCATTAATCGATCGCCTGCGCAGGTTGACAGGTTGAGTGATTAGGATTCGATCAAACTTCGCACAAAAACTCTTGTTTTCTTTGAATAACTGAAGAAAGGAGGAATAAAGAGGTTACACACCTCGTCTGGAACTGGAACTGAGACCATTATTTTTAATAATCACTGAGACTCGGCATGTAACCTCTACGTAATGATTTATATAGCTTGCATGCATTTGTGCTTAAATAAATCTTAGTTGCAAATATATTTCGTGTAAGTAATAAAGTATGAGACGGGAGGTTTCGTTGGACGGAGATGACACTTCTTGTGCACGTGTAACTTTCTATACGGGGGGTTTCGTTGAATGGAGATGACGGTTCTTGTTCACGTGTAACTTTCTGTACGGGAGGTTTCGTTGGATGGAGATGACGGTTCCGCTTGTTCACATGTAACTTTCTATACGGGAGGTTTCATTGGATAGAGATGACGGTTCTTGTTCACAACTTACTATACGGGGGGTTTCGTTGGATGGAGATGACGGTACCGTTCTTGTTCACGTGTAACTTTCTATACGGGGGGTTTCGTTGGATGGAGATGACGGTTCTTGTTCACGTGTAACGTTCAATA
The DNA here is from genome assembly GCF_037325665.1 of Littorina saxatilis. Classification (NCBI taxonomy): domain Eukaryota; kingdom Metazoa; phylum Mollusca; class Gastropoda; order Littorinimorpha; family Littorinidae; genus Littorina; species Littorina saxatilis. The sequence continues at coordinate 7,053,247 of NC_090246.1, read as the reverse complement.
CGGGAAGTTTCGTTGGATGGAGATGACGGTTCTTGTTCACGTGTAACTTTCTATACGGGGGGTTTCGTTGGATGGAGATGACGGTTCTTGTTCACGTGTAACTTTCAAAACGTGGATGTACTCTTCTTGCAACTGTTGGCCCTTGTGGAAGTCGAGTTACGGGCCTTGGTATAAAAAGTATGCTCGTTAAACAGTTTCGTAGAAGGTTGAATTCAATTAAAAAACAACGCAACTTATGGATCGTATTTGGATTTGCATGTTCGAGCGTGCAAGTGTTAGTCTAAATGCATTATTTCTGTTTTGTCCGAACCAGAGATGCATATGCACAGATGAACGTTCTGAATTTTCAATCGCTGGGTGAATAAATCTGGTTTTAAGGTGAATGCAATAAATACACTCAGCTTCTAGTTACAGATGGAAAGAAGGGGTGTGGTAGAATAATGCAATGAATACACACAGCTTCTAGTTACAGATGGAAAGAAGGGGTGTGGTAGAATAATGCAATGAATACACACATCTTCTAGTTACAGATGGAAAGAAGGAGTGTGGTAGAATAATGCAATGAATACACTCAGCTTCTAGTTACAGATGGAAAGAAGGGGTGTGGTACAATAATGCAATGAATACACTCAGCTTCTTGTTACAGATGGAAAGAAGGGGTGTGGTACAATAATGCAATGAATACACACAGCTTCTAGTTACAGATGGAAAGAAGGAGTGTGGTAGAATAATGCAATGAATACACTCAGCTTCTAGTTACAGATGGAAAGAAGGGGTGTGGTAGAATAATGCAATGAATACACTCAGCTTCTGGTTACAGATGGAAAGAAGGGGTGTGGTAGAATAATGCAATAAATACACTCAGCTTCTTGTTACAGATGGAAAGAAGGAGTGTGGTAGAATAATGCAATGAATACACTCAGCTTCTTGTTACCCCCCGCGGGTTAGAGGTAAGAATTTACCCGATGCTCCCCAGCATGTCGTAAGAGGCGACTAACGGATTCTGTTTCTCCTTTTACCCTTGTTAAGTGTTTCTTGTATAGAATATAGTCAATGTTGGTAAAGATTTTAGTCAAGCAGTATGTAAGAAATGTTAAGTCCTTTGTACTGGAAACTTGCATTCTCCCAGTAAGGTCATATATTGTACTACGTTGCAAGCCCCTGGAGCAATTTTTTGATTAGTGCTTTTGTGAACAAGAAACAATTAACAAGTGGCTCTATCCCATCCCCCCCCCCCCCCCCTTTCCCCGTCGCGATATAACATTGAACGGTTGAAAACGACGTTAAACACCAAATAAAGAAATAAAGAAAGTTACAGATGGAAAGAAGGGGTGTGGTACAATAATGCAATGAATACACACAGCTTCTAGTTACAGATGGAAAGAAGGAGTGTGGTAGAATAATGCAATGAATACACTCAGCTTCTAGTTACAGATGGAAAGAAGGGGTGTGGTAGAATAATGCAATGAATACACTCAGCTTCTGGTTACAGATGGAAAGAAGGGGTGTGGTACAATAATGCAATGAATACACTCAGCTTCTTGTTACAGATGGAAAGAAGGAGTGTGGTAGAATAATGCAATGAATACACTCAGCTTCTTGTTACAGATGGAAAGAAGGAGTGTGGTAGAATAATGCAATGAATACACTCAGCTTCTTGTTACAGATGGAAAGAAGGGGTGTGGTAGAATAATGCAATGAATACACTCAGCTTCTTGTTACAGATGGAAAGAAGGGGTGTGATAGAATAATGCAATGAATACACTCAGCTTCTAGTTACAAATGGAAAGAAGGGGTGTGGTAGAATAATGCAATGAATACACACCGCTTCTTGTTACAGATGGAAAGAAGGGGTGTGGTAGAATAATGCAATGAATACACACAGCTTCTTGTTACAGATGGAAAGAAGGGGTGTGATAGAATAATGCAATGAATACACACAGCTTCTTGTTACAGATGGAAAGAAGGGGTGTGGTAGAATAATGCAATGAATACACACAGCTTCTAGTTACAGATGGAAAGAAGGGCTGTGGTAGAATAATGCAATGAATACACACAGCTTAATTCTTGTCACAGATGGAAAGAAGGGGTGTGGTAGAATAATGCAATGAATACACACAGCTTCTTGTTACAGATGGAAAGAAGGGGTGTGGTAGAATAATGCAATGAATACACACAGCTTCTTGTTACAGATGGAAAGAAGGGGTGTGGTAGAATAATGCAATGAATACACACAGCTTCTTGTTACAGATGGAAAGAAGGGGTGTGGTAGAATAATGCAATGAATACACACAGCTTCTAGTTACAGATGGAAAGAAGGGGTGTGGTAGAATAATGCAATGAATACACACAGCTTCTTGTTACAGATGGAAAGAAGGGGTGTGGTAGAATAATGCAATGAATACACACAGCTTCTTGTTACAGATGGAAAGAAGGGGTGTGGTAGAATAATGCAATGAATACACACAGCTTCTAGTTACAGATGGAAAGAAGGGGTGTGGTAGAATAATGCAATGAATACACACCGCTTCTAGTTACAGATGGAAAGAAGTAGTGTGGTAGAATAATGCAATGAATACACTCAGCTTCTAGTTACAGATGGAAAGAAGGGGTGTGGTAGAATAATGCAATGAATACACACAGCTTCTTGTTACAGATGAAAAGAAGGAGTGTGGTAGAATAATGCAATGAATACACTCAGCTTCTTGTTACAGATGGAAAGAAGGAGTGTGGTAGAATAATGCAATGAATACACTCAGCGTCTTGTTACAGATGGAAAGAAGGGGTGTGGTAGAATAATGCAATGAATACACTCAGCTTCTTGTTACAGATGGAAAGAAGGAGTGTGGTAGAATAATGCAATGAATACACACAGCTTCTTGTTACAGATTAAAAGAAGGGGTGTGGTAGAATAGTTTAGTACACCCTTTGACTGCAATTTATTTTCCTTATATAGTCAAACGCGTCTTTATTAATTTCCATATAAGGTAAAAGGTGGCATAAAGCTTTGGAAAAAAACCAGAAAACCATTGTGTAAATATCTGAGCATGATCTTTGGAGAGCTAAACCATTGTGTAAATATCTTAGCATGATCTTTGGAGAGCTAAACCATTGTGTAAATATCTGAGCATGATCTTTGGAGAGCTAAACCATTGTGTAAATATCTGAGCATGTGCATTTCTTGTCAAAATTCATTTTACGTTCAATGTTTAGCTGCGCAGGAATCTCCGATTACCAACGTGCGGAAACAAAAATGAACCCCAAACAAAAGGAGTTTTTACACCGATTCGAACCCAAATATCCAGCCCCACCACATGAGAATGATCCCACGTACACAATCAGTATTCGTTGTCATTGTCTTGGAGAAATAAGAAAATACTACATGGCTTGCTGTGTCCAACCAGATTTACACGAGTTGTATTTTTAAATATTGAACTGCGAGTGAAAGCGAGCTGTTCACTATTTGAAAAAGCAACGAGTGTGAATCTGGTACGACACAGCAAGCCATGTAGTATTCTGTTTATCCTACATACTGTACTTCCGTGTATTTTACTAAAAATGTCTGTTTTGGAACCTCGATCACTTCTGAAGCCTCGTGCAATCTATTACGTCAAAGTAAAGAAACGTCACTCTGAAAGTGTGGCGTGACGGCGACGTGTTAGTTCTAACAATTCATTGAGGGTAATTAGCGAGTGCATTTTTTTTCTATAATGACGTTTGTCTCGGTGACTTTGGCATCATAAGCAGTGGAAAAACAGACTTGCTTGACATGACCTCATTTACATGATATACACACGTGTGATTTGAACGATTATTATCTTACGAGTGTCTCTCTCACGTATGTAGGATAAATCCATGTAGGATTCTCTATATTTCTTACATTATGCCCGTTTGCAACTGAAATACACACCGAAAAACCTTGAATGCTAAAATTCTTTCGTCTGCATCGAAAGAATTGCCCACTGTTGCCTAGTTTCTGTACTTCTGTCGTGAGAACAGGCTGACAGCGACGAGTTAAGATTTTGCACAATGAGGAACATTCCTCACTTGACACTTATACCCCAGATGTGACAGTCAGCGAAATAGACTGAATCTTCGCGGAACACAACTCGCTTTGTCACTAAAGAGAGCGACCTTGACACTGGTGAAGTCAAAAGTTCGAGAGAAAAAAATTGCTTTTTACATAGAGGGGGAAATCGAGACGAGGGTCGTGGTGTATGTGTGTGTGTGTGTGTGTGTGTGTGTGAGTGTGTGTGTGTGTGTGTGAGTGTGTGTGTTGTGTCTGTGTGTGTCTGTGTGTGTCTGTGCGTGTGTAGAGCGATTCAGAGTAAACTACTGGACCGATCTTTATGAAATTTGACATGAGAGTTCCTGGGTATGATATCCCCGGACGTTTTTCATTTTTTTTGATAAATGTCTTTTATGACGTCATATCCGGCTTTTTGTAAAAGTTGAGGCGGCACTGTCACACCCTCAATTTTCAATCAAATTGATTGAAATTTTGGCCAAGCAATCTTCGACGAAGGCCGGACTTCGGTATTGCATTTCAGCATGGAGGCTTACAAATTAATTAATGACTTTGGTAATTAAAAATCTGAAAATTGTAATTAAAATTATTTTTTTATAAAACGATCCAAAATTACTTTTATTTTATTCTTCATCATGTTCTGATTATAAAAACATATAAATATGTTATATTCGGATTAAAAACAAGCTCTGAAAATTAAAAATATAAAAATTATGATTAAAATTAAATTTCCGAAATCGTTTTAAAAACTATTTCATCTTATTCCTTGTCGGTTCCTGATTCCAAAAACATATAGATATGATATGTTTGGATTAAAAACACGCTCAGAAAGTTAAAACGAAGAGAGGTACAGTAAAGCGTGCTATGAAGCACAGCGCAACCGCTACCGCGCCAAACAGGCTCGTCACTTTCACTGCCTTTTGCACTAGCGGCGGACTACGTTCAGTTTCATTCTGTGAGTTCCACAGCTTGACTAAATGTAGTAATTTCGCCTTACGCGACTTGTTTTTTACTATCAAAATACGTCATGTTCGAGTGATGTACTGTTTGTTCAGATTGTTTTGATGTGAACCAAAAAGTGGTTTATGCACAAATATTGCTATTCTGATCGTGTGAGAATTCGGGGGTTGTTATTGGATAGACTCACACAGCCCTATTCCGATCATTGGGCCATATATCACGGGTTGATATTGATGTTATTATTATAATGTATTATTATTGTTTTAGGTGTGTAAATGTGTGTACGTTGAAGGCAAACCTGACGCAGACAAATTCTCTTGGCCATCGCGTAGTACAATCGTAGCTGAGTAAGCGTTATTTCGCAGGGTAAGCAATAAGTAGCGGGCAGTAATTAGTGCACAGTCGCGTGTGTATAGTAGGGAATTTCCTAATACGCTATAGCCGTATGATACCTGGCGATAGCTGCCACGATGCTGGACCCTGTGACGTCAGTCTCCAAAAATGGGAAGACGGCACAGGGCCCAAGCTTACTTAATCTAGGGAGATAGGGAAGACAAAACGGACGGACTGCAGAGATTTCTTGGGGGAAGGAGCTATAGACCAGACCAGAGGAAATAGAGCTAGGGAATAGAGTATAGGAGTGTTGACCGGCAGAAAAGAACAAGTTACTACTTAGAATAAGTTAGTATAGAAACCAGGGATAGCTAGGATACGACAGTTGAACTTGAATACAGTGCCAACAGAACAGTCTGCATCAGGTAAGCAAGTACGCACGTTGTTTCCCCTTTTGTGTCAAGTTGTACCCTAAATAAAAAGAAGAAGTTGTTGCTCTTGGTTTCGTTTGCATTCTTAAGATTGTTCGTACCTTGTTCTTTGTCTCCATTATAAAGATCTGTCTGTCCTCTCCTCATAAAGCCAAGCGAGTAAAAGTAATTATGGACATCTTTAATAAACATCTTTAAAGACCAGGTCGCCAATTCGACCCCGCGATACATATTCCGCAGGAAGTCTGCGAATATGCTTTTATATTCGCAATAACAAAGACGCGTGTTTCCGGTTGTATGAAGCACGCATACCTGGCCAGGTTTGCTTCTTCGAATGATGACAGACGATGCAATTTGCTTTTTATATTTAGTCAAAACTTAACATAGAGGGGGAATCGAGACGAGGGTCGTGGTGTATGTGTGTCTGTCTTTGTGTGTGTGTAGAGCGATTCAGAGTAAACTACTGGACCGATATTTATGAAATGTTACATGAGAGTTCCTGGGTATGATATCCCCAGACGTATTTTTCCTTTTTTGAATAAATGTCTTTGATGACGTCATATCCGGCTTTTTGTAAAAGTTGAAGCGGCACTGTCACATCCTCATTTTTCAATCAAATTGATTCAAATTTTGGCCAAGCAATCTTCGACGAAGGCCGGACTTTGGTATTGCATTTCAGTTTGGAGGCTTAAAAATGAATTCATGACTTTGGTCATTAAAAACCTGAAAATTGTTATACACATTTTTGTTTTTATCAAACGATCTAAAATTACGTTCATCTTATTCTTCATCATTTTCTGATTCCAAAAACATATAAATATGTTATATTCGATTTAAAAACAATCTCTCAAAATTAAATATATAAAAATTATGATTAAGATAAAATTTCCGAAATCGATTTAAAAACAATTTTATCTTATTCCTTGTCGGTTCCTGATTCCAAAAACATATAGATATATGTTTGGATTAAAAACACGCTCAGAAAGTTAAAACGAAGAGAGGTATACAGAAAAGCGTGCTATGCAGCACAACGCAACCACTACCACGCTAAACAGGCTCGTCAATTTCACTGCCTTTTGCACGAGCGGCGGACTACGGACATTGTCAAAAAATGCAGTGCGTTCAGTTTTATTCTGTGAGTTCCACAGCTTGACTAAATGTAGTAATTTCGCCTTACGCGACTTGTTTCTTTTTCTCACCGTACATGAAATACATTCCGTGTAAAATCCAGTTCTTTAACAGGCAACAAACCTTGCAAAATTCAAGTAAGCTTGGCTGCATTCTACCTGACGGTCTGTCCAATGTTTAGCATGTAACCAGAAAACTCTCCTTTCCCTAGATGCAACGTCCATTGTATGCAATTTTTAAATGAAGTTACCGGTCTAAAACATTAAACATCCGGTTATCTCGTATCTTTTTTGTGATACATGTCCGTGGATTCTTCAATGTTCGGTGATTTCCGTGGATATATGCGCAAAGGGATATGCGCACTAAACCGTCGTCTGCAATAGGCAACATGGACCATTCTGGTAGTTGTTGCTGACAAAAACATGTTTTCAACACAGAATAGGATGTCAGAATAGCAATATAAACGCTATTGTGTTTTTAGAGTAGCAAAAGGGTCCGATATTTAGACTCGAACAAGTGTAATGCGACTCGTCGGTTAGATAAAATAGAAGCTGAGAAATATGCAGTGGAATGATCGGACTACTTTCAAGTGCGACCGTACCAAAAGTTCATATAGTGAAAACACTTCCTGATGCCCTGTATGGGATGTAAATAGACGTAGCATTAAGTCCAAAAACATCAACACACGCCTAACCACAAATAGAGTGTACTAAAGGAATTACGAAATGGTCTATTGTGACTCACGTTCGGAATCCCTCGCGAATTTCTTTGTTCAGTGGGGTACATGAGGGGGTCTCGGCAAGCATTGACACCCGTAAGTGCCTCACTGAACAAACAACGTTTCTTGGGATTTCCAACGGGAGTTAAAATAGAACATTGTGTAATATATATGTGTTGTGTATCATGATGTGTTTATATTACCGAAATCATGATCTAGTGGAAAGGCGTCCGCCCCGTGATCGGGAGGTCGTGGGTTCGAACCCCGGCCGGGTCATACCTAAGACTTTAAAATTGGCAATCTAGTGGCTGCTCCGCCTGGCGTCTGGTATTATGGGGTTAGTGCTAGGACTGGTTGGTCCGGTGTCAGAATAATGTGACTGGGTGAGACATGAAGCCTGTGCTGCGACTTCTGTCTTGTGTGTGGCGCACGTTATATGTCAAAGCAGCACCGCCCTGATATGGCCCTTCGTGGTCGGCTGGGCGTTAAGCAAACAAACAAACAAACAAAATGATCTAGCTTTTTCTGCACCCAGCTGTCAGCAATAATGTATTGTGTATAACGATGTGTTTATCTTAATGTAGGGGAGACCGGGGCTAGTCCGCCTACTTTTATGTTTTTGGTAGCATAACTGGCGAGTTTGATGAACTAGAAGACTGATTTTTTTATTTTACATCAAGACAAATGTGTAGCTGATATCAATGTGCAGACAGTTTTTATGTGCGCATGAACATTTGTTGTACATACTGCTTTAAGTAGACCTACCCTAACGTAGGCGAACTTGCCCCCAAGTCGGGGTAAGTCCACCTACAGGGTGGGGCAAGTCCGCCGCTCTCATCCCATAGTATGTACAAGACTAGTAGTGGGCAAGCTTTAGTGGGAAAGCTTTTTTAATTCCCTTCAATATTTAGGTTCAAAAATGCCAATGACAAAATACGAAAGAATGTAACACAAAATTACGTTAGGGGAGACCGGGGCTAGTCCGCCTACTTTTATGCTTTTGGTAGCATAACTGGCGAGGAGACCGGGGCTAGTCAGTCTACTTTTATGCTTTTGGTAGCATAACTGGCGAGTTTGATGAACTAGAAGACTGATTTTTTTTATTTTACATCAAGACAAATGTGTAGCTGATATCAATGTGCAGACAGTTTTTATGTGCGCATGAACATTTGTTGTACATACTGCTCACGGCGAACATGCCCCATGACAAATAGGCGGACTTGCCCCTGCACGGGCAGGCAACTCTAGTGCCAGATAGCGAGCACAACATGGGAAGGAAGAAGCAAAACTTTCGTCAGAACTCGACCTTAATTAACGCACTTTCACTCGACACCAAGACGAAGTATTTGTTCTCAGAGGTAATGCATCAAAACCTAAGTCAACTCCTATGCATTCATGTTACAAAAATGAAGAAAAACACTTTTTGTGATCTGTACTCACGATATATGGGCGCGCAACCTCTGAACTTCTGCAGGATATGGCGGGAAGAAGGGACACCACTCTCACATGGTGTGAATGACTAAAAGGTGGCAAACGTAAGAATAAACAGACAAAGACGGATGTGCCCCGGGGGCGGACTAGCCCCGGTCTCCCCTACACATAACTGTCAGCAATAATGTATTGTGTATAACGATGTGTTTATTTTACCGAACACATACCTGTCAGCAATAATGTATGGTGCATAACGATGTGTTTATTTTACCGAACACATAACTGTCAGCAATAATGTATTGTGTATAACGATGTGTTTATCTTACCGAACACATAACTTTCAGCAATAATATATTGTGTATAACGATGTGTTTATCTTAATGTAGCCTACACATACCTGTCAGCAATAATGTATTCTATATAACGATGTGTTTATCTTACCGAACACATACCTGTCAGCAATAATGTATGGTGTATAACGATGTGTTTATTTTACCGAACACATAACTGTCAGCAATAATGTATTGTGTATAACGATGTGTTTATCTTACCGAACACATACCTGTCAGCAATAATGTATTGTGTATAACGATGTGTTTATCTTACTGAACACATACCTGTCAGCAATAATGTATTCTGTATAACGATGTGTTTATCTTACCGAACACATACCTGTCAGCAATAATGTATGGTGTATAACGATGTGTTTATCTTACCGAACACATAACTGTCAGCAATAATGTATTGTGTATAACGATGTGTTTATCTTACCGAACACATAACTGTCAGCAATAATGTATTGTGTATAACGATGTGTTTATCTTACCGAACACATAACTGTCAGCAATAATGTATGGTGTATAACGATGTGTTTATCTTACCGAACACATAACTGTCAGCAATAATGTATGGTGTATAACGATGTGTTTATCTTACCGAACACATACCTGTCAGCAATAATGTATTGTGTATAACGATGTGTTTATCTTAATGTACACATAACTGTCAGCAATAATGTATTGTGTATAACGATGTGTTTATCTTACCGAACACATAACTGTCAGCAATAATGTATGGTGTATAACGATGTGTTTATCTTACCGAACACATACCTGTCAGCAATAATGTATTGTGTATAACGATGTGTTTATCTTACCGAACACATACCTGTCAGCAATAATGTATTGTGTATAACGATGTGTTTATCTTACCGAACACATACCTGTCAGCAATAATGTATTGTGTATAACGATGTGTTTATCTTACCGAACACATAACTGTCAGCAATAATGTATTGTGTATAACGATGTGTTTATCTTACCGAACACATACCTGTCAGCAATAATGTATGGTGTATAACGATGTGTTTATCTTAATGTACACATAACTGTCAGCAATAATGTATGGTGACCGGCACGGTTGGCCTAGTGGTAAGGCGTCCGCCCCGTGGTCGGGAGGTCGTGGGTTCGAACCCCGGCCGGGTCATACCTAAGACTTTAAAATTGGCAATCTAGTGGCTGCTCCGCCTGGCGTCTGGCATTATGGGGTTAGTGCTAGGACTGGTTGGTCAGGTGTCAGAATAATGTGACTGGGTGAGACATGAAGCCTGTGCTGCGACTTCTGTCTTGTGTGTGGCGCACGTTATATGTCAAAGCAGCACCGCCCTGATATGGCCCTTCGTGGTTGGCTGGGCGTTAAGCAAACAAACAAATAAACAAATGTATGGTGTATAACGATGTGTTTATCTTAATGTACACATAACTCTCAGCAATAATGTATTGTGTATAACGATGTGTTTATCTTACCGAACACATACCTGTCAGCAATAATGTATTGTGTATAACGATATGTTTATCTTACCGAACACATACCTCTCAGCAATAATGTATTGTGTATAACGATGTGTTTATCTTAATGTAGCCTACACATACCTGTCAGCAATAATGTATTGTGTATAACGATGTGTTCATCTTACCGAACACATACCTGTCAGCAATAATGTATTGTGTATAACGATGTGTTTATCTTAAGGTAGCCTACACATACCTGTCAGCAATAATGTATTGTGTATAACGATGTGTTTATCTTACCGAACACATACCTGTCAGCAATAATGTATTGTGTATAACGATGTGTTTATCTTACCGAACACATACCTGTCAGCAATAATGTATTGTGTATAACGATGTGTTTATCTTACCGAACACATACCTGTCAGCAATAATGTATTGTGTATAACGATGTGTTTATCTTACCGAACACATACCTGTCAGCAATAATGTATTGTGTATAACGATGTGTTTATCTTACCGAACACATACCTGTCAGCAATAATGTATTGTGTATAACGATGTGTTTATCTTACCGAACACCCGATCTAGCTCTTCCTGCACTCTGTTCTGCACTTTGCTGTCGGCACCAATCAGATAGGTGCACCAGTTCATCGCAGCCGCTGTTGTGTCATGTCCCTGAAAACATGATCAGCACGTTATCACCTATCTATGGTATATTCATCACGTCAGACATCTATGACGGACCCACCCGGCCGCGGTTGTATTATGTCCCTGAAAACATGATCAGCACGTTATCATCTCTCTATGGTATATTCATCACATCACACATTTATGACGGACCCACCCGGCCGCGGTTGTGTCATGTCCCTGAAAACATGATCAGCACGTTATCACCTATCTATGGTATATTCATCACGTCAGACATCTATGACGAACCCACCCGGCCGCTGTTGTATTATGTCCCTAAAAACACGATCGGCAAGTTAAGTGATGACGAGGTCACCCTTCCTCAACCCCGAAAACACCTCAATCATGAATGTATATAAAATACTTCATATTGTATTATCTACTTTTCATGGTACATTCATCACTCAGACAGGCCTACACTTGTGAAACCTCAAGCGTAATAAATTATGACAGGCTCACCTCAAACATGAAGGTATCCACTAACCCTATGGTACATTCATCACATCAGACATCTATTTAAGGCTCACCTCAAACATGAAGGTATCCACTAACCCTACGGTACATTCATCACGTCAGACATCTATTTAAAGTTGACCTCAAACATGAAGGTGTCCACTAACCCTATGGTACATTCATCACGTCATACATCTATGACAGGCTCACCTCAAACATGAAGGTATCCACTAACCCTATGGTACATTCATCACGTCAGACATCTATTTAAGGCTCACCTCAAACATGAAGGTATCCACTAACCCTATGGTACATTCATCACGCCGACCTGCTAACACTTGTGAAGCCTCAAGCGTAATAAATAAGATTTTTTTTGAATTTTCAGCGAAGCAAATGGTGTTCAAGTGTAGCTTTTTCTAATATGCATTCGCACTTCCGCATTTATGCTATTTCGTGTAAGAATATATACATTTGTTTAAAGGTTTTTTTAGAAAGCAGGAACATAATTATCAATAGAGAGTGTTTGCAGTGCAACTTTTCAGTGTGAAAAATGTTTTATGACCCATAGTCTGCCGCTTCACGGAGTGAAATCACGCCAAACATGAAGGTATCCACTAACCCTCTGGTACAATCATCACGTCAGACACCTATTTAAGGCTCACCTCAAACATGAAGGTATCCACTCACCCTACGGTACATTCATCACATCAGACATCTACTTAAGGCTCACCTCCAAACATGAAGGTATCCACTAACCCTACGATACATTCATCACATCAGACATCTACTTAAGGCTGTCCTCAAACATGAAGGTATATCCACTAACCCTACGGTACATTCATCACGTCAGACATCTTTGACAGGTTCACCTCAAACATGAAGGTATTCACTAAACCTACGGTACATTCATCACGTCAGACATCTATGACAGGCTCACCTCAACCATGAATGTATTCACTAACCGTTCAGTACATTCATCACGTCAGACATCTATTTAAGGCTGACCTCAAACATGAAGGTATCCACTAACCCTATGGTACATTCATCACGTCATACATCTATTTAAAGCTGACCTCAAACATGAAGGTATCTACTAACCCTACGGTACATTCATCACGTCAGACATCTTTGACAGGTTCACCTCAAACATGAAGGTATTCACTAAACCTACGGTACATTCATCACGTCAGACATCTATTTAAGGCTCACCTCAAACATGAAGGTGTCCACTAACCCTACGGTACATTCATCAGGTCAGACATCTTTGACAGGCTCACCTCAACCATAAAGGTGTCCACTAACCCTACGGTACATTCATCAGGTCAGACATCTTTGACAGGCTCACCTCAACCATAAAGGTGTCCACTAACCCTACGGTACATTCATCAGGTCAGACATCTATTTAAGGCTCACCTCAACCATAAAGGTATCCACTAACCCTATGGTACATTCATCACGTCAGATATCTATGACAGGTTCACCTCAAACATGAAGGTATTCACTAAACCTACGGTACATTCATCACGTCAGACATCTATTTAAGGCTCACCTCAACCATAAAGGTGTCCACTAACCCTACGGTACATTCATCAGGTCAGACATCTTTGACAGGCTCACCTCAACCATAAAGGTATCCACTAACCCTATGGTACATTCATCACGTCAGACATCTATTTAAAGCTGACCTCAAACATGAAGGTATCCACTAACCCTATGGTACATTCATCACGTCAGACATCTATTTAAGGCTCACCTCAAACATGAAGGTATATCCACTAACCCTATGGTACATTCATCACGTCAGACATCTATTTAAAGCTGACCTCAAACATGAAGGTATCCACTAACCCTATGGTACATTCATCACGTCAGACATCTATGACAGGCTGACCTCAAACATGAAGGTATCTACTAACCCTACGGTACATTCATCACGTCAGACATCTATTTAAGGCTCACCTCAAACATAAAGGTATCCACTAACCCTATGGTACATTCATCACGTCATACATCTATGACAGGCTCACCTCAAACATGAAGGTGTCCACCTCCTCTTGGATGTCCTCCAGGGACAGAACACGGCCATTGTCCGACATGTAGAGCAGCATGTCCAGGAAAGCCAGGCGGACTTTACGCTTGGTCACAGAGTCGTCGTCACACCCCGCACTCTGGTTACTGTTGACGTCACCCAGCATGGCCTCTGCTCTTCGGGCGTCAAAGTGATTCATGCGGTCCTTGATCACCTGCACATCACGCAACACTGTGTGTTCAACACATGACATCACACAACACGGTGTGTTCAACACATGACATCACACAACACGGTGTGTTGAACACATGACATCATGCAACACAGTGTGTTGAACACATGACATCACGCAACACGGTGTGTTCAACACATGACATCACACAACACGGTGTGTTCAACACATGACATCACGCAACACGGTGTGTTCAACACATGACATCACGCAACACGGTGTGTTCAACACATGACATCACACAACACGGTGTGTTCAACACATGACATCACGCAACACGGTGTGTTCAACACATGACATCACACAACATGTTGTGTTCAACACATGACATCACGCAACACGGTGTGTTCAACACATGACATCACACAACACGGTGTGTTCAACACATGACATCACACAACACGGTGTGTTCAACACATAACATCACGCAACACGGTGTGTTCAACACATGACATCACACAACACAGTGTGTTCAACACATGACATCATGCAACACAGTGTGTTCAACACATGACATCACGCAACACGGTGTGTTCAGCACATGACATCTCAAAACACGGTGTGTTCAACACATGACATTACACAACACGGTGTGTTCAACATATGACATCACGCAACATGGTGTGTTCAACACATAACATCACGCAACACGGTGTGTTCAACACATGACATCACGCAACACGGTGTGTTCAACACATGACATCATACAACGCGCTGTGTTTAACACATGACATCAAACAACACGGTGTGTTGAACACATCACACAACACGGTATGTTCAACACATCAAATCATACATCACGGTGTGTTTAACACATAACA
This sequence comes from Littorina saxatilis, assembly GCF_037325665.1. NCBI lineage: Eukaryota > Metazoa > Mollusca > Gastropoda > Littorinimorpha > Littorinidae > Littorina > Littorina saxatilis. Next base: position 7,038,204 of record NC_090246.1, on the reverse strand, counting down.
GCACACAGCAAGGTGTGTTCAACACATGACATCTCAAAACACGGTGTGTTCAACACATGACATCACACAACACGGCGTGTTCAACACATAACATCACGTAACACGGTGTGTTCAACACATGACATCATGCAACTCTGTTTGTTCAACACATGACATCATGCAACTCTGTATGTTCAACACATGACATCACACGCAAGAATGCTTGTGACACATGACATCACACAAACAAGGTGTGTAACACATGACATCACACGCAAGAATGCTTGTGACACATGACATCACACAAACAAGGTGTGTAACACATGGTATCACACAAACAAGCCTTGTAACACATGGCATCACACAAACAAGCCTTGTAACACATGGCATCACACAAACAAGCCTTGTAACACATGGCATCACACAAACAAGGCGTGTAACACATGGCATCACACAAACAAGCCTTGTAACACATGGCACAGACCTGTTTACCCCCATAAGTGTTTTGGAGTAATGCTCAGCCCCAAAAATAGTAATCCTGGCACAAAAATAGTAACCATCCAGCATTCGTCGCCAATTACAACGCACATGACAAACGCGAAACGCAATCATGCACATGTATAGATCCATCATTCACAAACAAAACACATCAGTCAGTTTTTGTAGTCATCATAATTTCAAAGAAGATCACATCAAAAGCACATGCATCACTGATTCTTTTTCTTTTGCTCGTAGTAGGCCTTTTTCAGTGTGTCAAGCGCTTCTCTACTGTACTTGCACTTGCCGAATGAGTGAGGGCGAGACTTCACCACTAGAAGGCTCTCCAGCGTCTCATCAGACAGACATGATCTCTGGTCAGTCCTGTGCTTTTTCACCCCATTTTGCCATTGAAAAAAACAATGCCAAACATGTGAATTAATAAAAAAAATAATTAAATTTATTTTTTATTTTTGTTTATTTATGACAATCGTAGTCTTGACACGGATAGCGGAATGGCGTATTTTTTGCAGAAAATCGTAATAAATTACGCCAAAATCGTAAGGGTAAACAGGTCTGCATGGCATCACACAAACAAGCCTTGTAACACATGGCATCACACAAACAAGGCGTGTAACACATGGCATCACACAAACAAGCCTTGTAACACATGGCATCACACAAACAAGCCTTGTAACACACGGCATCACACAAACAAGGATTGTAACACATGGCATCACACAAAACAAGCCTTGTAACACATGGCATCACACAAACAAGGCTTGTAATACATGACATCACACAGACAAGGCTTGTGACACATAGCATCACAAAAACAAGGCTTGTGACACATGGCATCACACAAACAAGGCTTGTGCCACATGGCATCACACAAACAAGGCTTGTGACACATGGCATGACACAAAACAAGGCTTGTGCCACATAGCATCACCCAAACAAAATATGCATGCTAAACAGTGACTAGTCTTACCTTGACCGTGAAGTCGTGCAAGATGTTGAGACACCTGTCATGTTCCCTCCCGGGGCCAAAGGTATCGTACATGGTTTTGTTCCAGTACCAGGGGTAGCGCATCCGGTTCTCCACCAGGCCGCACATCTTGTACACCGCTCGCACGTACTCCGAGTCCGTCGTCTGCGCGCTCACGTGCTTGCCCATAGCAGTCTCTGTTCAACACACAAGTCAGCTGATATCAACCATACATGATTGCCCATAGCAGTCTCTGTTCAACACACAAGAGTCAGCTTGTTATCAACCATATATGATTGCCCATCGCAGTCTCTGTTCAACACACAAGAGTCCGCTTGTTATCAACCATACATGATTGCCCATAGCAGTCTCTGTTCAACACACAAGAGTCAGCTTGTTATCAACCGTACATGATTGCCCATAGCAGTCTGTTCAACACACAATTCAGCTTGTTATCAACCGTACATGATTGTCCATAGCAGTCTCTGTTCAACACACAAGTCAGCTTGTTATCAACCGTACATGATTGCCCATAGCAGTCTCTGTTCAACACATGTCAGCTTGTTATCAACCGTACATGATTGCCCATATCGGTCTCTGTTCAACACACAATTCAGCTGATATCGGGGGTACAATGAACACTTACCACAGATGATATAGAGGATACAATGAACACTTACCACACATGATATAGAGGGCACAATGAACACTTACCACACATGATATAGAGGGTACAATGAACACTAACCACACATGATATAGAGGGTACAATGAACACTAACCACAGATGATATCGAGGGTACAATGAACACTTAGCACACATGATATCGAGGGCACAATGAACACTTACCACAGATGACATAGAGGGTACAATGAACATTTACCACACATGATATAGAGGGCACAATGAACACTAACCACACATGATATAGAGGGTACAATGAACACTTACCACACATGATATAGAGGGCACAATGAACACTTACCACACATGATATAGAGGGTACAATGAACACTTACCACACATGATATAGAGGGCACAATGAACACTTACCACACATGATATAGAGGGCACAATGAACACTTACCACACATGCTATAGAGGGCACAATGAACACAAACCACACATTATATAGAGGGCACAATGAACACTTACCACACATGATATAGAGGGCACAATGAACACTAACCACACATTATATAGAGGGCACAATGAACACTAACCACACATTATATAGAGGGCACAATGAACACTAACCACACATTATATAGAGGGCACAATGAACACTTGCCACACATGATATCGAGGGCACAATGAACACTTACCACATGATATAGAGAGCACAATGAACACTTACCACATGATATAGAGAGCACAATGAACACTAACCACACATGATATAGAGAGCACAATGAACACTAACCACACATGATATAGAGGGCACAATGAACACTAACCACACATGATATAGAGGGCACAATGAACACTTACCACACATGATATAGAGGGCACAATGAACACTTACCACACATGCTATAGAGGGTACAATGAACACTTACCACAGATGATATAGAGGGCACAATGAACACTTACCACACATGATATAGAGGGTACAATGAACACTTACCACACATGATATAGAGGGTACAATGAACACTTACCACACATGATATAGAGGGTACAATGAACACTTACCACACATGATATAGAGGGCACAATGAACACTTACCACACATGATATAGAGGGCACAATGAACACTTACCACACATGATATAGAGGGCACAATGAACACTAACCACACATTATATAGAGGGCACAATGAACACTTACCACACATGATATAGAGGGCACAATGAACACTAACCACACATTATATAGAGGGCACAATGAACACTAACCACACATTATATAGAGGGCACAATGAACACTAACCACACATTATATAGAGGGCACAATGAACACTTGCCACACATGATATCGAGGGCACAATGAACACTTACCACATGATATAGAGAGCACAATGAACACTTACCACATGATATAGAGAGCACAATGAACACTAACCACACATGATATAGAGAGCACAATGAACACTAACCACACATGATATAGAGGGCACAATGAACACTAACCACACATGATATAGAGGGCACAATGAACACTTACCACACATGATATAGAGGGCACAATGAACACTTACCACACATGATATCGAGGACACAATGAACACTTACCACAGATGATATAGAGGGCACAATGAACACTTACCACACATGATATAGAGGGCACAATGAACACTTACCACACATGATATAGAGGGTACAATGAACACTTACCACACATGATATAGAGGGTACAATGAACACTAACCACACATGATATAGAGGGCACAATGAACACTTACCACACATGATATAGAGGGCACAATGAACACTTACCACACATGATATAGAGGGCACAATGAACACTAACCACACATGATATAGAGGGCACAATGAACACTTACCACACATGATATAGAGGGCACAATGAACACTTACCACACATGATATAGAGGGCACAATGAACACTTACCACACATGATATAGAGGGTACAATGAACACTTACCACACATGATATAGAGGGCACAATGAACACTAACCACACATGATATAGAGGGTACAATGAACACGAACCACACATGATATAGAGAGCACAATGAACATTAACCACATATGATATAGAGGGCACAATGAACACTTACCACACATGATATAGAGGGCACAATGAACATTAACCACATATGATATAGAGGGCACAATGAACACTTACCACACATGATATAGAGGGCACAATGAACACTAACCACACATGATATAGAGGGCACAATAAACACCACACATGATATCAAGGGTACAATGAACACTAACCACACATGATATGGAGGGTACAATGAACACTTACCACACATGATATAGAGGGCACAATGAACACTTACCACACATGATATAGAGGGCACAATAAACACTTACCACACATGATATAGAGGGCACAATGAACACTAACCACACATGATATAGAGGGCACAATGAACACTTACCACACATGATATGGAGGGCACAATGAACACTTACCACACAAGATATAGAGGGCACAATTAACACTTACCACACATGATATAGAGGGTACAATGAACACTTACCACACATGATATAGAGGGTACAATGAACACTTACCACAGATGATATCGAGGGCACACAGGGCGATGTCCTGGAAGACGTCAAAGGGTCCCTGGTCCACGTGACGCTGTAGCTTAGCAACCAGAGTGCTTGACTGCTGGTTGAAGACGTCGAGGAAGTCATGCAAGATTCGGAAATGGAATGTTGGGGTCAGCATCTTACGGCGAGACCTCCATTTGTCACCTGTGCTGGATCGACAGAACCACTAGTACAGTACGTGGAACACTGGGGTTTACAGTACGTAGAACACTCGGGTTTACAATATGTGGAACACTCGGGTTTACAATACGTAGAACACTCGGGTTTACAGTACGTAAAACACTCGGGTTTACAGTACGTAAAACACTCGGGTTTACAGTACGTAGAACACTGGGGTTTACAGTACGTAGAACACTCGGGTTTACAATACGTAGAACACTCGGGTTTACAGTACGTAAAACACTCGGGTTTACAATACGTAGAACACTCGGGTTTACAGTACGTAAAACACTCGGGTTTACAGTACGTGGAACACTGGGGTTTACAGTACGTGGAACACTGGGGTTTACAGTACGTGGAACACTGGGGTTTACAGTACGTGGAACACTGGGGTTTACAGTACTTAGAACACTGGGGTTTACAGTACGTGGAACACTGGGGTTTACAATACGTAGAACACTGGGGTTTACAGTACGTAGAACACTGGGGTTTACAGTACGTGGAACACTGGGGTTTACAGTACGTGGAACACTGGGGTTTACAGTACGTGGAACACTGGGGTTTACAGTACTTAGAACACTGGGGTTTACAGTACGTGGAACACTGGGGTTTACAATACGTAGAACACTGGGGTTTACAGTACGTAGAACACTGGGGTTTACAGTACGTGGAACACTGGGGTTTACAGTACGTGGAACACTGGGGTTTACAGTACGTGGAACACTGGGGTTTACAATACGTAGAACACTGGGGTTTACAGTACGTAGAACACTGGGGTTTACAGTACGTGGAACACTGGGGTTTACAGTACGTGGAACACTGGGGTTTACAGTACGTGGAACACTGGGGTTTACAGTACGTGGAACACTCGGGTTTACAGTACGTAGAACACTGGGGTTTACAGTACGTAGAACACTCGGGTTTACAGTACGTAAAACACTCGGGTTTACAGTACGTAGAACACTCGGGTTTACAATACGTAGAACACTCGGGTTTACAATACGTAGAACACTCGGGTTTACAGTACGTAGAACACTCGGGTTTACAGTACGTAGAACACTTGGATTTACAATACGTAAAACACTCGGGTTTACAGTACGTAAAACACTCGGGTTTACAATACGTAGAACACTCGGGTTTACAGTACGTAAAACACTCGGGTTTACAGTACGTAGAACACTCGGGTTTACAATACGTAGAACACTCGGGTTTACAGTACGTAGAACACTCGGGTTTACAATACGTAGAACACTCGGGTTTACAGTACGTAGAACACTCGGGTTTACAGTACGTAGAACACTCGGGTTTACAGTACGTAGAACACTCGGGTTTACAGTACGTGGAACACTCGGGTTTACAGTACGTAGAACACTGGGGTTTACAGTACTTAGAACACTGGGGTTTACAGTACTTAGAACACTGGGGTTTACAGTACTTAGAACACTGGGGTTTACAGTACTTAGAACACTGGGGTTTACAGTACTTAGAACACTGGGGGTTTCAGTACTTAGAACACTGGGGTTTACAGTACTTAGAACACTGGGGGTTTCAGTACTTAGAACACTGGGGGTTTCAGTACTTAGAACACTGGGGTTTACAGTACTTAGAACACTGGGGTTTACAGTACTTAGAACACTGGGGTTTACAGTACTTAGAACACTGGGGTTTTCAATACATAAAACACTTGGGTTTACTGTACGTCGAACACTAGGGTTTACAGTACAGGGGGAAAGGTCAGCTGTACAGAAAATCATTATTGTACAATTGTACGTTGCAGTCACCAAATCAAAGCGTTCGATGTTGATCGGCAATCTCTGCTATCTCTGCTATGCAACAGTCACCAGACAACTTACAATGAAGGTAAACAGTCTGAAAAGTGTTAAGTTACAGGGCCCAACTCACAGCATTATTTTAATGTCAGCATATTCTAGGAACCTGTTCACAATATTTTGTCGACAGGAATCCAAGTTCCGCACCTTGTGAGAAGTCCGGTCCCCAGCCACACATGCAGGAACTGGTACTCAACCGCTTTGTCAATATGCTTGGAGCTGTTCAGCAACACCTGAAACAGAACCACCATAACGCTTTTGCAAATCGCCGGAAATACATCCACAACTGGTGCACAGAAACAGAGCCATAAGCATGCATTGTTAGAAGGCTGAAACATCCACAACTGGCGCACAGAAACAGCCATCGGCATGCATTGTTAGAAGGCTGAAACATCCCCAACTGGCGCACAGAAACAGCCATCGGCATGCATTGTTAGAAGGCTGAAACATCCATACTTAGTGCACACTAAGAAAGTAACAGCGATCAGTCCTTTACACTGATAAAATAACAGCGATCAGTCCTTTACACTGAGAAAGTAACAGCGATCAGTCCTTTACACTAAGAAAGTAACAGCGATCAGTCCTTTACACTAAGAAAGTAACAGCGATCAGTCCTTTACACTGAGAAAGTAACAGCAATCAGTCCTTTATCAGTCCTTTACACTGAGAAAGTAACAGCGATCAGTCCTTTACACTAAGAAAGTAACAGCGATCAGTCCTTTACACTAAGAAAGTAACAGCGATCAGTCCTTTACACCAAGAAAACAGCATAGCAATGATGTCATGACAGAAAAACAGAAAAGTCACCACTGCAGTTACTGCTCATACACAGACCAATACATCAAGGCAGGACAGTAACAAAGAAACTTCACCTCTGCAGTCTCAGCCGCTGTGACCCCAACGACGGGTGTTGTAACCAGCCATAGTTTGAAGATCCCCACCTTGCGGAACTCTTGGCCCCACTCCATTACTTGTTTGTACCATTCTGCACAAACATACACATACGAGTATACACACACACACACACACAAACACACACACACACACACATACACACACACACACACACACACACACACAAACACACACACACACACATACACACACACACACACAGTGATTAGTATGAATTTGATGTTTATATGACCAGGTTGTGGAGGAAGTACCCCTCCTTCCGACCCAAATGTTTATATGACCAGGTTGTGGAGGAAGTACCCCTCCTTCCGACCCAAATGTTTCTGGCCTTGTCATCGGAAACACATTTTTTCTTTTTGTAACTTATCAAATACACGCAAATCAAAAATGCTTTTTAATAAGAGGAACCTTGATGACCTACACTGTTGATGACCTATACCCTTGATGACCTATACCCTTGATGACCTATACCCTTGATGCCGTGAACCTTTGATGCCGTGAACCTTTGATGACCTGAACCATGACCTATACCGTTGATGACCTATACCCTTGATGCCGTGAACCTTTGATGCCGTGAACCTTTGATGACCTGAACCATGACCTATACCGTTGATGACCGTTGATGACCTGTACCCTTGAAGACCTATACCGTTGATGACCTATACCCTTGATGACCTGAACCCTGTATGACCTATACCGTTGATGACCTACACCCTTGATGACCTATACTCTTGGTGCCCTGAACCCTTGATGACCTGTACCCCTGATGAAATGAACCCCGCTTGATGATCTGAACCCTTGAAAGCGCAAAGTCTTGCTACCAGCGACTGATTACACTGGTCAGTGACAAAGACAGTCACAGTGGTCAAGAGAAGCAAAGTCTTGCTACCAGCGACTGGTTACACTGGTCAGTGACAAAGACAGTCACAGTGGTCAAGAGAAGCAAAGTCTTGCTACCAGCGACTGGTTACACTGGCACGCTCTCGCCGCCTGACAAAGACAGTCACAGTGGTCAAGAGAAGCAAAGTCTTGCTACCAGCGACTGGTTACACTGGTCAGTGACAAAGACAGTCACAGAGATCAAGAGAAGCAAAGTCTTGCTACCAGCGACTGGTTACACTGGTCAGTGACAAAGACAGTCACAGTGATCAAGAGAAGCAAAGTCTTGCTACCAGCGACTGGTTACACTGGTCAGTGACAAAGACAGTCACAGTGATCAAGAGAAGCAAAGTCTTGCTACCAGCGACTGGTTACACTGGTCAGTGACAAAGACAGTCACAGAGATCAAGAGAAGCAAAGTCTTGCTACCAGCGACTGGTTACACTGGTCAGTGACAAAGACAGTCACAGAGATCAAGAGAAGCAAAGTCTTGCTACCAGCGACTGGTTACACTGGTCAGTGACAAAGACAGTCACAGAGATCAAGAGAAGCAAAGTCTTGCTACCAGCGACTGATTACACTGGCCAGTGGTAAAGACAGTCACAGAGGCTCAATCACTCGTGGGTCGGTCACGTGCCAGCACGCTCTCGCCGCCTGATAACGTGGTGGGGCCTTGTCAGGAAACCTGTCCTATTTCTGTCACACTCGTTACAAGCTTAGGCCCGCCCACTGCCAGTGTATTACAAGAAATTCAGTTGATCCCAGGATCAACACGGGCCGAAACATTGACAATATCAAAGAAACAGGAAGTTGTACACCTGTTGGTACAGGTAAACAAAATAATAGTGTTGATGTGTCCTGTTAAATTGTCTTTTCGGCGTTTGTACATAAATGGGAGATAACAACTATCGCAATATCAAGGAAGAAGATTGTTGTGAAAGTAATGCAATAATGAATAAGAGCTCAATAATGAATAAGACCTATTGGCTTAACAGAAAGGAAGAAGGCTACTCTACCTTTATGGAAGTGATGCAATAATACTGGTATTGGTGACAGAAATATGTTTTCCACCAAGAAACCGATCGATCAACCAAGGAACCAAAAGACAGAGCGAGCGATAGACGTTGCAACAGGTAGGAATGGTATTGTTTTTGGTCTGAATGAGCGTCATACAGTGGCATGTCACAGTGTAGAAGGGAAAGTAGTAAAAGTAGTTATAAATAGAAATGAATGAAATCAAAGTGTATCACTGAGTCACAAAATAATAAAGCAAGAAAGAATACAGTGTTAGTGAAACTGTTGTAAATGGCAAAATGCTGTTGCCATGAATACACATTTGAATGCTAGTAATGTAGCACCAATATATGACCCATTGTCACACTTAAACGAAGCTCTGGCTGACTTTGTTGAGGATGTGGCCAGGTTTCCTGGGAGGGCAGTAGTCAATGTAAAAGACTATTTCTTTGAAAAAACATATACCATCTAAAGAATGGAAGTAGACTTGATCCGACAACATTTGTGTTGGCCATTGTACCAATCATGAAGTACACGATTTTTTGCAGTCACTGTCTTTTCCCCAGTAAATTTTCGAGTCAGGCGGACCTTTGACCCAGTACATTTCCCGGTAACAGCCATGCAATTCCAGGAAGCGCTGTTGTGTTGAGGCCTTGTTAAGGTTAATTTTTTTCCAAAAAATACTTGTTGAAGTTATTATTTAAGTTATTGAGACATCCCAGTGCACTAAGGGATTTATAGAGCAAATCGAGAAAATTCATTATTGAACGAAGCGCATAGCGCTGAGTTCAATAATTATTTTCGAGATTTGCTCTATAAATCCCTTAGTGCACTGGGATTGTTTCAATAACGATATTGTCAGTACCGCCATAGAAAAAAGAAGATTCCAAACGCACATTTTGCAACGCGCATTTGAATAGGCATAACTGTGTGGTCAGGTCGTGTACAGTAAAGATCTACTTTTGTGTGGGGTGTCTCAAGTGTGTCGTGCTTTCGTCACACGCATTTTAATTTCTGTTGGTAAATTCCAGTGTAGCGTTAATCTGAACAGTGATGATCTTTCAGAGAGACCTCATTTGAACTCGGAGAAAGGACTGTGCTCTTCATTGTTTGCGATTCGAAACCTCCAGTCGAGCTTCGACGGATTGACTGTGCGGAGTGACTCCCCTTGAATTGACTCGAAACGGGACTCGACGGTTCGCACATTTTCAAAACAAATGTGGCATATTTCTCGTGTTGTATCTTCACTCATCGGGGAGTCTGATACTAAATATGAACGGTAAGAATGCTCTGAACCCTACACGTATTATATCCCCATCGTTTTTTCGTTCACATTTGCCCAACATGTTAATTTGCTGAGCGGGGTTAATGTCGTCTGCTACTGTGCTAGGCTACAGAGTCGATCGAGTCAGTCTTCCAAACTGGTCTAGCTGGTACGTTATCGGAATAACACTTGTGTTTTCTGTTAGCCGCTGGGAATTGTATACTAACTCATCATTTGGTAATGTGGATGATAAGCTACATGCCACTAACACGGCATATGAGAAGAATCTATGCAAGTCGGCGAAAATTAGATGAAACACAGCGGCTTCTATTTTTAGATCACTGGCACTGGCACAGGCACATGCAATCTGTCAGAAAAAAAACCCACTTCTGCTTTAATTGAGAAGCAGGGAATTTATGGTCATTTGGTATTGTGGAGAATATAAGCTACATGTCATTAATTAATTCTGAGGATGAGAGCACAGTCTCGCTTAGGCAAAGGGCGGAAGAATACGCTCTGTGGAAAAGTTAGCGCACTCCAAGAGTGCGCTAACAGTTTTAGCGCATCGCCATTAGCCAATCAACTGGTTCACATCAGTCATGTGACACCAGTACTTACTGACAATTATTATTATTATCATATTATGTTGAAGTAACACGCCGTACAAGCCGTTACGCTGAATGCGTGGAGGTGTCGGGGGCGGGGGGGGGGGGGGGGGGGGGTGGAGAGAGAGTTGACTCTGATATCTATGAGGCCCTGTAAGCGTTACAGACGGTTTCGGTTTCGGTTTCGAAGGAAGGGAGACAAACCACAGCACGTCTTCCACAGGTTGATTTCTTCCCTTCTAGTGCAGGAATAAAAAATATTCATACGCAAATTGTTAGCAGATGTTAAGATTTTAAGTACAACAATGTTAAAATAGATGAATTTTTTCACATAAAAAATACACATGTTATTGTTTGTTTGAAAGACCCTGGTAAAAATAGACAACAAACTTTCAAGTTTGAAAAGAAAGTACTTTTTGTGTTGTCCGTTTGTGATAAAGTTCACCTGTGCTCTACAATGTCTCCCAAACTGACGACTATATTTTGTACTCATTTACATTGTACAGTGAAGGGTTCGACAGTGGTAGTCTATGAACTCATACACATGTTTTTGTTAGAATTCAAATTCTTGTGACACACTTCTTCTTGTTCATTTCCTGTGCCTGTGATTTGTTTGAGCACATTGTGAGGTATTTGACCACAGACTACAAACGGAAACAAAGAACGAAAAACAAAAATAAAAACATGCACCAGCAATCACAGTCTAGTGCCCTCCAAAGAACACTCGCTGGCAAAAATCAAATTACAAAACTTCGAAAGCACTCACGAGAAACGCGCAAATTCGCAATCACTCCAAGTTCTTATAAAAAACGCTGGCGCTGGACCCGAGTACTCTTCAGACTGGCTCGCTCCCCCAGTATGAAAGTTTTTGTCTTGTGCACGTGGATTTAAAAAAAAAATATTTATTTATTTTACACAATTAAAAAAATTATTAGAGTAAAATAAAACATTAAAACGTTCATAATAAACAATAGTAAACAAGAATAAAAAAAATAAATAAAAAATAAAAATAAAAATAGACCGCCCATGCCGGGAATCGAACCCGGATCACTTTGGCCATAGACGAATCGCTTTCCACCCGGATCACTTGGATTAAAAAAAAAATATATATATTATTTTATTTATTTTACACAATTAAAAAAATTATTAGAGTAAAATAAAACATTAAAACGTTCATAATAAACAATAGTAAACAAGAATTAAAAAAAAAAATATACCGCCCATGCCGGGAATCGAACCCGGATCACTTTGGCCATAGACGGACGTGCTACGACAACTTTACTAGAGTTGTGCGCCTTGAATCACTGTGTGTATCTGTCGCTCTCTGTCTTTCAGTCTCACCGAGACCACACACTGCATTGTAGTTTCTTTGCCGAGACCAACGGCGACTTCCTGTCACGTGGTACATACGTCACAGAAATCCCCCATGAACAAAAATTTCTCCACCTGCAAGCTACTTACCCGACGCCAAAGACGCCAAAGCTCGGGCGGCCCGTCAAAAAGGGACTTTTGTAAACGCAAAAAAATGAATGGATAGCAACACGAATGATCGTTTGTGTTGTGTGGAAATGTTGAACGCCAGCATTTCATTTGGTCTACTTCTACTAATACTACTACTACTACTACAACTACTACTGCTACTACTACTAGTACTGCTGCAGCTCTATCACCACAAGCAGTTCTAATGCTACTACTGCTACCGCTGTCACTGTGCGAATACATTCCACTCAAAAACAATGACTAAACCAACAACAAATTATTCTGCTGCTACTACTAGTATGAGTTATTTCTAATATGCTGACTGTTAGCAAATGATAACAAGACATGTCGAGAAAAAATATCGTTTGTGAGACATAATAATAATAATAATAAATAATAAATGAGCATTTATATAGCGCAACATCATAACTTTACAATTATGCTCTTTAATCTTTGCGCTTGACACATTTAAAATTAAAACACAGTTATACAAGCATTTACATCTACATTCATAGTCAGCAACGCTTAATTAAAAGCATACACCATCAAACATACATTACAAAAGATTCTTCCACTAACTAAGTAATAAAAACATATCCATAATACCATCATCATAGTTCCACTTCACATATGTGACGGTAGAACCAGCGATCTGGTAGGATCGACTATCGTACCGGTACAAATGAAACATTGATCGACAGTTGTACCGGGACAAAGTCCGATCGGCAGTTGTACTGTTAGGATCGGCTATCGTACCGGTACAATTGCCGATCGGACTTTGTCCCGGTACAACTGCCGATCCGAGTTTCTACCAGCTTATTTTGGTAGAACACCCGATTTTCATTGTAAAAACATTGATCGGCAGTTGTACCGGGACAAAGTCCGATCGGCAATTGTACCGGTACGATAGCCGATCCTACCAGATCGCTGGTTCTACCGTGACATATACACGTTCTTACGTTATGATCAAACTTGGGAATTACCAGAACATGTGTAATGAAACACTGATGCTATATGGACAGATATGATCAATATGAAAAAAATCAGAACAAAGTCTTCCATCACTGTGACTTTTTGTAATTTGACATTAAATGTAATGAGGTGTTGTTTTTTTTTAAAGTATTGAGACTCGTTGGGACTCGAACTGATTCCGGGAGAGAATTCCACAAAACGCTGCCAGAATAACAGAGAGAGAGAGAGAGAGAGAGAGAGAGAGAGAGAGAGAGAGAGAGAGAGACAGACAGACAGACAGACAGACAGACAGACAGACAGACAGACACAGACAAACACATAGACAAACAGACAGACGGACATGGAGATAGACAGAGAGAAAGAGAGAGAGAGAGAGAGACAGACAGGCAGACAGACAGACAGACAGACAGACAGACAGACAGACACAGACAAACACATAGACAAACAGACAGACGGACATGGAGATAGACAGAGAGAAAGAGAGAGAGAGAGAGAGAGAGAGAGAGAGAGAGAGAGAGAGAGAGAGAGAGAGAGAGAGAGAGAGAGAGAGACACACACACACACACCGACCGACAGACAGAAAGAGACAGAGAGACAGAGACAGAGAGCGAGAGAAAAAGAGACAGAGACAGACAGAGACAGACAAACAGATAGACAAACAGACAAACGGACATGGAGATAGACAGAGAGAAAGAGAGAGAGAGAGAGAGAGTGTGGGAGAAGAGGGCAGAGAGGGGGAGAGACAGAGAGATATTGTGCTTATTTTGTTTTATTTATTATCTAAGGATTGTATTTAGTTTGTAAACGCTAACCCCTTCCATACATCTTGCTGCTTGGATAACTCTTAATGACTTTTTCTAAGTAACTAACTAACTGAAACATTAACTTTCTCTCTCTCTCTCTCCTTTCTCTCTCTCTCTCTCTCTCCTTTCTCTCTCTATCCTCCCTCTCCCTCCCCACTTCTCTCCCCCCCTCTCTCTATTTCTCACTCCCTCCCTCCCACCCTCCCGCTCTCTCTCTCCCATTCTCTCTCTTTCACTCTCTCTCTCTCAGTCTCTCCCTCCCGCTACCTGTTAGTGGGACTGCAGGTAGGAGGTTCAAACGACTCGCTGTTTGGTGTCGGCGTGTAAGTGTGTGTGGGTGTCAGCGGGTGTGTCTGAGTGTTCGGGTTTGTGTGGGCTTGTAGCATGTGTCTTTTGGTGTACACCCGCGGTGACGGCGTGCCCCGCACAGTCTGTGTATACTATATATGATATTATGTATAATACTGCATGGTCACAAGTACATAGACACTTTACCTGTGTTCAGTGGTTAGCGCATCGGGCTGCGGGCCGGGAGGTCGTGGGTTCGAATCCCATCAGGGTCATGTGGGTTTTTCGGGCTACGGTCGGCTCCTACCCAGAGTGGAAGTGCTATGGTTCCTATGGGAAGGCTGGGATCACACAGCCGAGTGTCATTCACTTAACGAATGCGACTTTGAGGGTGCTCAGGTTCTGTATACCTGACCAACACCGCAGGTGCGGCAGTTCTCGGGCCTGGTTGATGCCAGGATATATTATGACAGTAAGCGTAGAGTGCTGCCCTGTCACGTAGTCTCAAACCAAATTGGAAATCCAAAGCATCATCATTATAATCATCCTCATCTCATTAATCATCCAAAATATAAATTGTCCTTGCTCTTGTGGCCCTTCATGCCCGGAGCTCTCATGGTGACCTTGGTCTCAGTGTTCCTGTTCGATCCTTCCCTGAATAGTAGTTCTGCTGTCAGTCTTCAACGTGTGACGTTCTGGGGGGTCGACGGAGGGACGTGGTGGCGGTCTGCTCTCTGGAGGGGACGCTCACTCAGTCTGGCTCCGCGATTTAAAAGCCGGTCAATGTCGTTAGTAGGGGGCATAGTAGGTAGTGGGCTGCGTCCGTTAGCTCGGGACAGACCCACTACTGAACACCGTCGAAGTGACTCAGCAGAAGTGCAGTGTCATCTTCCGAGGGTAGCCTACCGCAGCGCCCCCTGGAGCGTCTGTAAAATCGACAAGTCTGGCAGCGGAACGAAATTCTGAGGTGGTTGGAGTAGGGGCGGTGTGAGAGCACAACGGGACAAGGAACAGGTGTAAAGACGAAAAAAAGTTATTTATAGTATATATTATATTACCCAGCGAACGTAGCGCGTTATGCAGTGTGTGTGTGTGTGTGTGTGTGTGTGTGTGTGTGAGTGTGAGTGTGAGTGTGTGTGTGTGAGTGTGAGTGTGTGTGTGTGTGTGTGTGTGTGCAGCACTGTAGCTAACCGCGTCATACGGCGTGATATGCGCGCTACCTGTAACGGGTGGTACGCTTTTTCGGCAGTGAGCACATTGTTACATCACCACCAACAACGTGAAATTCATGCCTGTGATGGTTGATGTAGTTCACTTTTCAGTGAGCACATTGTTGCATCACCACCAACAACGTGAAATTCATGCCTTGATGTGGTTCACTTTTCAGTGAGCACATTGTTGCATCACCACCAACAACGTGAAATTCATGCCTTGATGTGGTTCACTTTTCAGTGAGCACATTGTTGCATCACCACCAACAACGTGAAATTCATGCCTGTGCTGCCCTGTGTATATGTATATGTGTGTGTGTGTGTGTGTGTGTGTGTGTGTGTTTGTGTCAAGAGAGACAGACAGGGTTAGGGTTAGGGTTAAAAAAAGAGACAGACAGACAGACGGACAGGCAGGCAAAGACAGACAACGCGGACACACACACACACACACACACCTCACACACACACACACACACCCACACACACACACACACACACACACACACACACACACACACTGTGACACACATACATACACACACTCACACAAAAGAGGGTAGAACTCACACTGTGACACACAGAGAAAGCGCACTGACCTGGGCCGTTGGTCATCTGGTGAGCATTGCCCAGCACTGGCACGGTGGGTGGGCCCGGAATGAGGTTGACCAGGCGGCGAACTCTGGCTGTCTGCAAGAACCACACCAGCAAGCAAACACCGCTGACCACTGCGACCAACACTAAGGCTGCCGACATGTCTGCTTCAGTACCTAGTGAAACTCTGCGCCAGTAAACGTGGAACGTAATCTGTGTTCAAAGATCACAGCACTATAGTTGCCACTGATAGGACTGTATCCAAACCAAACTTTCCTCGTGGCTTTTAAATACTGCACATATCTCTTATAGTACACTCGCACCTACAGAATTCGACTACAGCACGAAGTGGGCGTGACAGAAACTCGTCCCTCGCAACGAACATCGCGTTGTGTGTTGCGGCGCGCGAGCGCTGCAGGTCACATGATACAAACATAAGGTAACATGACTTCAACCACGTGACTTCCGCTGTTGACATGGCCGACAAAGTTACTGGTGGTTCAGGAAACCGGAGGCACCACATGATAAATTCTGGACAAGGCAATGAAAACAGCACCCGGACATCACACCACCACGTTTATTATACAGCGAATGCTGGCGACAGACAAGAGAACGACAGAGGAGAAGGCGATTTTGCTGTGGCTGTCTTAGAAGGAAGCATTGAACTTGAAGGAGACCCAATGTGACCGCGAAGATTGTGTTCCTCTCGCGAATTCAAGTCAGGTCCACTCAGCATCGCCTCCTGTAGATCTGTCTGCTTCAAGACGAGCTCCCGGCTACTCTGTGGATGCAACCAAGGAGGGTAACCACACTATTCGCTCAACTGTTTTCACACAATCGATCGCGGTAAAGGGATTTCTTCACGGAAAAGGTGAGTACTCATATATACGCGTGTTTCTGTCAGTCTGTCACTTGTGTAAGCAGGGGCGCATCGAGCGTTGTGCTGTGTCCTATAAACTTGTTTAAAGTTGTTAACTTGTTGCTTCCCTCTTGGCAATCGCTGTTGGTTGTGGTGTTATCTAATATTCTGTCTCTTCCCTCTTGGCAATCGCTGTGGGTTGTGGTGTTATCTAATATGCTGTCTCCATTGCAGTCAACATTTAAATTCTTAATGCCTGAAGCTCATCAGCACGGTTTATGTATGTGCATGAGGAGGAGGGGGGGGGGGTAATTTACAATTACACTTCACTAGTTTTAGCAAATGATCGCATTTCACTTTAATTTTAATGGTCTAATAATATATATTAGAGGGGTAGTCAGTATCCACTCTTAGAAATGACAGGACATATCTAACATTGTTTGGGATCAGTCCTGCACACACACACACACATGTGGGCAGACAGATGCACATTGTGGGGGTTCAGTCGTGCACACACATGATAGACATGCATGTATTCACTGTGTTTACTTGTGTGTGTGCATCACTGCATGTATTCACTGTGTTTACTTGAGTGTGTGCATCACTAGCACTGCATGTGTGGATTGGTATGTGTATCATCAGACATACGTGTGTGCATACAAAAGATGTAGATGTTAGGTCAAACCGCCCTCGTGGAGTGGTTATAATCGCATAGTCTGGTTAACAGATTTAGATTCCAATGAAATTTACTGAATACACTTGTTTAAACCAAAAGATTTAGATGTAGGATATCACACCACCCTCGTGGAGCAGTAATAATCACAGTCTGTTTACAGGATGTAGATGTTAGATCACACCGCCCTCGTGGAGCGGTTATTATCACACAGTCTGGTTACAAGATTTAGATGTTAGATCACATCACCCTCGTGGAGCAGTTATAATCACACAGTTTGGTTACAAGATTTAGATGTTAGATCACACCACCCTCGTGGAGCGGTTATAATCACACAGTCTGGTTACAAGATGTAGATGTTAGATCACACCGCCCTCGTGGAGCGGTTATAATCACACAGTCTGGTTACAAGATTTAGATGTTAGATCACACCACCCTCGTGGAGCGGTTATAATCACACAGTCTGGTTACAAGATTTAGATGTTGGATCACACCGCCCTCAGGGAGCGGTTATAGTCACACAGTCTGGTTACAAGAAGTAGATGTTAGATCACACCGCCCTCGTGGATCGGTTATAATCACACAGTCTGGTTACAACATTTAGATGTTAGATCACACCGCTCTTGTGGAGCGGTTATAATCACACAGTCTGGTTACCAGATTTAGATGTTAGATCACACCACCCTCGTGGAGCGGTTATAATCACACAGTTTGGTTACAAGATGTAGATCTATGTTAGATCACACCACCCTCGTGGAGCAGTTATTAAATCACACGGTCTGGTTACAAGATATAGATGTAGGATCACACCGCCCTCATGAAGCAGCTATAATCACACAGTCTGGTTACAAGATTTAGATGTTAGATTACACCGCCCTCTTGGAGCGGTTATAATCACACAGTATGGTTACAAGATGTAGATGTGAGATCACACCACCCTCGTGGAGCGGTTATAATCACACAGTCTGGTTACAAGATTTAGATGTTAGATCACACCCCCTCGTGGAGCGGTTATAGTCACACAGTCTGGTTACAAGATTTAGATGTTAGATCATAACACCCTTGTGGAGCGGTTATATTCACACAGTCTGGTTACAAGATGTAGATGTTAGATCACACCGCCCTCTTGGAGCGGTTATTATCAAACAGTCTGGTTACAAGATTTAGATGTTAGATCACACCGCCCTCTTGGAGCGGTTATTATCAAACAGTCTGGTTACAAGATTTAGATGCTAGATCACTCCGCTCTTGTCGAGCAGTTATAATCACACAGTCTGGTTACAAGATTTAGATGTTAGATCACACCGCCCGTGTGGAGCGGTTATATAATCACACAGTCTGGTTACAAGATGTAGATGTAGGATCACAATGCCCTTGTTGAGCGGTTATAATCAAACAGTCTGGTTACAAGATGTAGATGTTAGATCACACCGCCCTCGTGGAGCGGTTATAATCACACAGTCTGGTTACAAGATTCAGATGTTAGATCACAATGCCCTCGTGGAGTGGTTATAATCACACAGTCTGGTTACAAGATGTAGATGTTAGATCACACCGCCCTCGTGGAGCGGTTATAATCACACAGTCTGGTTACAAGATTTAGATGTTAGATCACAACACCCTCGTGGAGTGGTTATAATCACACAGTCTGGTTACAAGATGTAGATGTTAGATCACATCACCCTCGTGGAGCAGTTATAATCACACAGTTTGGTTACAAGATTTAGATGTTAGATCACACCACCCTCGTGGAGCGGTTATAATCAGACAGTCTGGTTACAAGATTCAGATGTTAGATCACACCACCCTCATGGAGCGGTTATAATCAGACAGTCTGGTTACAAGATTTAGATGTTAGATCACACCACCCTCGTGGAGCGGCTATAATCACACAGTCTGGTTACAAGATTTAGATGTGAGATCACTCTGCCCTCGTGGAGCGGTTATAATCACACAGTCTGGTTACCAGATTTTGATGTAGGATCACTCTGACTTAATGGAGCAGTTAGCTGTGGAGCGGTGAGACTTTGTGTACAAAGTCCACTGACTGAATCAACACATTGTAACTAATTGTAAGCCCATTCATGTCTGAGACATTGTGTGCAAAGTCCACTCACTGAATTAATACATTGTGTGTAAAGTCCACTCACTGAATTAATACATTGTTAGCCCATTAATGTCTGAGACATTGTGTGTAAAGTCGACTTACTGAATTAATACATTGTTAGCCCATTAATGTCTGAGACATTGTGTGTAAAGTCCACTCACTGAATTAATACATTGTAAGCCCATTAATGTCTGAGACATTGTGTGTAAAGTCCACTTACTGAATTAATACATTGTGTGTAAAGTCCACTCACTGAATTAATACATTGTGTGCAAAGTCCACTCACTGAATTAATACTTTGTTAGCCCATTAATGTCTGAGACATTGTGTGTAAAGTCCACTCACTGAATTAATACATTGTGTGCAAAGTCCACTCACTGAATTAATACATTGTGTGTAAAGTCCACTTACTGAATTAATACATTGTAAGCCCATTAATGTCTGAGACATTGTATGTAAAATCCACTTACTGAATTAACCCTTAGGCTGGTTGTCGCGACATATGTCGCGCGCTACTTTACGTATACTGTCACCTGGTTGTCACGACATATGTCGCGCTACTGGCTCAGTCTGTTTGGTTGGTTCCGATTACCTCCCATGAATGCGAAAACCAATATGACAGTTTCTTCTTATTTTTCTCTCTGTTAATTCACCACTGGCTATGTAACATGTGTTACAGAATTGCACCAGTGTAAGGGTTAATACATTGTGAGCCCATAAATGTCTGATACATTGTGTGTAAAATCCACTCACTGAATTAATACATTGTAAGCCCAATAATGTCTGAGACATTGTGTGTAAAATCCACTTACTTAATTAATACATTGTGTGTAAAGTCCACTTACTGAATTAATACATTGTGTGTAAAGTCCACTTACTGAATTAATACATTGTAAGCCCATTCATGTCCGAGACATTGTGTGTAAAGTCCACTCACTGAATTAATACATTGTGTGCAAAGTCCACTTACTGAATTAATACATTGTGTGTAAAGTCCACTTACTGAATTAATACATTGTGTGTAAAGTCCACTTACTGAATTAATACATTGTGTGTAAAGTCCACTTACTGAATTAATACATTGTGTGCAAAGTCCACTCACTGAATTAATACATTGTGTGTAAAGTCCACTTACTGAATTAATACATTGTGTGTAAAGTCCACTCACTGAATTAATACATTGTGTGCAAAGTCCACTCACTGACAGTGGGATGCAATGTCACCCTTGTTGATCTATAGTACAGTGGTCATTCACCCCCCCCCCCCACCCCTCTCTCTGTGTCAGCCACCGACAGTGGGATCCAATGTTACCCTTGTTGATCTATAGTACAGTGGTCATTCTTCCCCCCCCCCCCCCCCCCCCCCTCTCTGTGTCAGCCACCGACAGTGGGATCCAATGTTACCCTTGTTGATCTATAGTACAGTGGTCATTCTTCCCCCCCCCCCCCCCCTCTCTGTGTCAGCCACCGACAGTGGGATCCAATGTTACCCTTGTTGATCTATAGTACAGTGGTCATTCTTCCCCCCCCCCCCCCCCCCCTCTCTGTGTCAGCCACCGACAGTGGGATGCAATGTCACCCTTGTTGATCTATAGTACAGTGGTCATTCTCCCCCCCCCCCCCCCCCTCTCTGTGTCAGCCACCACAGTGGGATGCAATGTTACCCTTGTTGATCTATAGTACAGTGGTCATTCTTCCCCCCCCCCCCCCCCCCCCCCCCTCTCTGTGTCAGCCACCGACAGTGGGATGCAATGTCACCCTTGTTGATCTATAGTACAGTGGTCATTCTTCCTCCCCCCCCCCCCCCTCTCTGTGTCAGCCACCAACAGTGGGATGCAATGTTACCCTTGTTGATCAATAGTACAGTGGTCATTCTTCCCCCCCCCCCCCCCCCCTCTCTGTGTCAGCCACCGACAGTGGGATGCAATGTCACCCTTGTTGATCTATAGTACAGTGGTCATTCTTCCCCCCCCCCCCCCCCCTCTCTGTGTCAGCCACCGACAGTGGGATGCAATGTTACCCTTGTTGATCTATAGTACAGTGGTCATTCTTCCCCCCCCCCCCCCCCTCTCTGTGTCAGCCACCGACAGTGGGATGCAATGTTACCCTTGTTGATCAATAGTACAGTGGTCATTCTTCCCCCCCCCCCCCCCCTCTCTGTGTCAGCCACCGACAGTGGGATGCAATGTCACCCTTGTTGATCTATAGTACAGTGGTCATTCTTCCCCCCCCCCCCCCCCCTCTCTGTGTCAGCCACCGACAGTGGGATGCAATGTTACCCTTGTTGATCTATAGTACAGTGGTCATTTTCCCCCCCCCCCCCCCCCTCTCTGTGTCAGCCACCGACAGTGGGATGCAATGTCACCCTTGTTGATCTATAGTACAGTGGTCATTCTCCCCCCCCCCCCCCCCCCTCTCTGTGTCAGCCACCGACAGTGGGATGCAATGTCACCCTTGTTGATCTATAGTACAGTGGTCATTCATTCACCCCCCCCCCCTCTCTGTGTCAGCCACCGACAGTGGGATGCAATGTCACCCTTGTTGATCTATAGTACAGTGGTCATTCTTCCCCCCCCCCCCCCCCCTCTCTCTGTGTCAGCCACCGACAGTGGGATGCAATGTCACCCTTGTTGATCTATAGTACAGTGGTCATTCATCCCCCCCCCCCCCCCTCTCTGTGTCAGCCACCGACAGTGGGATGCAATGTCACCCTTGTTGATCTATAGTACAGTGGTCATTCTTCCCCCCCCCCCCCCCCCCCCCTCTCTGTGTCAGCCACCGACAGTGGGATGCAATGTCACCCTTGTTGATCTATAGTACAGTGGTCATTCATCCCCCCCCCCCCCCTCTCTGTGTCAGCCACCGACAGTGGGATGCAATGTCACCCTTGTTGATCTATAGTACAGTGGTCATTCTCCCCCCCCCCCCCCCCTCTCTGTGTCAGCCACCGACAGTGGGATGCAATGTCACCCTTGTTGATCTATAGTACAGTGGTCATTCATTCACCCCCCCCCCCCCCCTCTCTGTGTCAGCCACCGACAGTGGGATGCAATGTCACCCTTGTTGATCTATAGTACAGTGGTCATTCTTCCCCCCCCCCCCCCTCTCTCTGTGTCAGCCACCGACAGTGGGATGCAATGTCACCCTTGTTGATCTATAGTACAGTGGTCATTCATCCCCCCCCCCCCCCCCCCTCTCTGTGTCAGCCACCGACAGTGGGATGCAATGTCACCCTTGTTGATCTATAGTACAGTGGTCATTCTTCCCCCCCCCCCCCCCCCCTCTCTGTGTCAGCCACCGACAGTGGGATGCAATGTCACCCTTGTTGATCTATAGTACAGTGGTCATTCATCCCCCCCCCCCCCCCCCCTCTCTGTGTCAGCCACCGACAGTGGGATGCAATGTCACCCTTGTTGATCTATAGTACAGTGGTCATTCATCCCCCCCCCCCCCCCCCTCTGTGTCAGCCACCGACAGTGGGATGCAATGTCACCCTTGTTGATCTATAGTACAGTGGTCATTCTTCCCCCCCCCCCCCCCCTCTCTGTGTCAGCCACCGACAGTGGGATCCAATGTTACCCTTGTTGATCTATGGTACAGTGGTCATTCATTCACCCCCCCCCCCCTCCCTGTGTCAGCCACGGACAGTGGGATGCAATGTCACCCTTATTGATCCACGCGCACCCATAGAGAAACTTGGCCCCTACAATTCTCTTATCACCCTCAGATTACACCTTGGGGAAAAAAAGAAAAGAAGTAACTGCTTCACTCATGACCAGTGATCTGTTAACTGCATGTTTATGTTGACTTGATGTGTTGTGGTGAAGAAACAAACTGACCTTATTCCTTCAACTCAACACACACACACTTACACACACACTTCGCGCTGTCTCTTAGCGCACTAACTTTTGAGACCTTTGATGCATGACAAATAGTGCTAAGGACAATTGATGCAAATCAGAAATTCTTCCTGAAGACGTCCAAAATCTGTTAGCTTCAATGTTAAAGTGGTTTATACATTGAGTCAGAACTAGAGAAAGGGAGAATGTACGTTCTGGCTCACCGATTCCGACAGACCCTAAATATTAACGCAAAATAGGCTTCTGGACTAAACTTTTACTAAAATGAAACATGCGACAAAATCAGAAAAATACTGCATAAATCCATACAAAAAAAAATACAGTAAAGTAAGGTTGTTTTGAACCAATGCCGGGTCTGTCGGAATCAGTAACCCAGAACGTACATTCTCCCTTTCTCTTATACAACATTCTTAAGCTCAATACGCTCTCTCATTTACAAACTTTACTTCATATGTTCTTTCACTGTTAGAATTATATCTGATACATGCAATGTGACTGTCTAAACGAATAGTTAACTCTTTACAAGTGATTCTATTTTTACTTTTTCTTCCCGTCCTATTTGAATCCCCTTTTTTAAAAACTGCTTTTTCAGATCTTCTATATCGAGTGGCTTGTTATATTCAGCTCGTGTTTTTGTTTGAATACTTGCTTTCTTACTTTTGTAGTCATCAAAGTCTGTTTGTATCTGTTTGAATTCTTCGTCAGAAACTTTTGAATCTTCAAGTGCTTTACTGATAGACAGTTTTAGGCTAGACAATTTTGATGATGCAAGAGTGGAAATGGATTCGTGTTTTTCAAGCTTTTTCACAATTTTTTTCATTATAGCTGATGCTATAAATGATAAACCACCAACTGCTGCTGCCACACCACCTAGGATTAGAGAAACTGGAGTCCCTACTCCGGTAGCTAACAGAATTGTTCCCGTTACACCTGCAGCTGATGCAAGGATAGTAGAACCAGTGCTGGCATTAGAAAGGCTGTTGTAAGTTGTTGAGTACTTACGTCTAGCGCGAGAATATTTTTCTAATTCATCTTCTAGTTGTTTTTGTATATTACTAATGTGTGCCAGTCTGAATTGTTGACTTTCTGCTGCACTTTCATCAATATTAGGATAAAGCTTCACACTGCTAGTCATCTTTTTAATGCAAAATATAAAATATTTATCTTAATTCTCACTGGCCAGTGTTTCTGCTAAGCTTTGAAGCTGTTCATTGCTTAACACCTTATCTGTATAGTAGAAAGCAATCAAATC
This sequence comes from Littorina saxatilis, assembly GCF_037325665.1. Lineage (NCBI taxonomy): Eukaryota > Metazoa > Mollusca > Gastropoda > Littorinimorpha > Littorinidae > Littorina > Littorina saxatilis. The sequence continues at coordinate 7,012,741 of NC_090246.1, read as the reverse complement.
AAGATAAGTAAGATTAATACTTCTTATTTCTGTTAAATTATTTATATCTGCGTTAACAACAACATTTTGGTTTGACGTCTGTTTTTTTATTGTGTTAGAATCCTTTTGAACAGCAATAAATACTCTGACTTCTTCAACATTTAATGGTCTCCAGTTGAGATTTATTCCTCTCATTAGAACAGTGTTTGTGGTTTCTTCTCTTTTCCTGACAACTATATCAAATATCATAGTTGCATTCTGCCCTATTGGAAGCTTGGGTATAAAATCGACAATGGTGTCAGCGTCCTTTTCAACACTTTGTTTTCTGTGAATGAGATAGTTGTTCTTATGGAAAGGTTTAACTGCAACTTCTCCCCTGCTGTTAAACGCAGGAACAAGGCTAACAATTAGTGGTTTAGCATTGATTGACTTACGGAATGTGTCGTCTTTTCCAACAAGAGTGTATGGACTCACAAATTCAAACTTCATTTCCCAGTCAATCTTTTTCATAACAGGACTAAGTACCCATTTTTTATTCTGATGTTTCCACATGTAGTATATGTCATCGACAATTGGATCAGGTACATTAACATCACGGATTTGACCTAGTTTGAGAAATCTTGGTTTCTTTTCATCGTCGATTTCCTTTCTCTTGTAATAGCCAGTGTCTGTAAACTCGAATGCATACACTGCACCAACTTCAGCATTGCTCTCAAAGTCGATAGCGTCTGCTAAGTCTTTCAACTCTATAGTTGAACATGCAACAGGATAAACTATTGTAGGTCCACTCGACATTTTAATACTCAATATTTTATGGAACTATTTCCAATGTAATGTTAAACAAACAATCAACTGGTTGTCCACTTTGATTTTTCAGATCAATGTGTAGGAATTCATGACACCCTTCCTCCAAGTCCTTGAACTGAAGTGTCTTAAATGTTGGCACGTGCATTTTACAAAAAGAGGCATCACTCGGTGGAAGAATCCTAAGCAGATCAGAACGCTGATCATTAAACAGATTATAGGATGTGTTAAGCTCTCTCATGTGAACAAACAGTACACTGTTAACATCCATGTCAATGGGACGTGTTCCCTTGTATATATTTGTAATTCCAAGCATATCAAGGAGTTTGGTTGGAAACTCAAATGATCTGTTTACTTCTCTAGTTTTGGGCATAGTAAGAGTAGCAATGAGACTTGCATGATTTAAACTCGCTGTAATACCTACTGGAGCAAACAATTCTTTCTCTAAAGTGCAGAAGTCATAGTAACCATCTTCTACAGAATGTGTTTTACCATTAATTCTAACCCAGTTGTTAGCCTTTTTTTTACTGATATTATACCAAGTAACCTTGTACATAATTTCATGCAGTGCAACTTTCATTCCTCCATTTTGATTGTTGATAGGGTTTGCAAGTTTAACTGGCACACTAGTCTTCACATTTGTTAGTGTGATAAACATTTTTTATTCAACAACAAAAATGAGTCAGTATAAATTCAACAAAGATGTTAAATACAAAACTGGACCATATTACAATCCAAAGACTATTTCTTTCCATGAGTTGGACTTTGCTGTAACAGAAACAGAATCCATTCGCGTTAAAGTGCCTGACCCATTCCATTCTTACCTAAATCCCCCAATCAAAAATGATAGTGTTCCAAAGATGTGGAACTCTCACCCAATTCAGTTCTATCAGAATCAGTTAAACTTTGCAATATTCTGTGCAACCACAGGATGTGGAGTGTCCTATGCAGACCACATGAATAATTCAAACTTACTGACAAAGTGTGTGTACACATTTCACGTTTACTATCAGTGCAGGAGAATCTTGTCTGAACTTCAGGCACCAATGCCGCATGAAAAGAGCTGGAACCCATTCAACAATAGGATAAACATGAAAGTGTATGAGCGTCTCTGCAATGAATTCAATATAGATTTTAAGACCGACTTTAGGCAAAAGCAAGACAAAAACCATGGCATGGGAACACTATATTTATGGGGTGTCCACAGGAGGTATAATTTTGATTACTGGCCAGGTCATACATCTTTTTCTTCAAATGTGCAGGTACAGTTAGGATCAATAGAACAAGAGCACCACAATGCATGGACTACTTTTATATTAGACACCGGCAAAGGTTTCACTGGATCAGGTGTTGAAAGGATCAATGAATCTATCCGAACATATGCGTGGTGCTTGCTAGGCTCGCAGGCACAGACACGATCAAACATAATGAGAACAAGCACAGGGTTTGGTGCACAGAAACAGTTGTTATCAAATTTAGAAGATGTCATAAACTCTGCAGTTGATCTGCCTTCCAGCATCAAAAGGTATCAAGACTCTCTCCGTTATGCAAGATCAAAAGTTGACTTTGCTGTTGGTAACGGCCTTTACATGTTACCTTCTGATCTCCAGCTGCAGATTGGAACAATAACAAATTATAACAATGAAATCATTATTGCTAGTGACACCCAGCCGCTTGGAAAGGGTGAAGAACTGAATTCAGAAATCAGAACGATGTTACAGCCATATCACAATGAACAGAAACAAAGCGTGACAAGTGAAGATCACGCTGCAGGTGAAGATCATTCTGTCACTAGTGATGATCAAGCTGTTAGTATTAGTGATGATCATGAATCGCAGAAGACTGCTCTAGTAATTGGTGGAGTGGGTGTAGGCTTACTTTTGCTTTATTCTCGTTAGCAGAACACCTGCAATTAAAACTATTAGAGTCCAGAGATGTTCAGCCATGAAACCAACAACTTTACCTGCAAAAGATAACAGCCAGCTAACAATTGAACCAATGATTCCTGGAAGTGCACCCAAAGCTTTTGCTGCTAGTTTCTTTAATAGTTCTGCAATGTGTTTGAGTTGTTTCTTTACCCATCCCGGATCAGATGGAGATGAAGGTGGAGGTGGAGGTGGAGGTGTGACAGTGCCACCTGTGAGTGTTAACACTAATGTGCTTATTGCAAATCCTAACGCAGTTAGTATACTAGCTATTGTGATTCCCTGCTCTCTGAAAAGCGTTCTAATTCTTTCAGCAAGAGTTGTGTCTTCGTAAAGGATTCTTTGAATTGTATTTTTTATTCTGCTGACCTGTGTTCTCAGTTGTTCTCTATTGTTACTTAGAACTTCTAACCTTATGGCTTTCTCCTCCTGCAAATCTTTTAAACGCTTAGAAATTCTGTTTTTTACTTCTTGTTCTAGGTTCAAATCATCAGCATCAGCAAGTTTTTGTTTCTCTTTGTTTATATCTTCATCCAGCTGACCTAGTTTTGACAGATTATTTGCTATTTCACCTCTGATGGTTTGTAGTGATTGATTAAGGGCTTCTATTTCTCTCATAGGTAATAGTTCATGTGGAGTCTTCAGTGAAGTTTCCTCAGAAAAAGAAGTCTCTATCTCTTGTATAAGTTGATCAGCCTCATCTGCAAGTTTATTAAGATCTTGCAATGGAACAGATTCTATTTGAGTAGCAGTTGGTAGTCCTAGTTCTGCTTGTTGAAGTAAGGAAACAACATGGGAAGGTGATGACCGTGTGCTAGGCACAATATCTAATTGCCTAAGTCGATTAGCAGTAAGTTTTTGTTTTAGTGAAACTTTTGATAGAAACTTAGCAGGATTAGATTTATATGTAAGTTGGACTTTTTCTCCTTTATCGCTAGTTGTATATAAATGATTTGCTTCCATTTTGAACTGGTTTGGATCTAAAACATCAGGTTCTTCTCCTAAACTTTTGTAGAAATCTCTAACTTTACCTTCCAGAAGTTCATGTCGTGCCACCTCATAATGCAGTGAATGATGGTAGGGAACCAAAGGGATTGCTTCGCTCATGTCGTCCGCTGGCTCAAATAAATCTTCAAATCCACCTTCTGCCATTTGTAACTTATTTTTTATTTTGAAAATAAAAAAAGATGGCACAATCGTTCGGTTCTGTTCTTGATCCTTACAGAAGGCTGAAAGAACCTCTCGGGGTAAAAGGAATAAGGCAAACAGTTATAGTTACAAATAATCCTTCTACTATTGATCAGAATGAAATACTTACTGTTAGGTTTCCTAATCTAGGTAAGAACGATGTTATTGTACCAGGCACTGTAAGACTATCATTCAAATTAGAATTAGAATCTGGCTCAGATGAAAATAGGACTTTGGCTTATAATGTAGGAAGAGCAATTGTGAGGAAGATTACTGTCAAACTGGAAGGGCGGGAAGTGATGTCATTGAATAATGCAGATGTATTTTTAGTTTATGCAGATAATTGGTTGACTGACAATGAAAAGAAAAACAGAGTGTTTCAAGGGATTCAGTCAGACAATGGGATAAAAGTTAGAATAGGAGCCGGAGATAAAGCTGACAACAAAAAAGATAACGCTGTCAATGTTGCTTTTGGAAACAAATTTTGTATTCCACTTGACTTTGAACTCATAAATTCACATCCTCCCTTCTATCAAGGAGCATTGCGTGACAGGCTGTCATACGACCTGACTTTCAATAGTTATGATCGTGTTATGCTTTCACAAGACCCGGAAGCAAAGTATAAGGTGTCTGGAATTTCTTTAGAGTTTGATGTTGTAAACCATCCTGAACTGGCTAGACTTATAGAAAATCAGTACAGTTCTAAGCTGCCTATCTATTATGAAAGAGTGTTGAATCACAGTACACTTTCAAAAAGCCAGGCCGATCCAATCTGGAACATTAACTTGAATACACCAGCTAGGTCAATGAAGGGAATACTTATGTTGTTTGAGGAACCAAAAGATTCATATGAAAGGCAAATAGAAAAGTTTTACAATCCACTAATCAATAGAGTATATTGCACAATTGAAGGGCAGCCAAACCAAATATTTGCATCTGGCATGCTGCCATACCAACACTATGATGAAGCAAGAAAGTACTTTACTGGAGGAAGATTGAAAGACCCAACATCTGATCTTGTGGCTAAAGATCTACATTTACATGGTGTTGGCGTAGAAGATTTCTTGACAAATAAATATGCGTTATGGCTGGATCTCAGAACAACTGACGACAACAAACTGCATGGAAGTGGAAGGCGAATTGAAAACGGATCAGAAGGAATCACAATACAAATTGAAAAGGAAGTAGGGAGTAGTAGTAAATCAGTTAAGATCTACGTGTTTGTTGTGTCAGATGCGCAGTTAAACATCTCTGAAAGCAGATTACAGGATATTGTTTATTGAACGTGTTAAAATGAAGTATCTAGATTTTCTTCCAAAAGATCCACACTGTTCTTTGATTTGTGGGGCAACAGGTTGCGGCAAAACAAGATATGTTTTGGATTTATTACAGACTGTTTACATAAATCACTTTGAACACATAGTCATATTCTGTCCAACCATAAAGCATAACAGAACATACAAGGAGAGAAAATTCATATGGTCTGATCAAAATATATTTATTGTAAATCCTTCTGATCGTCTAAATGTTTGCTTGGAGCATTATTTCGATCTTTTTCAGAACACACCAACACTGTTTATTATTGATGACTGTGCAGCAGAACGTGACATTGTTAGAAAGAAAAGTGCACTAGCAAAGCTTGCATTCAGTGGACGACATGCATTAATATCAGTTTGGATATTAACACAAAAATACAATGCAGTTCTGAAAGACTTTAGAGAGCAACTCAAAACAATAACATTGTTCTATTCAAAGGACCGTGACAGTTTTGAAGAGTGTCTTCGAGAAAATGATGTCATTGAAAACAAACAGGAGAGAGAAAGAATAAAGAATAATCTGAAATCTTCTAAGCACTCGAAACTGGTTTTAAAAACTGATCAACCAGTTCAGTATGTATGTTTGTAGAAATCCTTGCTAAGTTCTTGTCAAGTTCTTACTCAAGTTCTTACTCAAGTTCTTGTCAAGTTCTTGTCAAGTTCTTACTCAAGTTCTTGTCAAGTTCTTGTCAAGTTCTTACTCAAGTTCTTGTTAAGTTCTTGTCAAGTTCTTACTCAAGTTCTTGTCAAGTTCTTACCCAAGTTCTTACTAAGTTCTTGTCAAGTTCCTACCTAAGTTCTTACTCAAGTTCCTACCTAAGTTCTTGTTAAGTTCCTACCTAAGTTCTTGTTAAGTTCCTACCCAAGTTCTTACTCAAGTTTAATTACTAGATTTTAATTTTATTCTGCATCAAAATAAAATGAACTGTGATGAATTGCTGATGCAGACTGCTACAGATATTGAAATCTGTGACAGTAGGACTATACCTGATAAAAAAGAAAGATTGTATTCACTTGCTGTTTGTGGAAAAACAAAACACTACCTTGGGCAGCAGTTAACTGTGGAAGAAGTACAACATCTTTCCTCAGAAGATATAGAAAAGTATCATGGACGGTATGAATCAGTGCTTGGTTCTAAGATGGTTAGAAGTATTGGACAGACTGTTATAGGTTTGTACACAAAGATTTTTGGACATTTTACACCTCTCGACTCGGAGGAAAACTTAACACATGATCTAACTCATGACCCTGTTGTTTCCAAGTCCCTCGAATCTCTTGCCTGTGGCCTGTATTATCGATTTGGTGCTTTATTAGTACCATTTGTTGCTGGATTAATTACTTTCAAACACATTAATTTTCAGAATAAAAAAGATGACAGATCAGTTGAAGCAGACAGTGGAGCAGACGAAAATACCAGAAGTGAACACAGTGACAAAGAAACCTGGTAGAGTAGAAGCAGGAAAAAAACTAGCCGAATGGAACAGACAAAAAAAGTTAAATCAAAAGGCAAAGCAGAACATTATGTCTGAAGTTGAGCAGACACCAAACATTCCTGAAGTGACTAAGGTCACACAAACTGATCAAGAATTAAAATCTTCATTTCTATCATACAGAAAAGTAGCTGTAGCAGCTGTTGTTGGAGGAGGTGGATACTTGCTTTACAAACTTTGGCAAGGCAAATATAAAGTGTCAGAAAAACCAAAATCAGAAACACCAAAATCAGAAACACCAAAACCAACAAACAAAGCAGTACAAACAATAACAAAGCCCACAGTAGTACCTGCAGTGGATTCATTTCATATGGAATAATTTTAATATTTTAATTTTGATAACATAAAAATGAGTTCTGAAAAGACAATAGTTAATCTAGTTTATCACGCTGCAGTGATTGGAGGCTTGAGTGTAGGTTACACAATGCTGGGTAAAAGTCTCCTCAGAATGAAACCAGCCGACTTGGGAAAGTTAGACTTCGAAGACGGTGCTAAACTAATTGGTGTTGTGACAGCTTCCTTTGCAACAAAAGACTTTTTGGTGAAGCAAGGAATTATTCCAGAAAATATAAACATGTAAGACAATAAAATGGCTAGCTTGGTTATGATGGTGGGAGGTGCGATTGTAAATGCGCTTGCATTTTCTGGCAGCAACTATTTGTTTTCTAAACTGCAAAATGGTGAAGAGAGGGAAAGGCACAACAAAGCCATGGAACAACTGGCGAAAGCACAGGATGAATACGAGAAGAAACGAATTGCGCAGTTAGACTTTATGAATGATAAACTCAGGCAGCAAGGACATGCAAACAAAACCTTTGCCAATGTTGATGCAGCCATTCAAGAATACTATCTTGTAACTGGAAAGAAAATGAAGACAAGTGCTCCTCCAAAACTGGGTGACTTTTATCAGCCTTCAGAAGAGCAGAAGGTGGGAGAGATTGTTTTCATTGTTATTGGTATGGCTGTTGTTTACTTTATTTCGCGTGCTGTCAAATCTTAATATTCTGTCATTTAAAAAACCATGAGTGATGCTTTGTTATCTAAAATATATTATTCCCCAAAAGGATACTGGAAAGGAAGAACTGCTATTGACAAGCTCAGTGACGCAGCAGGTGTTTCTCAAGATATAGCAAAGAAATGGTTGTCAAAGCAGGCAGTTTGGCAGATCTATTTACCTGCACCAAGAAAAATTACACGACCACACTTTGTTAACATTAAACCGAATGACACTCATCAAATAGACCTGCTCTATTTACCGCATGACACAGTCAGAAGGAAGAAATATAAGTATGCACTGACTGTAGTTGATGTTGCAACAAGATACAAAGATGCTGAACCGTTGACAGAGAAAAGTGCTATAGCTACAGCTGTTGCCCTGCAAGAAATTTACAGACGTGGACCACTAAAGTATCCCAGAATGATTCAGTGCGATGATGGTAAGGAGTTTAAAGGAGCTGTCAACCAGCTTCTGTTAAAACATCATGTTACAGTGAAGAGAGGTATTCCAGGAAACCACAGGTCACAGGCTATTGTTGAGAGCTTTAACAAACAGTTGGCAGAAAAACTGTTTTCATATCAGTACCATCAGGAATTTTTGGACACAGAAAGTAAATTGCGTAACACTGAATGGGTCAAAAGATTACCATCAGTACTTAGAGCAATGAATCTGGAGGTATTTAAAGCTACAGGGTTAAGACCAGTTGATGCAATCAAACAGAAAACAATACCTGTTGCTCCAAAGTCAACAACACCAGTGGCATTACTACCTTTCAATCAGAAAGTCAGATATTTATATGCACCCGGTGAAGCTGAGGGTGACAGCAGGAAGCGTGCAACGGATCCAATCTGGAGTATTGACATTCATGAAATCAAGAGAGTAGTAGAGACAAATCCACCTATATATTACTTGAGAGAACCAGCACCGCAAAGAGCCTTTGTAAAAGAGGAATTACAATTAGTTCCACGTGGTACAAATGTTAAATGATTTTTTATTTCAGATTTTATAGTGTTAACAAAAATGGAAGCTCTGAGAAAGAATTCTAAGCAACTTTATTTTTTTAATTTATATTTTTATTTTGAGTTATAAAATCAAACTCACAGCGATGGAAGACTCTGTATTAGAATCTTTATCGACAGTATTTGACACCGTTGAATTACAAGTAACGGATCCTCAAAATGTGCAGTCCAGTGTGCAAGACGCCATTGAACAAATTCCAAACAATTTGTTGATTGAACCTCCAGTAAAAGTGCAGATAGTCAGTTTAATAAAATACAAAACAGTCAGTGATGAGGTGCTAGAAGTTCATGTTTCAACCAGACAACTAGCACTTAATTCTATGGCAGAATTGAATGGAAACTGGGCAGATGAAATGATGAAACGGTTTGAGCAAGCTGCAGAGGATGCAAAGATGAAAGGATCCGGATGGTCAGAAGGTGAAATTCTAAAAATAGAATTGAAGCTAAGTAAATTTGCCCCCATCAGAGGTAGAAGTTACATACCTTTACCTCCTACTCTTGTCAAAAAACGTGCTGTGCTGAACATAAAGAATGATGATGACAAATGTTTTATGTGGTGTGTTCTGGCAAGACTGTACAGTGTAAAGAAAAATGCAGAAAGAGTGTCTAACTATCATGCATACAGAAATAAACTAAACTTTACTGGTATTGAATTTCCTGTCAGCATTACAAGCATTGACAAATTTGAACAGCAAAACAAACCCATCACCGTAAATGTTTACACGTGGGATGAGGAAGATGAACTGAAACCAGTCAGAATATCAAAGAACTCACCAACGATTGGTGATTGTGATACTAACCATGTTGACATGTTACTAATGACTGATGGTGTAAAATATCATTACACTTTGATTCGTACAATGAGTAGACTGATGGCGAGCACAAGCAATCACAATAGTAAACAAGACTTTTGTAGGCGATGTCTCTTGCGTATTCCATCAATTCATGCAGCACTTATACACAAGCAACATTGTAAGAGCGTTGATGATGCGGTTGTGAAGTTAACAACACCACCGCCAGACAGCAAAGTGTATTTTAAGAATGTATGCAAACTACAGAAAAGTCCTTATGTTGTTTATGCTGACTTTGAATCTATCATTGTGCCATATGAAGGACCTTTACCAAAAGACCTACCTAAAACAGTAACTCTAAGTAATCATCAAGTCTGTTCATATGCATTTATTGTTGTTAGTTCAGATGGTAAACATTCTAAACCGCAATTGTACAGAGGACCTAATGCAGCAAAGAACTTCTTACAGCAAATGAACCAAGTGCGAAATGACTGCTCCAAACAACTGAATCTTTCAGACATTGTTATGAAACCTGAAGACCAAGAACAGTTTAACTCTACCACACAGTGTTGGATATGCGAACAAAGTCTAACACCAAACACAGACAATCCAATAGTAAGAGATCATGATCATGTAAGTGGGCAGTTCCGAGGAGCAGCACACAGCAAATGTAATCTACAATTAAAGTTTGATCCTAAGACTTGGAAGCTTCCAATCTTCTTCCATAACTTGCGCGGTTATGATTCACATCTGATCATGCAGGCAGTAACTGATGAATACAAAGCAAGATGCATTGCGCAGTCTTCAGAAAAGTACATGGCCTTTACTCTGAATAGTTTACACTTCTACGATTCTGCTCAACATCTGATGGGAACACTTGAGTCTTTATCTTCATCACTAACTGCTTTCCCAATCACATGTAAGTACTTTGACAGTGACTTAGTTAGAAAGGGAGTCTATCCATATGAATACATGGATTCGTGGGAGAGGTTTGATGAAGATGAGTTACCGCCAAAGGATGCTTACTTCTCACGGCTGAAGGGTAAAGGTATAAGTGACGAAGACTATGAACACGCTAAGACTGCATGGAATAAATTAGGATGTAATACAATGGGTGATTATCATGATCAATATTTGTTGGCTGATGTTTGTTTACTTGCAGATATATTTGAGAATTACAGAAGAACATGTATGAAGCACTACAATCTAGATCCTTCACATTACATATCTGCACCAGGCATGAGCTGGGATGCATTTCTTAGATTTACAGGAGTAAAGATTGACTTGCTATCAGATCTACCTACACTTCAGATGATTGAAAATGGACTACGCGGAGGAATCAGTATGGCTTCACACAATTACTGCAAAGCCAACAACAAATACTTGGACGACTTTGATCCTATGAAACCTTCTAATTACATCATGTATCTAGATGCAAACAATTTGTATGGTTGGGCAATGTGTCAGACGCTTCCACTTCGGAACTTTAAGATCTATTCAGGACCATTTTCACAATGTGTTGTGATGACAATATTAAAAGCAGGCCCAGACAGTCGAAAGGGATGGATACTGGAAGTTGACTTAGACTATCCACTATCACTTCATGATCTACATAATGATTATCCTTTAGCGGCTGAGAGGTTAAAAGTAAACCCAAGAGAACCTCCAAAGCTGGTGCCCAATCTGTTTCACAAAAAGAAGTATGTGTGTCACTACAGACTGTTACAGTTTTACATTAGACATGGATTAATTTTGAAGGCTGTTCATCGTATAATTTTATTTGATCAAGAACAGTTTATGAAACCTTACATCATGAAAAACACAGAACTGAGAACCAAAGCCGCTGATGCATCAGAGAAAGACTTTTTTAAACTGATGAACAACAGTTGCTTTGGTAAGACAATGGAAAACCCACACAAGAGAAAGGATGTTAGACTTGTTACAAGAGAAAATGAGGCCATCAAGCTGACATCCAAACCACAGTATCAAGACTTTAAATACTTTCATGAACAGCTGTATGGTATCTTAATGAAAAAACTTGTAGTCAAGCTTGACAAACCAGTATTCATAGGCTTTACTGTGCTAGAGTTGTCAAAACTGTTGATGCTTGAGTTTTTGTATGATTATTTGAAACCAAGATATCCCAAATCGAGAGTACTTTACACAGACACAGATTCATTCTTACTTGACATTCCAGCGGATGACATTTACAAAGATCTAGAAGCTGAAAGTCCTGCAGTAAAAGGAAAAGATTCTTTTTATGACACTTGCGACTACCCTAAAGAATCACCATTGCACTCAAATGTTAACAAGAAGGTTATTGGAAAGATGAAAGATGAAATGAATGGGAAGATAATTAAGGAGTATGTTGGATTGCGTGCAAAGATGTACAGTGTTGCAAGTGAGAAAGGGGTGGTTAAAAAAGCAAAGGGTGTAAGCAAACAGGTTGTAAAGTCGAGCATATCGCATGATAACTACAAGGAAGCACTGTTTCAGAAGCGAGTGTTTCACCATGACAACCCTAAGATCAGTTCCGCGCTTCATCAGATCAACACAACTATTGTAAACAAGAAATCTTTAGATGCTAATGACACAAAGCGCGTTTATTCATCACCAGAATATTCTTATGCAATTGGGCACTGGAGAATAAACGCGGCTCCAAATAGTCTGGGTGTGTAATAAGAATGTTTGTCAATCGGGAAAACCCGCTATGACAGCTTTGTTTTGACTGCAGCGGGGGAGAGGAAGTTGCTTGCGTTTGGGAAGTGTTTGTGTGAAAGGGGGAGTGGGCTTTGTTGAGTTTCAAAGCAGCCACCAAGTACACTTGTCAAAGCTTGAATCAATAAACAAGTCATTTGCATAAAGTGCACTCGGCGGCCGCCTGAAAAGGCAGCCTTTAGAAGTTGTTTGACGGGTTGGAAGAAACATCAATAGCAGGCAATACAAAGACCTGGCGCTCCAGCCTGGAGCGCTCTGCTCAACCGTGACTGACTTCTCACAACTGAGTGTAGTGACGGGTTGGAAGAAACATCAATAGCAGGCAATACAAAGACCTGGCGCTCCAGCCTGGAGCGCTCTGCTCAACCGTGACTGACTTCTCACAACTGAGTGTTTTCTACCTGAGAGGATCGTGTTTGGAGTTGTAGTGGTTCTTGCATGGGAGAAGTCCAATATTTTCTGATCTCCTCATTACTTTCAAACATTGTCTTCAAATCTTTTTTCAGAGAGTAGATTTCAATGAAAGACAGACCAACTGTAGAAAACCTGCTAAAGTATGGTTTCAGCAAACGAGCAATCTCTCTCAGTTTGCGTGAATAAGCTGGTGAGATGCCAATGTTTGCCTGCAACCACTCTTCCCACTTGTTTTTGTGAATTCCTCGTTCCTTTTCTTCCTGAAAGAATTTGAAAGATGCATCCAGAAGAGAACCATACTGAAGGTTAAAACACATACTGGTGGCCTCCTGTCTTTGAATCTGCCTGTATCCTTCCTTCAGCTTTTCAATAGCAGCATCTGATGACCCTATTTTCTCTGAGGAAAAAAAGAAAACTTCTTTCCTAACTGTCTTACTCACATCAACCTCTTTTGACTGCAAGTATTGATGGAGTTCTTCTGGTGACATAACCTTTCGTTTTTTCACCTGCTCCCCATACAGAGATGTCAGTTTTCTTTTTGGTTGGGAGAGAAATCTAGGTAGTTTCCTACTTTCTGATGGCCCTTCTCTTTTCATTCTATTCAATACATCAACATAATTATTATGATGAAATATATGCTCCTCAATGATGCCAAGTTGTTCTACACTCCATCTGCTTTGTTGATCCATATCTTGAGGAAGAAGTTCTCTCTCTAATTCTTCAGAAATGCTATCTTGACTCTCACAGAAAACACAACTGCACGGCATCCGATTCCGGAATGAAATGGCAAAATCACCAGGCTATGTTACAATCAATACCAAGTGGTGGGCGGACGTGACGTAACTGTTGCTATCACATGATTTAATCTTGTCTTGCCATTGGAGGAATCAGTATAGAAGACAAGCTTGCTGTTTGTTTTTACCAGATCAATACGGTAGTTATGGCTAGCCGACCGACGGGCAGATTGGATCAATACGCACGCTGGCTGCAACTAGTTAATATTTCAATGGAAACTAAATTTAGCGTTGCACAGAGAGAAAGGGGGAATGTACGTTCTGGGTTACTGATTCCGACAGACCCGGCATTGGTTCAAAACAACCTTACTTTACTATATTTTTTTTTGTATGGATTTATGCAGTATTTTTTTGATTTTGTCGCATGTTTCATTTTAGTAAAAGTTTAGTCCAGAAGCCTATTTTGCGTTAATATTTAGGGTCTGTCGGAATCGGTGAGCCAGAACGTACATTCTCCCTTTCTCTGAACTAAATATGTTTAAACTGGGGATCAAGACCAGGCTGGTGGTATGTGTTGTGTGTAGAGGCTGGTGGTATGTGTTGTGTGTAGAGGCTGGTGGTATGTGTTGTGTAATGTATGTGTGTGTGCGGTATGTGTTGTGTAATGTATGTATGTGTGTGTAGAGGCTGGTGGTATGTGTTGTGTGTAGAGGCTGGTGGTATGCGTTGTGTGTAGAGGCTGGTGGTATGTGTTTTGTATGTATGCTTGTGTGTGTAGAGGATGGTGGTATGTGTTGTGTATGTATGTTTGTGTGTGTAGAGGCTGGTGTTATGTGTTGTGTAATGTATGTGTTGTGTGTAGAGGCTGGTGGTATGTGTTGTGTGTAGAGGCTGGTGGTATGTGTTGTGTGTAGAGGCTGGTGGTATGCGTTGTGTATGTTTGTGTGTGTAGAGGCTGGTGTTATGTGTTGTGTGTGTAGAGGCTGGTGGTATGTGTTGTGTATGTTTGTGTGTGTAGAGGCTGGTGGTATGTGTTGTGTATGTTTGTGTGTGTAGAGGCTGGTGGTATGTGTTGTGTATGTTTGTGTGTGTAGAGGCTGGTGGTATGTGTAATGTATGTTTGTGTGTGTAGAGGCTGGTGGTATGTGTTGGGTATGTATGTTTGCTTTTAGTCAATCAAATCAATCACTTTGATTTGATTCACTAAAAGTCGGATATGACGTATGATGTGAAAGTTGAGGCGGCACTGTCACACCCTCATTTTTAATCAAATCGGTTGACATTTTGTTAAATGTTTGACTCAGTTCGGAGTATTGGATTGCATTCAGCTTCTTTTATTTTTACCAGCGACTGCGATTTCTGTCACGTTATACAATTGCATGAGGCAATGATGTGCATGCGTGTGTGTGTGTGTGTCTTGAGGCGAGGAAGCTTTGAGTGTATACTGCTAGTTTTAGTGAATGTATCTTTAAATTTATGATGTCCAGTGTTGTGTTTGAATTAATGTTGTTGATCCGTTTGTATAAATGATGCGTGTGTTGGTGTATATGGCTGGATTGAAATGTTTTTTAACCCCAATGTCATCACAAATTCTCAACCTTTGGCAATTAAAGATTCTGTATTCTGTATTAGAAGCTTAAAATAACTAATTAGTTTGCTCCATAAATTTGGCATTAACATCGAATTTTCACCAACACATTTAAAAATGATTGCATTACATTTCTTATCTTCCACTGGATCCACAGATATAGATATGTCATTTGTACTTTGAAAATGTGCACAGAATTAAAGAAAATCGGTATATATATGCAGACTATAGGGGGATGCAGTCCGTCTCGGACATTTGGTTTGGGCTAATTTGGGTTAACCAAGCCTTATACGTGAAGTTTCGGTTATGACTGGTTTCATCTGCATGATCTGGCGAGGTATCTTCTCGCTCGTGTGTGTGAGTGGTTTATGTGGTGTGTGTGTCACTGTGTGTGTTAGAGAGAGAGAGAGAGAGAGAGAGAGAGAGAGAGAGAGAGAGAGAGAGAGAGAGAGAGAGAGAGAGAGAGAGAGAATTGAATTGAACTTTATTTAACAAGGATTAAGATTTAAGGCTACGCCTTTTCTTACAATCTGTCCTTGGGACGCACAGACACACAATGATAAAATTGAAAAATTAAAAAGTTAAAAAGTTTACCAACAAAAGGAGGTCAGAAAACTTCAGCACGTGATGATAAAGATGACGATGATGATGATGAACCCTCTTCAGATGAGGCATGAAGAGCATACATATGTGGTTATTCATAAAATCAAATGCATACTATGCAAGTAATTATAAGTACAAGCTGGTAGCAATCGAACATGTAGCAATAGTACAACAAAAATATGTTCAGAATATACAATGCACAGCATATCTTTGGCGTAATACTAAGTGTGGTAAATCAAAACGCGTTAAACTACTCAGACATTAAGAGAGAGAGAGAGAGAGAGATGAGAATTGAATTGAACTTTAGTTTACAAGGATTAAGATTTAAGGCTATGCCTTTTCTTACAATCTGTCCTTGGGACACACAAACACACAATGATAAAATAAAGAGACAGAGAGAGAGAACTCGAACTCGAACACTTTATTACCGAGGGATAATAGCATTAGGTCCATATGGTCCTTTCTTACAGCTAGTCCCTACTATAATACAAGAGAGAGAGAGAGGAGAGAGAGAGACAGACAGACAGACAGACGGAAGATGCCGAATGTCTGAATGAGCCATCTGA